>NW_028227259.1:142407939-142762939 GCF_978045245.1 Mus caroli | reverse complement strand
GTAAATGAATTTATATTCTTTTTTAACTATTTCTTATTTTCATTTTATAATTAGATATTTTCTCCATTCATATTTCAAATGCTACACTGAAAGTCACCTATACCCTCCTCCCACCCTGCTACCCAACCCACCCAATCCCACTTCCTGGCCCTGGCATTCCCCTGTACTGGGACATATAAAGTTTGCAAGACCAAGGGGCCTCTCCTCCCAGTGATGGCCAACCAGGTCATCATCTGCTAAATATGCAGCTAGAGTCATGAGCTCTGGGGGTACTGGTTAGTTCATATTGTTGTTCCTCCTATAGGGTTGCAGACCCCTTCAGCTCCTTGGGTACTTTCTTTAGCTACTCCATTGAGGGCCCTGAGTTCCATCCAATAGATGACTGTGAGAATCCACATCCATATTTGCCAAGCATTGGCATAGCCTCACAAGAGACATCTATATCAGGGTCCTTTCAGCAAAATCTTGCTGGCGTATGCAATAGTGTCTGCGTTTGGTGGCTGATTATGGGATGGATTCCCAGGTGGGGCAGTCTCTGGATGGTCCATCCTTTCCTCTCAGCCCCAAAATTTGTCTCTGTAATTTCTTCCATGCAAATTTTGTTTCCCATTCTAAGGAGGGACAAAGTATCCACACCTTGGTCTTCCTTCTTCTTGAGTTGCATGTGTTTTACAATTTGTATCTTGGGTATTCTAAGTTTCTGGGCTAATATCTGCTTATCAGTCAGTGCGTATCATGTGAGTTCTTTTGTGATTGGGTTACCTCATTCAGGATGATACCCTGCAGATCTATCCATTTGCCTAGGAATTTCATAAATTCATTGTTTTTAACAGCTGAGTAGTACTCCATTGTATAAATGTACCACATTTTCTGTATCGATTCCTCTGTTGAAGGGCATCTGGGTCCTTTCAAGCTTCTGGTTATTATAAATAAGGCTGCTATGAACATAGTGAAGCATGTGTCCTTATTACAAGTTGGAACATAAGTTGATTGTAAGCCCAGGGGAGGTATTGCGGGATCCTCCGGTAGTACTATGTCCAATTTTCTGAGGAACTGCCAGACTGATTTCCAGAGTGGTTGTACAAGCTTGCAATCCTACCAGCAATGGAGGAGTGTCCCTCTGTCACCACATCTTCACCAGCATCTGCTGTCACCTGAATTTTTGATCTTAGCCATTCTGACTGGTGGGTGGTGGAATCTCGAGATAGTTTTGATTTGCATTTTTCTGATGATTAAGGATGTTGAACATTTTTCCAGGTGCTTCTCAGCCCTTCAGTATTCCTCAGTTGAGAATTCTTTGTTTAGCTCTGTACCACCTTTTTTAATGGGTTCATTTGATTTTCTGGAGTCCAGCTTCTTGAGTTCTTTGTATATATTGGATATTAGTTCCCTATCTGATTTGGGATTGGTAAAAATCCTTTCCTCATCTGTTGGTGTCCTTTTTGTCTTATTGACGGTGTCTTTTGCTTTACAGAGGCTTTGCAATTTTATGAGGTCCCATTTGTCCATTGTCAATATTACAGCAAAAGCCAAGGCTATTCTGTTCAGGAATTTTTCCCCTGTGCCCATATCTTCAACGCTTTCCCCAACTTTGTCCTCTATAAGATTCAGTGTCTCTGGTTTTATGTGGAGTTCCTTGATCTACTTATGCTTGAGCTTAGTACAAGGAGATAAGAATGGATCAACTCATATTCTTCTACATGATAACCATCAGTTGACCCAGCTCCATTTGTTGAAAATGCTGTCTTCTTTCCACTGGATGGTTTTAGCTCCTTTGTCAAAGATCAAGTGACCATAGGTATGTGAGTTACTTTCTGGGTCTTCAATTCTATTCCATTGATCTATATGTATGGCATTGTACCAGTACCATGAAGTTTTTATCACAATTGCTCTGAAGTACAGCTTGAGGTCAGACATGGTGATTCCACCTCAGAGGTTCTTTTATTGTTGAGAATAGTTTTTGCTATCGGAGGTTTTCTGTTATTCCATATGAATTTGCAAATTTCCATTTCTAACTTGGTGAAGCATTGCATTGGAAATTAAATGGGGATTGCATTGAATCTGTAGGTTGCTTTCAGAAAAATAGCCATCTTTAATATATTTTTTCTTTTTGATCAGTATATTTTTTCTTATTCCAATTTTATTAGGTATTTTATTCATTTACATTTCAAATGCTACCCTGAAAGTCCCTGTACCCTCCCCACTACCTCCCTACCACCCACTCCCATTTCTTGGCCCTGGTGTTCTCCTTTACAGGGGCATATAAAGTTTGCAAGACCAAGAGGCCTCTTTTCCCAATGATGGCCAACTAGGCCACTTTCTGCTACATGTGCAGCTAGAGACACAAGTTCTGGGAGATACTGGTTAGTTCATATTGTTGTTCCACCTATAGGGTTGCAGACCCCTTCAGCTCCTTGGGTACTTTCTTTAGCTACTCCATTGAGGGCCCTGTGTTCCATCCAATAGATGACTGTGAGCCTCCACTTCCATATTTGCCAGGCATTGGTATAGCCTCACAAGAGACAGCTATATTCAGGGTCCTTTCAGCAAAATTTTGCTGGCATATACAATAGTGTCTGAGTTTGGTGGCTGATTATTGGATGGATCCCTGGGTGGGGCAGTCTCTGGATGGTCCATCCTTTCCTCTCAGCTCCAAATTTTGTCTCTGTAACTCCCTCATGGGTGTTTTGTTTCCAATTCTAAGAAGGGGTGAAGTGTCCACACTTTGGTCTTCGTTATTCTTGGGTTTCATGTGTTTTGCAAATTGTATCTTGGGTATTCTAAGTTTCTGGGCTAATATCCACTTAACAGCAAGTGCATATCATGTGAGTGCTTTTGTGATTGGGTTACCTCACTCAGAATAATGCCTTCCAGAACCATCCATTTGCCTAGGAATTTCATAAATTCATTGTTTTTAATAGCTGAGTAGTGCTCCAGTATCCATTCCTCTGTTGAGGGACATCTGGGTTCTTTCCAGCTTCTGTTTCTATTTTGTCGAATAGTTTTAGAAGAACTGGAATTAAGTCTTCTTTGAAGGTCTGATAGAACTCTGCACTAAACACATCTGGTCCTGGGCTTTTTTGGTGAGACTATTAATGACAGTTTCTATTTCTTTAGGGGATATAGGACTGTTTAGGTCATTAATCTGATCCTGATTTAATTTTGGTACCTGATGTCTGTCTATAAATTTGTCCATTTCTTCCAGGTTTTCCAGTTTTGTTGAGTATATCCTTTAAAGAGAAGGATCTGATGGTGTTTTGTATTTCCTCAGGATCTGTTGTTATGTCTCACTTTTCATTTCTGATTATGTTAATTAGGATACTGTCCCTGTGTCCTCTAGTGAGTCTGGCTAAGGGTTATCTATCTTGTTGAAGCAAGCCAGTAAAGAACATCCCTCCATGGTCTGTGCATCAGCTCCTGCTTCCTGCCCTGCTTGAGTTCCAGTCCTGACTTCCTTAGCAGTATGGAAGTGTAAGCTGAATAAACCCTTTCCTCCCCAACTTGCTTCTTGGTCATGATGTTTGTGCAGGAATAGAAACCCTGACTAAGACAAATTGGTTTGGTTGATTCTTTGAATATTTCCTTTTGTTTCCACTTGTTTGATTTTCCCCCTGAGTTTGATAATTTCCTGCCATCTACTCCTCTTGGGTGAATTTGCTTCCTTTTGTTCTAGAGTTTAGGTGTTTGTTCTAGAGATAGGTGTGGTATCAAGCTGCTAGTGTATGCTCTTTCTGGTTTCCTTTTGGAGGCACTGAGAGCTATGAGTTTTCCTCTTAAGAATGCTTTCATTGTGTCCCATAAGGTTGGGTATGCTGTGACTTCATTTTCATTAAACTCTAAAAAGTCTTTAATTTCTTTCTTTATTTCTTCCTTGACCAAGGTATCATTGAAGAGCATGTTGTTCCATTTCCACGTGAAATTGGGTTTTTATTATTTATGTTGTTATTGAAGATCAGCCTTTGTCCAGAGTGATCTGATAGGATCATGGGACAATTTCAATATTTTTGTATCTGTTGAGGCCTATTTTGTGAACAATTATATGGTAAATTTTGGAGAAAGTACCATGAGGTGCTGAGAAGAAGGTATATCCTTTTGTTTTAGGATAAAATGTTCTGTAGATATCTGTTAAATCCATTTGTTTCATAACTGCTGTTAGTTTCACTGTGTCTCTGCTCTGTTTAGTTTCTGTTTCCAGGATCTGCCCATGGATAAGAATGAGGTTTTGAAGTCTCCCCCTATTATTGTGTGAGGTACAATTTGTGCTTTGAGCTTTACTAAAGTTTCTTTAATGAATGTGGCTGCCCTTACGTTTGGAGCATAGATATTCAGAATTGAGAGTTCATCTTGGAAGATTTTACCTTTGATGAGTATAAAGTGCCCCTCCTTGTCATTTTTGATAATTTTGGGTTGGATGTCAATTTTATTCGATACTAGAATGGATACTCTAGCTTGTTTCTTCAGAGCATTTGCTTGGAAAATTGTTTTCCAGCCTTTGACTTTGAGGTAGTGTCTGTCTTTTTCTCTGAGATGGGTTTCCTGTAAGCAGCAAAATGTTGGATCCTGTTTGTGTAGCCAGTCTGTTTGTCTATGTTTTTTAATTGGGGAATTGAGCCCATTGATATTAAGAGATATTAAGGAAAAGTAATTTTTGCTTCCTGTTATTAGAGTTGGAATTCTGTTCTTGTGGCTGTCTTCTTTTAGGTTTGTTGAAGGATTACTTTCTTGCTTTTTCTAGGGCTTAGTTTCTGTCCTTGTATTGGTGTTTTCCTGTTATTAATTATCCTTTGAAGGACAGGATTCGTGGAAAGACATGATGTGAATTTGGTTTTGTCATGGAATACTTTGGTTTCTCCATCTATGGTAACTGAGAGTTTTGCTGGGTATAGTAGCCTGGGCTGGCATTTGTGTTCTCTTAAGGTCTGTATAACATCTGTCTAGGATCTTCTTTCTTAGTCTCTGGTGAGAAGTCTGGTTTAAATCTAATAGGTCTGTCTTTATATGTTACTTGACCTTTTTCCCTTACTGCTTTTAATATTCTCTTTTTTAATGCATTTTTTGTTTTGATTATTATGTGTTGGGAGGAATTTGTTTTCTGGTCCAGTATATTTGGAGTTCTGTAGGCTTCTTGTATGTTCATGGGCATCTCTTTCTTTAGGTTTGGGAAGTTTTCTTCTATTATTTTGTTGAAGATATTTGCTGGCCCTTTAAGTTGAAAATCTTCATTCTCATCTACTCCTATATAGATGTATCTGTAGGTTTGATCTTCTCATTGTGTCCTGGATTTCCTGGATGTTTTGAGTTAGGATCTTTTTGCATTTTCTTTGATTGTTGTGTCCATGTTCCCTATGGAATCTTCTGCCCCTGAGATTCTCTCTTCCATCTCTTGTATTCTGTTGCTGATGCTCGCATCCATTGTTCCTGATTTCTTTCCTAGGGTTTCTAACTCCAGAGTTGTCTCCCTTTGGGTTTTGTCCTAATATCCTGGACGTGTTACAGTGCCTGGAAGTGGTGTCTCCTTTGAGGACTGTGGAGCTGTCTGGTCTGTTCAAAGCCCAGGTAAACCAGAACTGATCAAAAGATCCTGAGCCTTTGGTCAGGAAGGGCTTCGGTGTCCTTGTTCCTGCTGTCACAGGCCCTCCACGATTGCATTGGAACTAATGTTGTGTTCCACTCACCAGTGATCCTAAGATCGTGAGCAGAGTCCTCTGGGGACTGTGGAGTGTCTGCCACTTGTGCCCCTGGTCAGGCAGGTTTTCTGCTTCCCTACTATTGTCTCAGGTCCCTCACTATTGGATTGGAACTGATGTTGTGTTCCACTCACCAGTGATCCTAAGATCTTGTGGAGAGTCGTCTGGGACTGTGGAGTGTCTGCAGATTCCATCCCAAGGTGACTCGGTGCTGGTGCAGATCAGAAGAGAATTGTACCGCTGGTCAGGCAGGTTTTCTGCTTCCATACTATTGTCTCAGATCCCGCACAATTGGATTGGAGCAGATTTTGTGTTCCGCTCACCAGTGATCCTAAGATTGCATGGAGAGTCCTCTAGGGACTGTGGGGGTGTCTGCTGATTCCATGCCCTAGGTGACCCAGTGCTGGTGCCGACCGGAAGAGACTTGTCCATCTTTACTATATTAATCCTGCCAATCCATGAGCATGGGAGATCTTTCCATTTTCTGATATCTTCTTCGATTTCTTTCTTCAGAGACTTGAAGTTTTTATCATACAAATCTTTCACTTCTTTGGTTAGTGTCACACCAAGATATTTTATATTATTTGTGACTATTGTGAAGGGTGTTGTTACCCTGATTTCTTTCTCAACCTGTTTACCTTTTGTGTAGAGAAAGGCCACTGATTTGTTTGAGTTAATTTTATATCCAGCTACTTCACTGAAGCTGTTTATCAAGTTTAGGAGTTCTCTGATGGAATTTTTAGGGTCACTTATATGTACTATCATATCATCTGCAAATAATGATATTTTGACTTCTTCCTTTCCAATTTGTATCACCTTGATATCCTTTGATTGTCTAATTGCTCTGGCTAGGACTTAAAATCTATGTTGAATAGGTAGGGAGAAAGTGGGCAGCCATGTCTAGTCCCTGATTTTAGTGGTTTTGATTCAAGTTTCTCTCCATTGAGTTTAATGTTAGC
This sequence comes from Mus caroli, assembly GCF_978045245.1. Lineage (NCBI taxonomy): Eukaryota > Metazoa > Chordata > Mammalia > Rodentia > Muridae > Mus > Mus caroli. The sequence continues at coordinate 142,756,293 of NW_028227259.1, read as the reverse complement.
TACTGGTTTTCTGTATATTGTTCTTATTATGTTTAGGTATGGGTCTTGAATTCCTGATTTTTCCAAGACTTTTATCATGAATGGGTGTTGGATTTTGTCAAATGCTTTCTCAGATTCTAAGGAGATGATCATGTGGCTTTTGTCTTTGAGTTTGTTTATATAGTGGGTTTCATTGCTGGATTTGCATATATTATACCATCCCTGAATCCCTGGGATGAAGCCTACTTAATCATGATGGATGATCGTTTTGATGTATTCTTGGATTTGTTTTATGAGAATTTTATTGAGTATTTTTGCATCAGTATTCATACGGGAATTGGTCTGAAGTTCTCTTTCTTTGTTAGGTCTTTATGTGTTTAAGGTATCAGAGTAATTGTAGCTTCATAGAATGAATTGGGTTCAGTATCTTCTCTTTCTATTTTGTGGAATAGTTTCAGGAGAATTGGAGCTAGGTCTTCTTTGAAGGTCTGATAGAACTCGCACTAAACCCATCTGGCCCTGGGCTTTTTTCATTAGGAGAGGATTAATGACCACTTCTAGATCTTTAGGGGAAATGGGACTGCTTAGATCACTAATCTGATCGATTCAAATTTGGTACCTGGTATCTGTCTAGGAAATTGTCTATTTCATCCAGGCTTTTCAGTTTTGTTGAGTATAGCCTTTTGTAGTAGGATCTGATGATGTTTTGGATTTCCTCAGGTTCTGTTGTTATGTCTCCTTTTTCATTTCCGATTTTGTTAATTAGGATACTGTCCCTGTGCCCTCTAGTGAGTCTGGCTAAGGAATAATCTATTTTGTTGATTTTTTCAAAGAACCAGCTCCTAGTTTGGTTGATTCTTTGTATAGTTCTTTTTCTTTCCACTTGGTTTATTTCAGCCCTAAGTTTGATTATTTCCTGCTGTCTACTCCTTTTGGGTGAATTTGCCTCCTTTTGTTCTAGAGCTTCTGGGTGTGCTGTCAAGCTGCTAATGTGTGCTCTCTCTAGTTTCTTTCTGACGGCACTCAGAGCTGTGAGTTTTCCTCTTAGGAGTGCTTTCATTGTGTCCCATAAGTTTGGGTATGTTGTGGCTTCATTTTCATTAACCTCTAAAAAGTCTTTAATTTCTTTCTTTATTCCTTCCTTGGCCAAGGTATCATTGAGGAGAGTGTTGTTCAGTTTCCATGTGAATGTTGACTTTCTATTATTTATGTTGTTATTGAAGATCAGCTTTAGTCTGTGGTGATCTGATAGGACGCATGGGATGATTTCAATATTTTTGTATCTTTTGAGGCCTGTTTTGTGAACATTTATGTGGTCAATTGTGGATAAGGTACCATGAGGTGCTGAGAAGAAGGTATATCCTTTTGTTTTAGGATAAAATGTTCTGTAGATATCTGTTAAATCCATTTTTTCATAACTTCTTTCACTTTAAATGTGTCTCTGTTTAGTTTCGGTTTTCAGGATCTGTCTATGGATAAGAGTTGGGTGTTGAAATCTCCCACTATTATTGTGTGAGGTGCAGTGTGTGCTTTGAGCTTTACTAAAGTTTTTTTTAATGAATGTGACTACCCTTTCATTTGGAGCATAGATATTCAGAATTGAGAGTTCCTCTTGGAAGATTTTACCTTTGATGAGTATGAAGTGCCCCTCCTTGTCTTTTTTGATAACTTTGGGTTGGAAGTCAATTATATTCGATATTAGAATGTCTACTCCAACTTGTTTCTTTGAACCATGTGCTTGGGAAATTGTTTTCCATCCTTTTACTCTGAGGTAGTGTCTGTATTTTTCCCTGAGGTGAATTTCTTGTATGTAGCAAAATGTTGGGTCCTGTTTATGTAGCCAGTCTCTTAGTCTATGTCTTTATATTTGGGAATTGAGTACATTGATTTTTTTTAATTAGGTATTTATTTCATTTACATTTCCAATGCTATCCCAAAAGGCCCCCACACACTCCCCCACCCACCCACTCCCACTTCTTAGCCCTGGCATTCCCCTATACTGAGGCATATAAAGTTTGCACAAACAATGGGCCTCTCTTTCCACAATGGCCAACTAGGCCATCTTCTGATACATATGCAGCTAGAGACATGAGCTCCAGGAGGTACTGGTTAGTTCATATTTTTGTTCCACCTATAGGATTGCAGGTCCCTTTAGCTCCTTGGGTACTTTCTCAAGCTCCTCCATTGGGGACCCTGTGATCCATCCAATAGCTGACTGTGAGCATCCACTTCTGTGTTTGCTAGGCTCCGGCATAGTCTCACAAGAGACAGCTATATCTGGGTCCTTTCAGCAAAATCTTGCTAATGTATGCAATGGTGTCAGCATTTGGAAGCTGATTATGGGATGGATCCCAGGGTATGGCAGTCTCTAGATGGTCCATCCTTTCGTCTCAGCTCCAAACTTTGTCTCTGTAACTCCTTCCATGGGTGTTTTGTTCCCAATTATAAGAAGGGACAAAGTGTTCACATTTTGGTCTTTGTTCTTCTTGCGTTTCATGTGTTTTGCAAATTGTATCTTATATCTTGGATATTCTAAGTTTCTGCGCTAATATCCACTTATCAGTAAGTACATATTTTGTGAGTTCTTTTGTGATTGGGTTATCTCACTCAGGATGATGCCCTCCAGGTCCATCCATTTGCCTAGGAATTTTATAAATATATTCTTTTTAATAGCTGAGTAGTACTCCATTGTGTAAATGTACCACATTTTCTATATCCGTTACTCTGTTGAGGGGCATCTGGGTTCTTTCCAGCTTCTGGCTATTATAAATAAGGCTGCTATGAAGATAGTGGAGCATGTGTCCTTCTTACCGGTTGGAACATCTTCTGAATATATGCCCAGGAGAGGTATTGCAGGATCCTCCAGTAGTACTATATCCAATTTTCTAAGGAACCCCCAGACTGATTTCCAGAGTGGTTGTACAAGCTTGCAATTCCACCAACAATGGAGGAGTGTTCCTCTTTCTCCACATCCTTGCCAGCATCTGCTGTCACCTGAATTGTTGATCTTAGCCATTCTGACTGGTGTGAGGTGGAATCTCAGGGTTGTTTTGATTTGCATTTCCCTGATGATTCAGGATGTTGAACATGCTTCCAGGTGCTTCTCAGCCATTCGGTATTCCTCAGTTGAGAATTCTTTGTTTAGCTCTGAGCCCCATTTTTTAATGGGATTATTTGATTTTCTGGAGTCCACCTTCTTGAGTTCTTTATATATATTGGATATTAGTCCCCTATCTGATTAGGATAGGTAAAGATCCTTTCCCAATCTGTTGGTGGCCTTTTTGTCTTATTGATGGTGTCTTTTGCCTTGCAGAAGTTTTGCAATTTTATGAGGTCTCATTTGTCGATTCTTGATCTTACAGCACAAGCCATTGCTGTTCTATTCAGGAATTTTTCCCCTGTACCCATATCTTCGAGGCTTTTCCCTACTTTCTCCTCTATAAGTTTCAGTGTCTTTGGTTTTATGTGGAGTTCCTTAATCCACTTAGATTTGACCTTAGTACAAGGAGATAGGAATGGATCCTTTCACATTCTTCTACATGATAACCACCAGTTGTGCCAGGACCATTTGTTGAAAATGTTGTCTTTTTTTCCACTGGATGGTTTTTGCTCCCTTGTCAAAGATCAAGTGACCATAGGTGTGTGGCTTCATTTCTGGATCTTTAATTCTATTCCATTGGTCTACTTGTCTGTCGCTATAACAGTACCATGCTGTTTTTATCACAATTGCTCTGCAGTACAGCTTTAGGTCAGGCATGGTGATTCCAACAGATGTTTTTTTTTTAATCCTTGAGCAGAGTTTTTGCTATCCTAGGTTTTTTGTTATTCCAGATGAATTTTCAGATTGCCCTTTCTAATTCGTTGAAGAATTGAGTTGGAATTTTGATGGGGATTGCATTGAATCTGTAGATTGCTTTGATTTTTAAGAGATATTAAGTATAAGTAATTGTTGCTTCTTGTTATTTTTATTATTAGACCTGAGGTTCTGTTCTGCGGCCATCTTTCTTTAGGTTTGAAGAATGATTACTTTCTTGGCTTATCTAGGGCATAGTTTCCCTACTTATTTTACCTTTATTATCCTTTGAAGGACTGGATTTGTGTAAAGATATTGTATGAATTTGGTTTTATCATGGAATACTTTGGCTTCTCCATCTATGATAACTGAGAGTGTTGCTGGGTATAGTAGCCTGGGCTGGCATTTGTGTTCTCTTAACGTCTGTATAACATCTGTCCAGGATCTTCTGACTTTCTTAGTCTCTGGTGAGAATTCTGGAGTAATTCTAATAGGTCTGCCTTTATATGTTACTTGACCTTTTTTCCTTACTGCTGTTAATATCCTATCTTTATTTAGTGTATTTGTTGTTCTGATTATTATGTGTTGGGAGGAATTTGTTTTCTGGTTTAGTCTATTTGGAGTTCTTTAGGCTTCTTGTATGTTCATAGGCATCTCTTACTTTAGGTTAGAGAAGTTTTTTTCTATAATTTTGTTGAAGATATTTATTGGCACTTTTAGTTGAATATCTTCATTCTCATCTATACCTTTTATACTTAGGTTTGGTCTTCTCATTGTGTCCTGTGTTTTCTGGATGTTTTGAGTTAGGTTGTTGTTGTTGTTGGTTTGCTTTTTGCATTTTCTTTGATTGTTGTATCCATGTTTTCTATGGAAAATTCTGCACCTGAGATTCTCTCTTCCATCTCTTGTATTTAGTTAGTGATGCTTGAATCTATGGCTCCTGATTTCTTTCCTAGGATTTCTATCTCCAGAATTTTCTCCCTTTGGGTTTTCTTTATTGTTTCTACTTCCCTTTTTAGGTCTTGGGTGGTTTTGTTCAATTCCATCACCTGTTTGGTTGTGTTTTCCTTTAATTTTTCAAGGGATTTTTGTTTCCTCTTTAAGGTCTTCTACCTGTTTAGCAGTGTTCTCCTGTATTTCTTTAAGTGGGTTATTAATGCCCTTCTTAAAATCCTCTACCAGCATCATGAGATATGATTTTAAATCTGAATCTTGCTTTTTGGGTGTGTTGGGGTATACAGGACTCACGGTAGTGGGCTTACTGGGTTCTGATGATGCTGAGTGGTCTTGGTTTCTGTTAGTACGATTCTTACTTTTGCCTTTCGCCATCTGGTAATCTCTGGTATTAATGTTCTAGCTGTCTAGCTGGAGTTTGTTCTTCCTGTGATTCTGTTAGCCTCTTTCAGCACTCCTGGGAGTCCAACTCTCTCCTGAGTCTCAGTGGTTAAAGCACTCTCTGCAGGCAATCTTTCCTTTTGCAGGGAAGGTGCACAGAGGTCTGGAGCTCAGATTCACCTCTTGGCTGAAAATGAAGACCTGAAGGGACTCTGTCCAAAAAGTTCTGTTGCTTTTAAGGCCCATGCATGGTCTGCATGGTCTGGTCTTTGAGATATCTGGGATACAAGATGGCATTCTCATCTGAGTCCCTGGGTCCGAGCCCTCCGTGGTGGCTGACTCTCCTCTGGTGGGGAAGGTGCCCAAAGGTCTGAGTCTCAGCTCTGCCTCCTGGCTAAGGATGAAGACCCAAAGGGACCTTGTGCAAAAAGCTCTGATGCTTTTGCGGACTGTGTTATCCTGTGCGGACTGGTCTCTGAGAGACCCTGGATACAAGATGCTGCTCTTACCTGAGTCCCAGGGTCAGAGCCCTCTTTGGAGGCCAACTCTCCTCAGTGATCCTAAGATGCTGGGTTTGCTAGGACACCTGCGGTGTGGAGAGTCCTCTGAGGCCATGGGACTGTCCGCTGAGTTTGCAACCAAGATGGTGCAGGGCTGGCACCAACCAGAAGGAACCCCAGCCACTGGTTGGGTCGATTTTCTGTGTCTCTGTTCCTGCTGGCCCAAGCACCTCTGGGTTGTTTTGGAACAGATGTTGCGTTCCACTTATCAGTTGTTCCCAATATATACTTTGTATGTGTAAATGAATTGATATTCATAATAACAACCTGCTCATTCTGTATATAGTTAATTATATGTATATTTTATGGTTTGGCTAGATGGAATTGTGTAAGCAGTTGATGTGTTCTTTCCTGGGGAAGACCATTTCTCTCATTCTCAGTATCCTCTAATACTCTGTACTTCCTTCCATAGGTTTGAGGGGTTGAGGCATCCTGGGTTCTCTCTCTCTCTCTCTCTCTCTCTCTCTCTCTCTCTCTCTCTCTCTCTCTCTCTCTTTCTCTCTCTCTCTCTCTCTCTCTGAGACTAGGTCTCAACATATCCAAGGTAGAACTGAAGTTTCTATGAAGCTCATATTAGCCCAGATTTCACTGTTTTCCATGTCTACCTCCTAGCTACTTTTCTTAGAAGTCTGTGGCATAGTTTGCTGAAATTTCCATTTTTGTTACATTTGTTACAATAACAGAAATGTACATGAATATTTTCTCTCAACACATACTACTCACTTTGAAGAACATATATAATATGTGTTATATGATGCTATTACCTTATAGGCTAGTTTCATTAATTATTTTCTGTGATATGGAGCCAACAGCAACAGAACCACCCCAGGAGAGGTTCTGGTAATTTGGGTAGAGTCTGAGAAAAAATGACATCAGTGTTCTTTGTGACACAAGCAAGTTAGATGAGGTTCTAATTCTTCATCTCATCTTATTCATCTTCAGAAATCTCAGTACTAATCACAAGGTTAGTTACATTGGCATGGTCAATAAGAATCTTTTGCTCCAATGCCAAGAGCACTCTGTGCTGAATTTTAAAAACTTTTTATTGGTTCCTTCTAAATTTCATATCATATCATACACCCCAATTCCACTCAGCACCCTCTCTCTTCATACCCACCCTCAACCCTTGCAACTACCCCCCAACAGAAAGCAATCTGCAGATTCAATGCAATCTCCATCAAAATTCCAACTCAATTCTTCACTGAGTTAGAAAGGGCAATTTGCAAATTCATCTGGAATAACAAAAAACCTAGGATAGCAAAAACTATTCTCAACAATAAAAGAACCTCTGGTAGAATCACCATGCCTGCCCTCAAGCTGTACTACAAAGCAAATGTGAAAAAAAAAAAACCTGTATGGTACTGGTGCAGCAATAGACAGGTAGATCAATGGAATAGAATTGAAGACCGAGAAATGAACACTTATGGTCACTTGATCTTTGACAAAGGGGCTAAAACCATCCAGTGGAAAAAAGACAGCATTTTCAACAAATGGAGCTGGTAAACTGGCAGTTGGCATGTAGAAGAATGCAAATTGATCCATTCTTATCTCCTTGTACAAAGCTCAAGTCTAAGTGGATCAAGGAACTCCACATAAAACCAGAGACTCTGAAACTTATACAGGAGAAAGTGAGGGAAGAGCCTCGAAGATATGGGCACAGGGGGAAAAAATCTGAACAGAACAGCAATGGCTTGTGTTGTAAGATTGAGAATTGACAAATTGGACCTTATAAAACTTCAAAGCTTCTGTAAGGCAAAGGACACTGTCAATAAGACAAAACAGCAACCAACAGATTGGGAAAAGATCTTTACCAATCTTAAATCTGATAAGGGCTAATATTTAATATATACAAAGAACACAAGAAGTTATACTCCAGAAAACCAAATAACCCTATTAAAATGGGGTACAGAGCTAAAAAAAGAATTCTCAACTGAGGAATAGTGAATGGCTGAGAAGCACCTGAAAAAGTATTCAATATCCTTAGTCATCAGGGAAATGCAAATCAAAACAACCATGAGATTCCACCTCACACAAGTCAGAATGGCTAAGATTAAACCTCAGGTGACAGCAGATGCTGGGAAGGATGTGGAGAAATAGAAACACTCCTCCATTGATGGTAGGATTGCAAGCTGGTACAACCACTCTGGAAATCGTTTGGCAGTTCCTCAGAAAATTGGACATAGCACTACGGGGAGATCCAGCATTATCACTCCTGGGGATATACCCAGAATATACTCCAACTTGTAAGAAGGACACATGCTCCACCATGTTCATAGCAGCCTTATTTATAATAGCCAGAAGCTGGAAAGAACCCAGATGTCTCTCAACAGAGGAATGGTCACAGAAAATGTGGTACATTTATACAATGGAGTACTAGGCAGCTATTAAAACAATGAATGTGAAATAATGGATGTATCTGTAGGATATCCTCCTGAGTGAGGCAACCCAATCACAAAAGAACACACATGATATGCACTCACTGACAAGTGGATATTAGCTTAGAATATCAGAATACTCATAATACAATTTGGAAAACACATGAAACTAAAGAAGAAAGAAGACCAAAGTATGGATATGTCAATCCTTCTTAGAAGGGGAAACAAAGTACCTATGGAAGGAGTCCCAGAGACAAATTTCAAAGCAGAGACTGAATGAATTACAATCCAGACTGCCCCACCTGGGGAAACATCCCATAAACAAGCACCACACCCATACACTATTTTGAATGCCAAGAAGAGCTTGCTGACAGGAGCCTGATAAAGTCTCCTGAGAGGCTCTGCCAGTGCCTAACAAATACAGAATTGGATGATCACAGCCATCCATTGGACAGAGCACAGGGTCCCCAATGAAGGAGCTAGAAAAAATACCCAAGGACCTGAAGGGGTTTGCAGCCACATAAGAGGAACAACAATATGAACTAATCAGTGACCACCCCCAGAGCTCCCTGGGACTAAACCATCAATCAAAGAAAATGCATATTGGGACTCATAGCTCTAGCTGCATATGTAGCAGAGGATGGCCTAGTTGGTCATCAATGGGAGGAGAGGCCCTTGGTCCTGTGAAGGTTTTATACCCCAGTATAGGGGAATGCCAGGGTTAGGAAGTGGGAGTGGGTGGGTTGGGGACCGGGGGGGAGGGGAGTAGGGAAGAGGGGACATTAGGAGGGAAAATCAGGAATGGGGATAACATTTGAAATGTAAATAAAGATAATATCTAATTTTAAAAAGAAATTTAAGAAAAAGAAAACAAATTAGAAAATCTCACTGTGGAGGTGTCCACCCAGCCCAGGAGGGAATTGCCAGAGCATCTGCGGGAGACATCTTGGTTCCCAGACTCCACTGAGACTAGTCTGCACAGGTGAGAGTGTGGACTACAGAAGCTAACAGTTTCTGGGACAGGCAGGAGCCACAGAAATTCTGAGGCAGCCCACATTTCCGGCTCCAGACATCCAGGCACCTTCCGTGCCAGAGGATAGGTGTCTACCCTGCCCAGGAGGGCTTTGCCAGAGCATCTGCGAGAGACATCTTGGTTCCCGGACTCCACCGAGACCATTCTGCACAGGTGAAAGTGTGAACTACAGAAGCTAACAGCTTCTGGGACAGGTCCTGCTTCAGACCTTCATCTTCTGCCAGGAGGCAAGTCTGAATGCCAGATATCTGTGCACCTTCCCTGAAAGAGGAGAGCCTGCCAGCAGAGAGTGCTCTGACCACTGAAACTCAGGAGAGAGTTAGTCTTCCAGGTCTCCTGGTAGAGAATAACAGAATCATGAGAGGAACAAGCTCTAACCAGAGACAACTATAACAACTGACTCCAGAGTTTACCAGATGGCAAAAGGCAGACATAAGAATCTTACTAACAGAAACCAAGAACATTCACCATCATCAGAACCCAGCACTCCCACCTCAGCCAGTCCTGGGTACCCCAACACACCCAAAAAGCTAGACCCGGATTTAAAGGCATATCTCATGATGATGGTAGAAGACATCAAGAAGGTCTTTCATAACTCACTTAAAGAAATACAGGAGAACACTGCTAAAGAGTTGCAAGTCCTTATAGAAAAACAGGAAAACACATCTAAACAGGTGATGGAAATTAAAAAAACCATACTAGACCTAAAAAGGGAAGTAGACACAATAAAGAAAACCCAAAGTAAGGCAAGACTGGAGATAGAAACCCTAGGAAAAAATCTGGAACCATAGATGCGAGCATCAGCAACAGAATACAAGAGATGGAAGAGAGAATCTCAGGTGCAGAAGATTCCATAGAGAACATCTGCACAACAATCAAAAAAATGCAAAATTCAAAAAGATCCTAACTCAAAACATCAAGGAAATCCAGAACACAATGAGAAGACCAAACCTACGGATAATAGGAGTAGTTGAGAATGAAGATTTTCAACTCAAAGGGCCAGCAAATATCTTCAACAAAATTATAGAAGAAAACTTCCCAAAACTAAAGAAAGAGATGCCCATGAACATACAAGAAGCTTACAGAACTCCAAATAGACTGGACCAGAAAAGAAATTCCTCCCGACACATAATAATCAGAACAACAAATGCACTAAATAAAGATAGAATATTAAAAGCAGTGAGGGAAAAGGGTCAAGTAACATATAAAGGCAAGCCTATCAGAATTACACCAGATTTTTCACCAGAGACTATGAAAGCCAGAAGATCCTGGACAGATGTTATACAGACACTAAAAGAACACAAATTCCAGCCCAGGCTACTATACCCAGCCAAACTCTCAGTTAACATAGATGGAGAAACCAAAGTATTCCACGACAAAACCAAATTCAAACATTATCTTTCAACGAATCCAGCCCTTCAAAGGATAATAACAGAAAAAAAAAAAAAAAGACAAGGACAGAAACCACATCCTAGAAAAAGCAAGAAAGTAGTCCTTCAACAAACCTAAAAGAAGACAGCCACAAGAACAGAATGCCAACTTTAACAACAAAAATAATAGGAAGCAACAATTACTTTTCCTTGATATCTCTTAATATCAATGGAATCAACTCCCCAATAAAAACACATAGACTAACAGACTGGCTACACAAACATGATCCAACATTTTGCTGCTTACAGGAAACCCATCTCAGGGAAAAAGACAGACACTACCTCAGAATGAAAGGCTAAAAAACAATTTTCCAAGCAAATGGTCTGAAGAAACAAGGTGGAGTAGCCATTCTAATATCTAATAAAATCGACATCCAACCCAAAGTCATCAAAAAAGGCAAGGAGGGGCACTTCATACTAATCAAAGGTAATATCCTCCAAGAGGACCTCTCAATTCTGAATATCTATGCTCCAAATACAAGGGCAGCCACATTCATTAAAGAAACTTTAGTAAAGCTCAAAGCACACATCGCACCTCACACAATAATAGTGGGAGACTTCAACACACCACTTTCACCAATGCACACATCATGAAAACAGAAACTAAACAGGGACGCAGTGAAACTAACAGAAGTTATGAAACAAAAGTATCTAACAGATATCTACAAAACATTATATCCTAAAACAAAAGCATATACCTTCTCAGCACCTCATGGTACCTTCTCCAAAATTGATCATATAATTGGTCACAAAAGAAGCCTCAGCAGATACAAAAATATTGAGATTGTCCCATGCATCCTATCAGATCACCATGGACTGAGGCTGATCGTCAATAGCAAAATAATAGAAAGCCAACATTCACATGGAAACTGAACAACACTCTTCTCAATGATACCTTGGTCAAGGAAGGAATGAAGAAAGAAATTAATGATTTTTTAGAGTTTAATAAAAATGAAGCCACAACATACCCAAACTTATGGGACACAATGAAAGCATTTCTAAGAGAAAAACTCATACCTCTGAGTGCCTCCAAAAAGAAACTAGAGAGAGCACACACAGCAGCTTGACAATACACCTAAAAACTCTAGAACAAAAGGAAGCAAATTCATCCAAAAGGAGTAGACGGCAGGAAATTATCAAACTCAGGGGCAAAATCAACCAAGTGGAAACAAGAAGAACTATTCAAAGAATCAACCAAACAAGGAACTGGTCCTTTGAGAAAATCAACAAGATAGATAAACACTTAGCCAGATTCACTAGAGGGCACAGGGAAAGCGTCCTAATTAACAAAATCAGAAATGAAAAGTGAGACATAACAACAGATCCTGAAGAAATCCAAAACACCATCAGATCCTTCTACAAAAGCCTATACTCAAAATAATTAGAAAACCTGGATGAAATGGACAAGTTTATAGACAGATACCAGGTACCAAACTTAAATCAAGATCAGGTTAATTTTCTTTTTTGTTTAATTTTTAATATTTTTATTACATATTTTCCTCAATTACATTTCCAATGCTATCCCAAAAGTCCCCCATACCACCCCCCACTTACCTACCCACCCATTCCCATTCTTTTGGCCCTGGCATTCCCCTATATTGGGGCATATAAAGTTTGCAAGTCCAATGGGCCTCTCTTTCCATTGATGGCCGACTAGGCCATCTTTCGATACATATGTAGCAAGAGACAAGAGCTCCGGGGTTCTGGTTAGTACATCATGTTGTTCCAACAATAGGGTTGCAGATCCCTTTAGCTCCTTGGGTACTTTCTCTAGCTTCTCCATTGGGAGCCCTGTGATCCATCAAATAGCTGACAGTGAGCATCCACTTCTGTGTTTGTTTGGCCCCGGCATAGTTTCACAAGAGACAGCTATATCTGGATCCTTTCAGCAAAATCTTGCTAGTGTATGCAATGGTGTCAGCGTTTAGAAGCTGATTATGGAATGGATCCCTGGATACAGCAGTCTCTAGATGGTCCATCCTTTCATTACAGCTCCAAACTTTGTCTCTATAACTCTTTCCATGGGTGTTTTGTTCCCAATTTTAAGAAGGGGCACAGTGTCCACACTTTGGTCTTCATTCTTCTTGAGTTTCATGCGTTTAGCAAATTGTATCTTATATCTTGGGCATACTAAGTTTTGGGCTAATATCCACTTACCAGTGAATACATATTGTGTGAGTTCTTTTGTGATTGTGTTACTTCACTCAAGATGATGCCCTCCAGGTCCATCCATTTGGCTAGGAATTTCATAAATTCATTCTTTTTAATAGCTGAGTAGTACTCCATTGTGTAAATGTACCATAATTTTTGTATCCATTCCTCTGTTGAGGGACATCTGGGTTCTTTCCAGCTTCTGGCTATTATAAATAGGGCTGCTATGAACATAGTGGAGCATGTGTCCTTCTTACCGGTTGGGACATCTTCTGGATATATGCCCAGGAGAGGTATTGGTGGATCCTCCGGTAGTACTATGTCCAATTTTCTGAGGAACCGCCAGACTGATTTCCAGAGTGGTTGTACAAGCTTGCAATCCCATCAACAATGGAGGAGTGTTCCTCTTTCTCCACATCCTCGCCAGCATCTGCTGTCACCTGAATTTTTGATCTTAGCCATTCTGAATGGTGTGAGGTAGAATCTCAGGGTTGTTTTGATTTGCATTTCCCTGATGATTCGGGATGTTGAACATTTTTTCAGGTGCTTCTCTGCCATTCGGTATTCCTCAGGTGAGAATTCTTTGTTCAGTTCTGAGCCCCATTTTTTAATGGGGTTATTTGACTTTCTGGAGTCCACCTTCTTGAGTTCTTTATATATATTGGATATTAGTCCCTTATCTGATTTAGGATAAGTGAAGATCCTTTCCCAATCTGTTGGTGGTTTTTTTGTCTTATTGATGGTGTCTTTAGCCTTGCAGAAGCTTTGCAGTTTCATGAGGTCCCACTTGTCAATTCTCGATCTTACAGCACAAGCCATTACTGTTCTATTAAGGAATTTTTCCCCTGTGCCCATATCTTCAAGGCTTTTCCCCACTTTCTCCTCTATAAGTTTCAGTGTCTCTGGTTTTATGTGTAGTTCCTTGATCCACTTAGACTTGACCTTAGTACAAGGAGATAGGAATGGATCGATTCTCATTCTTCTACATGTTAACAACCAGTTGTGCCAGCACCATTTGTTGAAAATGCTGTCTTTCTTCCACTGGATGTTTTTAGCTCCCTTGTCGAAGATCAAGTGACCGCAGGTTAATTTTTAAACAATCCTATATCCACTAAAAAAAAATAGAAGCAGTCATTAATAGTCTCCCAACCAAAAAAAGCCCAGGACCAGATGGGTTTAGTGCAGAGTTCTATCAGACCTTCAAAGAAGATCTAATCCCAGTTCTTCACAAACTATTCCACAAAATAGAAACAGAAGGTATTCTACCGAACTCATTCTATGAAGCCACAATTACCCTGATACCTAAACCACAAAAAGACCCAACAAGATAGAGAACTTCAGACCAATTTCCCTTATAAATATCGATGCAAAAATCCTCAATAAAGTTCTCGCTAACTGAATCCAAGAAGACATCAAAACAATCATCGATCCTGACCAAGTAGGTTTCATCCCAAGGATGCAGGGATGGCTCAATATACAGAAATCCATCAATGTAATCCACTATATAAACAAACTCAAAGACAAAAACCACATGATCACCTCCTTAGATGCTGAGAAGGCTTTTGAAAAATCCAACAACCATTCATGATAAAAGTCTTGGAAAGATCAGGAATTCAAGGCCCATACCTAAACATGATAAAAGCAATCTACAGCAAAAGAGTAGCCAATATCAAAGTAAATGGTGAGAAGCGGGAAGCAATCCCTCTAAAATCAGGGACTAGACAAAGCTGCCCACTTTCTCCCTACCTAATCAACATTGTACTTGAAGTCCTAGCCAGAGCAATTCTACAACAAAAGGAGATCAAGGGGATACAAATTGGAAAGGAAGAAGTCAAAATATCACTTTTTGCAGATGATATGGTAGTATATAAGTGACCCTAAAAATTCCACCAGAAAACTCCTAAACGTGATAAACAGCTTCACTGAAGTAGCTGGATATAAAGTTAACTCAAACAAGTCAATGGCCCTTCTGTACACAAAGGATAAACAGGCTGAAAAAGAAATTAGGGAAACAACACCCTTCTCAATAGTCACAAATAATATAAAATACCTTGGTGTGACTCTAACTAAGGAAGTGAAAGATCTGTATGATAAGAACTTCAAGTGTCTGAAGAAAGAAATCGAAGAAGATCTCAGAAGATGGAAAGATCTCCTGTGCTCATAGATTGGCAGGATCAATATAGTAAAAATGGCTATCTTGCCAAAGGCAATCTACAGATTCAATGCAATTCCCATCAAAATTCCAACTGAATTCTTCAACAAATTAGAAAAGGCAATCTCCTCATCTGGAATAACAAAAAACCTAGGATAGCAAAAACTCTTTCAAGGATAAAAGAACCTCTGGTGGAGTCACCATGCCTGACCTAAAGCTTTACTACAGAGTAATTGTGATAAAACTGCATGGTACTGGTATAGTGACAGACATGTAGATCAATGGAATAGAATTGAAGACCCAGAAATGAACCCACACACCTATGGTCACTTGATCTTCGACAAGGGGGCTAAAACCATCCAGTGGAAGAAAGACAGTATTTTCAACAAATGGTCCCAGCACAACTGGTGGTTATCATGTAGAAGAATGTGAATCGATCCATTCCTATCTCCTTGTACTAAGGTCAAATCTAAGTGGATCAAGGAACTCCACATAAAACCAGAGACACTGAAACTTATAGAGGAGAAAGAGGGGAAAAGCCTTGAAGATATGGGTACAGGGGAAAATTCCTGAATAGAACAGCAATGGCGGTTGCCCGGACGGCGCATGCTCCAGCTCAGGCGGGCCGCTTGGCTCACCTAAGCCAGTCTTGCCTGTGTGCGTGGCTTTTGAGGAGCCTGGCGAATGGGTTGCAAGAACCTGGCAATAGGGGTTGGGAGGCAGCGGCCTCCAGGAGGCACAGTGCCAGCACTGCAGCCCTGGCCTCACGTCTGACATTAACAGTGCGCCCTGCCACAAACCGAGCCGGGGCCCCAGCCAATGGGCGCCGTGCTGCGAGTGACCACGCCCACCGCCCCCTCGCAAGTAAAAGGAGTCTCTGGCCTGGGCTCGCTGGCTACTGGCTTCTGATTGGCTGGGACGAACAGTGGCTGCAGCAGGCAAGGCCAGTGTTCTTGTACTTGGGTGGTGACCAGAAGCCAGCAGGACTGGAAGCACACCCGCATCTCGGAAGACTCTTCAAGAAATCACAATGTCAACCAACACAGACCTTTCTCTCTCTTCATACGATGAAGGTCATGGGTCTAAGTTTATTCGGAAAGCTAAGGAGACACCGTTTGTCCCCATTGGTATGGCAGGCTTTGCAGCGATTGTTGCCTATGGGTTGTACAAGCTGAAGAGCAGAGGAAATACAAAGATGTCCATTCACTTGATCCACATGCGTGTAACAGCCCAGGGCTTTGTTGTGGGGGTCATGACTCTTGGTATGGGCTACTCCATGTATCAGGAATTCTGGGCCAATCCTAAGCCTAAGCCTTAGAAGAGCTGGTGCCATGGGAAGTGCTTGCTTTAGTTAGACGTTTCATATTGAGGTTACGTGTTTGTATCTACAATAAATAACATGTGGGTTTAGACAAAAAAAAAAAAAAAGAACAGCAATGGTTTGTGCTCTAAGATTGAGAATTGACAAATGGGACCTCATGAAACTGCAAAGCTTCTGTAAGGCAAAAGACACCATCAATAAGACAAAAAGGCCACCAACAGATTGGGAAAGGATCTTTACCTATCCTAAATCAGATAGGGGACTAATATCCAATATATATAAAGAACTCAAGAAGGTGGACTCCAGAAAATCAAATAACCCCATTAAAAAATGGGGCTCAGAACTAAACAAAGAATTCTCACCTGAGGAATACCGAATGGCTGAGAAGCAACTGAAAAAATGTTCAGCATCCTTAATCATCAGGGAAATGCAAATCAAAACAACCCTGAGATTCCACCTCACACCAGTCAGAATGGCTAAGATCAACAATTCAGGTGACAGCAGATGCTGGCGAGGATGTGGAGAAAGAGGAACACTCCTCCATTGTTGGTGGGATTGCAAGCTTGTACAACCACTCTGGAAATCAGTCTGGCAGTTCCTCAGAAAATTGGACATAGTACTACCGGAGGATCCCTCAATACCTCTCCTGGGCATATATTCAGAAGATGTTCCAACCGGTAAGAAAGACACATGCTCCACTATGTTTATAGCAGCCTTATTTATAATAGCCAGAAGCTGGAAAGAACCCAGATGCCCCTCAACAAAGAAATGGATACAGAAAATGTGGTACATTTACAATATGGAGTACTACTCAGCTATTAAAAACAATGAATTTATGAAATTCCTAGGCAAATGGATGGACCTGGAGGCCATCATCCTGACTGAGGTAACCCAATCACAAAAGAACTCACAAAATATGTACTCACTGATAAGTGGATATTAGCCCAGAAACTTAGAATACCCAAGATATAAGATACAATTTGCTAAACACATGAAACTGAAGAAGAACAAAGACCAAAGTGAGGACACTTTGCCCCTTCTTAGAATTGGGAACAAAACACCCATGGAAGGAGTTACAGAGACACAGTTTGGAGCTGAGATGAAAGAATGGACCATCTAGAGACTGCCATATCCAGGGATCCATCCCATAATCAGCTTCCAAACGCTGACGCCATTGCATACACTAGCAAGATTTTGCTGAAAGGACCCAGATATAGCTGTCTCTTGTGAGACTATGCCGGGGCCTAACAAACACGGAAGTGGATGCTCACAGTCAGCTATTGGATGTATCACAGGGCTCCCAATGCAGGAGCTAGAGAAAGTACCCAAGGAGCGAAAGGGATCTGCACAGATATAGGTGGAACAACAATATGAACTAACCAGTACCCCCTGGAGCTCGTGTCTCTAGCTGCATATGAATCAGAAGATGGCTTAGTCAACCATCAGTGGAAAGAGAGGCCCATTGGTCGTGCAAACTTTATATGCCTCAGTACAGGGGAATGCCAGGGCCAAGAAGTGGGAGTGGGTGGGTGGGGGAGTGGGTGGGTGAGCGTGTGGGGGACTTTTGGGATAGCATTGGAAATGTAAATGAAATAAATACCTAATAATAAAAAAGAAAAAGAAAAAAGAAAATCTCACTGTGGAAGCATTTACATGTCACAGTGTCTCGCACAATATACCATTTTGTCCACACTCATTTGTTTAAAAAGGTTCATTGTAATGAATTGTTAGTCTGGTACTAGTCCTCTGGCTTCTGCTATACTATCAAATCTGGAACCTCAGTGGGACACCTCTCAGGTATTCTGTCGTTGTCCAGAGTCATGCACATACTGTGGGGATTTTGTTGTTGTTGTTTTGTTTTGGATTTTGGTTTTTTTGGGGGCGGGGGTTCGAGACAGAGTTTCTCTGTGTAGCCCTGGCTGTCCTGGAACTCACTCTGTAGACCAGGCTGGCCTCGAACTCAGAAATCCACCTGCCTCTGCCTCCCGCATGCTGGGATTAAAGGCGTGCACCACCACGCCCGGCTTGTTTTTTGTTTTTTAATCTATAAGACTGGCTCATTCATGCACTCCACCAGCTCATGGATGAGTCACCTGTCATGGTGGTTCATTTTAAATATATGGGTGTGTGCCTGAGAGGTATTTAAAAAGGTCAGTCTGCCAGCTCTCCCACACACACACCACTGGGGCAAGACTTCCTGTTCTCATGACCCCAGCAGGTGCCTGCTCTTGCACTTAGCTCACCTCAAGTGGCGAGGGCCAAAGGGAGAGGAAGGAATCTATAGCCTCTTCAATGTCACTGAACTGTTCTACATTTCTAATGGTCCCAAAGGAAGACTTCATTGCAAATTTTATTGCTTGTCAGTTGTTAATAGTATGTCCTTAGGGGCTGTAGAGATAGCTCAGTAGTGAAGAATAATTGATCTTACAGAAAATCAAGATTCAGTACACAGTTCATGATCAAATCATCTCTGTTTTCCCAATACAGGCTATATGAGGGGAAGACCCCTGTCCTGGTTATCACAGAGCCAGACATGATCAAGCAGGTGCTAGTGAAAGAATGTTATTCCATCTTCACAAATCGGCAGGTAGGTATTTCATTTTCAAAATGTAAACATTGTGCATACTGGACAGATTTTATCTAGGAATGCATATATGCATGCAATAACAATTACTGAAAAAGGTGAATGAATACGAAAAAGAGAAGGAAGAGGTATTTGTAAAAGTCTAATGTTGTGATTATAATCTCAGAAATGAAAAAATTAAAATGTGAGCATTCAATTATAATTTTACTATGAAAATTTGGAGATGTTTTCCAGTAATAGATTAACCTTGCTCCTGGTTCATGCTTCAATACCAACAAACAAAGGACCCCACACATAAACATTTTACAATGAAACTCTTATGAAGTCACCATAATTTGCCAACAAAGTACAGGAGTGCTATGTGTCTTCCTGCTATTGTGTTGGGGATCAGGGGAGGTCAAACTTCCTGAAGGAAAATTAATCAGAGACAAATGAAACACTCCTTTAAATAGTTTGCAGCAATAGCCTCTAGCAATTGCTTAAAGAGGACTGAACTTGCTGTCTAATCAGGTATTCATGGTGGTCACTTCTCCAGGGAGAAGTGAAGATATGACACTTATCTGCAAAAAAGATAAACAAGCAGGATCACAGAGAAGAAGTCAGTAGTTCATTTTGCAGCTTTGCTGTCTCAGGACAAGGACAGGTCTCTATTGTCTCATTTTTATGTCACCTCATATTTCCCAAGGAAAACTGGTACTCATAACTAAGGTTAAGGTTAGTTTTTTTTCTGATCTCCTTCAGTTTTTCCTAGGATAGATAGATAGATAGATAGATAGATAGATAGATAGATAGATAGATAGATAGATAGATAGATATAGATATAGATATATGTGTGTGTGTGTATATATGTATATGTATATACATATACATATATATACACATATATATATGCATATGTATATATGTGTATATTTTAAACATGTGTTTAAGTTTTATTAGTGTCAGTGCTTGTATTCAAACCCAGCTTTCCCAGTTTTCTTTGATAACAGAGCTAAGAATTTATCTGTTAGCATCATTAAACTACATACCTTTTTATATACACAGCGTAGCATGACAGTTTTGTACATTTTAATGAAATTACAATTATATGATTTATTTTTCTCCTGCTCACTCCCCTCATAATCCCACCTAAACTCTCTTCAAATTAACACATTCCTCTTCTTCCATTCTTTTTCGTTTTCTTTCTTTTTTTCAAACAGTGACAATATATGCTATTCTGTGATTCACTCTGTAGATCATGCTTAACTCAGACTCATGTAACTCACCCTGCCTTTGCTTTTCATGTATCAAAATGAAAGATGTATGACTCTTTAACTAGCTACACAGAAATGCAGATGAAAAGATACATAGGTACAACTTGCTTAGGCTGTTCAATGTTGGCAGCATATGTGTGTTTCTAGGGATGGTTATTCAGTATTCAACAACCAATCAGTGGACGTATCTCAGAAAAAGACTAATTCTCCCTTTCTAGCTCTTCATCTAGGAGTTGCACCACTAACATTTTCCCTCACATCACCATTTGATGATACTGTTCAGGTCTTGTTTAGGCAACGATGTTGTTGATGTTTCTTTATTATTATTATTATTTTTTTTTTGCAATTGCATTAGAATCTCTTTATTCAAACTTGAGTTTGGTATCCTCGCCCACCCTGACACAGCAAGAAGGTGGAGACCTGAGCCTAGTTTTAGGCAAGCATTTACAGATGCAAGAAGGGGGTATCTAGCCTGGTACACATCTGCTGGGGGCCCATGATGGCCATTTTTTTTAACTTTTACAGTTTTTTATTTAAAGCTTTTACAAAACTATTTTTTTAAGGAGCAAATTTCGGTTTACAGTAAACAAAAGGAAGGGTATAGAGATGTCCCTACTCCCACATTTACAGCATCCCCCATTGTAACATCCTTTACCACAGGCGCATCAGCTAGTACAAATGAGCAGACAACAGCGTCTAGTTTACATTAGGGCTCACTCTTTGTGTTAAGCATTGATTTCTTCTTTCTCTATTGCAGTGTTTCTCAACCTATGCGTTACGACCCCCTTAGGGGTCGAACAACCCTTTCACGTGGGTCTCATATCAGATTTTTACGTTACAGTTCATAACAGCAAACTTAAAGTTACAAAGTAGCAGCAAAAATAATTTTATGGTTGGGGGTCACCACAATACCAGGAACTGTATTAAATGTTTGTAGCATTAGGATGGTAGAGATCAACTACTCTATTGGTCTTGTTTTCAATTCTACTGACTTTTTTTTTATTTTACTTTATTACTTTATTTTACTATTTTAATTATACAGAGATGGGGAGGGGAGCACTTACCTATATTGAGTTCATTTACTACTTCTAACTCCAAATACATTTTTTTTGATATTTAACTTTTTTCTTTTTCTTTATGTTTCTTTCTTTTTCTTTTTTTATTAGATATTTTCTTCATTTCCATTTCCAATGCTATCCCAAAAGTCCCCCATACCCTCCCCCACCCACTCCCACTTCTTGGCCCTGGCGTTCCCCTGTACTGAGGCATATAAATTTTGCACGACCAATGGGCCTCTCTTTCCACTGATGGCCAACTAGGCCATCTTCTAATACATATGCAGCTAGAGACATGAGCTCCAGGGGGTACTGGTTAGTTCATAATGTTGTTCTACCTATAGGGTTGCAGATCCCTTTAGCTCCTTGGGTACTTTCTCTAGCTCCTCCATTGGGGGCCCTCTGTTCCATCCAATACTGACTGTGAGCATCCACTTCTGTGTTTGCTAGGCCCCAGAATAGCCTCACAAGAGACAGCTATATCAGGGTCTTTTCAGCAAAATCTTGCTAGTGTATGCAATGGTGTCAGCGTTTGGAGGCTGATTATGGGATGGATTGGGGTGACAATTTTTAAAGGGGTGGGGAGGGGTTTGAAAATGTGGTTAGACATAAGAAAGCTATCTTAAGCATTTGTCTGTCATCCAGTCTCTGTGTGCTTTGAAATTCAAGGCTTAACTGATGTCCTGACTGGATCTGCCTGAAAGTCTGGATGAACTGAGGTCATCAGAAATCAGCAGCTATTCCTGCTTATTTATTTATTTATTTATTTATTTATTTATTTATTTATTTATTTATTATATGTAAGTACACTGTAGCTGACTTCAGATGCACCAGAAGAGGGCGTCAGATCTCATTATGGGTGGAGGTGAGCCACCACCTGGTTGCTGGGAATTGAACTCAGGACCTTTGGGAGAACAGTCAGTGCTCTTAACTGCTGAGCCATCTCTCCAGCCCCCAATACTGCCAAATTTATAACCACCTTCACTTTAATAATTAAAACAACTCAAATCAATTAAAACATTTTAAACAATTTTTAGTATTTGTTCATATAGGGGTTCTCTCTATCACCATGTCTTTGTTTCCCACATTTGAGACCAAAGACTTGGATTTCTTTATTCTTCCGTGTATACTTAAAAACACTTAAATAATTACCACTATTTCTCCCTTCTATCCTTAAAACAATGCAATTTCCTTTTTACTTCCCTTCTACAGAGATTAGTATCTGTAGATATGTAATTATATCCCCTTTATCTTTATGTTTTTAACTTCAAATAAATTCACTTGTATTTTAGGTATGAGACTGTTTTCTGGATAATTTATGAATGAGTACTCCTCTAAGCTATTCCAGAATTCCCAGACATTCCAAGAATCTGGTGGCTTGTAAAGCACTTCTTAAATCTCCATCATTCCTCTATTCCTATTTTATTTAGGCTTGCTCTCTGTGGCCTGCCCTATCCCAGCAGGAGGTCTCAGCTTCCTGACCTAACCTCTCCACAACAGCCCAGAACCTGAAAGAGCATCCAGCTGAATAACTATCCTGTCACCCATGTCCCTGGGACAACCTGAGTTGTGCTAGCCTTAAGCCACAAACCCTAGAATCATGCATGCCAAACTAGCACAAACCCCTTTCTTAGTTCCAAATCTGTGCAGATTTGCTTGGCTGAGAAACCAATATGGAGTGTTTTACATTCAGGAACCTCAAATTAATTTTTTATTAATTAATTTTTTTCTTTTACACTCCATATTTTATTCCCCCATCCTGATCTACCCTCTGACTGTTCCAATTAATTTTTAAAAGTGAGTTCTTTCCCAATGGATGGGACACCATCAGTAATATTAAAATGGCTGCTCTAGACCCAGTTGCTCTGCCTGAGAAAAGTGCATGACAGAGAGGCACAACTTGCAAAGGAGCAGGAAGAGTATTTCCCAGAGGGCTTCTCAACTGGGTCTAGAGCAGGCAACATTGAATATAGAAATTAATAAGTAGTACCCTGGAATTCTCTGCGGGGGGTGGGGGGGTAGATTCTAGCAGAATGGAAGTTAAGCAGCTGCCCAGCTACTATGCTGCATAAAAATATTAAAATATAAAAGTAGTGTGTTTGTCCATCATTTGGGAACACAAATCATTGAGGTGGGTAACAAAGCCCTCACTGGAATTTATTAATTAAATATTAATACTACACTGAGTGGCCTACAATCCCAGTGGGACCTCTACTCTCTTGTCACCTCTCCTCCACTTTGTTCAGACTCCTGAACTATACAGGTAAGATTCCCTTCCTCCATCCATATTCTCTGCTCTTTGAGACCTCTGAACCAAGCCAATCTCCTACCTGCCTCTTCATTTTAAAAGGCAGTTTTCCTCAAGAGAAAATCATATTGAAGTGAAGAATGTAAAAGAAAATGTTGCTACAATATCAGAGAGTTGTACTTTGAGGTATTTTACATATTTTACTTTATTCATCACATGTGTGTGCTTGAGTATATGGATGTGCATAGTATGTGCGCAGGTGGTCACAAAGACCAAAAGAGGGCATCAGATACCAAGAATTGTAATCACTGGTAGTTGTGAACCTCCAAATAGCTCCTCTGCAAGAGGAGCAAGTATTTTTTTTATTTTTTTAATTAGGTATTTTCTTCACTTACATTTCCAGTGCTATCCCAAAAGTCCCCCATACCCTCCCACCCAACCCCCCAACCAACCCACCCCCACTTCTAGGCCCTGGCGTTCTCCTGTACTGAGGCATATAAAGTTTGCACGAACAAAGGGCCTCTCTTTCCACTGATGGCCAACTAGGCCATCTTCTGATACATATGCAGCTAGAGTCAAGAGCTCCGGGGTACTGGTTAGTTCATATTGTTGTTCCACCTATAGGGTTGCAGATCCCTTTAGCTCCTTGGGTGCTTTCTCTAGCTCCTCCATTGGGGGCCCTGTGATCCATCCAATAGCTGACTGTGAGCATCCACTTCTGTGTTTGCTAGGCCCAGGCATAGCCTCACAAGAGACAGCTATTTATCAGGGTCCTTTCAGCAAAATCTTGCTAGTGTATGCAATGGTGTCAGTGTTTGGAGGCTGATTATGGGGTAGATCCCCGGGTATGGCAGTCTCTAGATGGTCCATCCTTTCATCTCAGAGGAGCAAGTATTCTTAACAAGTGAGCCACTGATCCTGTCCCAGATTGAGGCACTTTTGTTGATAGACTTGCAAAAACTATGTCATCTTTTTTCTCTATTTCTGTGACTTCTTTTTAATTAAACTTATTTTTTATTTTTTATTAGATATTTTCTTTATTTCCCTTTCAAATGTTAGCCCCTTTCCTAGTTTCCCTCATCCTGAAGAGGGTTGCTAACAATGTCCACCAGGGTCCTCTGCAAGAAGAGCAAGTGTTCTTAACCACTGAGCCACCTGTCTAGTCCCAGTATGAGGAACTTTTGTTGAGAGAGTTGCAAAAAAACCTGCCATCTAGAAGAGGGATGTGTGTGTATATATATATTTGCCCCCTTTCACTATTTTGGTTACCTTAACAGTTGTAGGTAACCAAAATAGTGAAAGGGGGCAAAAATCTATTTTTCTTTGTATTGTAGCCTCTTGGTCCAGCTGGAATTTTGACACATAGTGTCGCAAGAAGTAAGAATGAAGAATGGAAGAGAATTCGATCATTATTGTCTCCAACCTTCACCAGTGGGAAACTGAAGGAGGTAAGAAATAAAAGGATATTTGGTTACAGATGTGATCAATTCTACCTCAGGACAGGAAACAGTAACATATTCTTTAAAGATATGTTCCTTTGTCCTTGACATTGCTAAGAATGCTCCTTTTTTTTTCTTTTTTGGTGTTCTTACAGTTTTCCCTGTTTTTGGTGTTTGTTTCAGGGTAGGGTGGTCTTACACCTTTGTTAAAATGTGACTCTCTTTTCACAATTGCAAAAGTCTTGTTATTTGGGAAACTCACATGTTGACATTTACCAACAAAGTGTGTCATATTTTGTACTTAGATGTTTCCCATCATCCAACACTATGGAGATGTGCTGGTGAATAATATGAGTCTGGAAGTAGAGAAACCCAAGCCCATTGCCGTGAGAGAGTGAGTAGTGATGCATGTATTGGCTGCAAGCTCTGTCACTTCTGGAGACCTCCCATACTTTTCAAGTACCTAAAATTATTCCAACACAGAATAAGGAAAAAGTTATGATTACCCTGCTGTGAACCATGTATTAAGAAACGCCTCCCAGATTTACTTGGGAGAACCTCCCTCTTGTTTACATGAAACAAAATTAGATTAACCGCTTTTGTCTCTTATTTTAGAAAACAAACTCCATAATTTAGAAAGAAAGGTGAAAATTTAGGTAAGCCACAGCTGTCAATATTAGGAAATGTGAGAGGAGAATATATGAGGTTCGTGAGAAACATTAGTTTGGCATGAGTATGATAGTCTATAACTTTGAACAATCTAAAATTCAAGTTTTACTGAGTGTCTTAGAAAAATGCCAACAAAACCCAAGTTCCTCTACCTCTGTTTAATCGATCTGAAGAGGGATGACATTCTGGCATTGCGGGGGATAGTAAAATCATGTGGAATTTTGAAGATACCACAGTAGTCAATCATACTGCACACAAATTGTCCTATAGCTCAGGAGCTGTATTGGTCACATACTAAACCCCCTGTCTCTCTACTCAGCATTTTTGGTGCCTACAGCTTGGATGTGATAATTCACACCTCATTTGGAGTGAAGGTGGATTCCCTCAACAATCCTCGGGACCCTTTTTTGAACAACGTCAGGAAGCTGTTTGTACTTAGCTTTTCCAATCCATTCATTTTCTCTATGGGTATGTAGTCTATTTTCCAACTATCTTAAGATCTTAGTCTTACTGTATTCAGCATACAAAGTACAATACTCTTCATAACATATTCATGCACAATTAATTCTCCCCCCTTCTGGCTTTCACCACTATATGATCTGGTTCTATTATCCCCCTTTGTACTTTCATATAACATGTCATTACCCATCACTGCTACATACTTTGTTGTTTGGGGATAATTTTATTATATAATCATGTGATTTCTGTCTTTGAGCCATCACTGTTGTGATTTATATCTACACATTTACATATATTAATCATTTCTCTATCTTTTTTTAATTAGGTATTTTCTTCATTTACATTTCCAGTGCTATCCCAAAAGCCCCCATACCCTCCCCCACCCACTCCCACTTCTTGGCCCTGGCATTCCCCTGTACTGAGGCATATAAAGTTTGCACGACCAATGGGCCTCTCTTTCCACTGATGGCCGACTAGGCCAACTTCTGATACATATGCAGCTAGAGACACGAGCTCTGGGGGGTACTGGTTAGTTCATAATGTTGTTCCACCTATAGGGTTGCAGATCCCTTTAGCTCCTTGGATACTTTCTCTAGCTCCTCCATTGGGAGCCCTGTCATCCATCCAATAGCTGACTGTGAGCATCCACTTCTGTGTTTGCTAGGCCCTGGCATAGTCTCACAAGAGACAGCTATATCAGGGTCCTTTCAGCAAAATCTTGCTAGTGTATGCAATGGTGTCAGCGTTTCGAGGCTGATTATGGGATGGATCCCCGGATATGGCAGTCTCAAATTTAATTTAATATAATCAACGTTCGATGTTTGTTAATTTTGTTCTGAATAGGACAATATTCTAAGAGTAAGTGTAGAAATCACTATTTTGTTGCAGAGTTTATTCTGTGACACTATATCTAGTATTTGTTTTATGAAATTAAGTTCACATATTGATACATATACATTTAGAGTTGCAATGTTATAAGGATCACAGTTCCCTTAAAGTGCATAAAGTGGTCTATATGATTGTGATCAGCTTTAGTTAGATATCAGAATAATAATGCATGCTCATTTCCTCTGTTGATATTTGAGGGTTGGGTATATTTCTTGGAGTCAGCAAAACAAATTATGATTGCTAATCCAATCTGCTAGTCTGCGTATTGCTTGTTTGTGTGTGTGTGTGTGTGTGTGTGTGTGTGTGTGTGTGTGTGTGTGTGTGTGTGTGTAGACAGGCTCATTATCTTGGCTGGTCTGTAACTGGCTATGTAGACCAGGTTGGATGAAACACATCATGATCTGCCTGCCTGTGGCTCCTGAGTTCTGAGGTTAAAGGATGCATCACTACTTTCAGCCTTAGTCTCTGTCCTTTGCTAAAGTCGTTGAAACCATTTATTTTCATATTTCTTATTGAAAGGCATGCACTTGTTCTTATTTTACTGAATGGCACTTTCTGGCCTTGTTTTGGTCCTCTTTTTAAACAACTGCCTCAGCAGGTTTAAAACTTATTCCCCTCTCACTCTTGGCTGCAAATACGTTTTTCTTCAGTCCAAATTGTTCTTTCTATTATGTAATACAAGCAGGCTTCATTGTGAGCAATTCTTTAGGAAATTCATTAGGGTGACATATATATATATATATATATATATATATATATATATATATATATGCTTCTCCTTTGATTGTAATCAATAGGTTTTTTATATATTAATATTTTCAAATGCCCTTATATTTTAAACATGAAATATATCTTTCAAAGATCCCCTGGCTTTCTTGTTTACCACTGAAAAGACAGGAATCATGCTGATGGACTTCTCTCTCTCTTTTTTTTTTAATTACGTATTTTCCTCAATTACATTTCCAATGCTATCCCAAAAGTCCCCCATACCCTCCCCCACTTCCCTACCCACCCATTCCCATTCTTTTGGCCCTGGCATTCCCGTGTGTTGGGGCATATAAAGTTTGCAAGTCCAATGGGCCTCTCTTTCCAGTGATGGCCGACTAGGCCATCTTTCGATACATATGCAGCAAGAGACAAGAGCTCCGGGGTACTGGTTCGTTCATCATGTTGTTCCAACTATAGGGTTGCAGATCCCTTTAGCTCCTTGGGTACTTTCTCTAGCTTCTCGATTGGGAGCCCTGTGATCCATCCAATAGCTGACAGTGAGCATCCACTTCTGTGTTTGTTTGGCCCCGGCATAGTTTCACAAGAGAGAGCTATATCTGGATCCTTTCAGCAAAATCTTGCTAGTTTATGCAATGGTGTCAGCGTTTAGAAGCTGATTATGGAATGGATCCCTGGATACGGCAGTCTCTAGATGGTCCATCCTTTCATTACAGCTCCAAACTTTGTCTCTATAACTCTTTCCATGGGTGTTTTGTTCCCAATTTTAAGAAGGGGCACAGTGTCCACACTTTGGTCTTCATTCTTCTTGAGTTTCATGCGTTTATCAAATTGTATCTTATATCTTGGGTATCCTAAGTTTTGGGCTAATATCCACTTATCAGTGAATACATATTGTGTGAGTTCTTTTGTAATTGTGTTACCTCACTCAAGATGATGCCCTCCAGGTCCATCCATTTGGCTAGGAATTTCATAAATTCATTCTTTTTAATAGCTGAGTAGTACTCCATTGTGTAAATGTACCATATTTTCTGTATCCATTCCTCTGTTGAGGGGCATCTGGGTTCTTTCCAGCTTCTAGCTATTATAAATAAGGCTGCTATGAACATAGTGGAACATGTGTCCCTCTTACTGGTTGGGACATCTTCTGGATATATGCCCAGGACAGGTAATACTGGATCCTCCAGTAGTACTATGTCCATTTTTCTGAGGAACAGCCAGACTGATTTCCAGAGTGGTTGTACAAGCTTGCAATCCCACCAACAATGGAGGAGTGTTCCTCTTTCTCCACATCCTCGCCAGCATCTGCTGTCACCTGAATTGTTGATCTTAGCCATTCTGACTGGTGTGAGGTGGAATCTCAGGGTTTTTTTTTTTTTTTTTTTTTTTATGCTGGCTATCCTTCTTTTTTTTTTGATTTTTAATATTTTTATTACATATTTTCCTCAATTACATTTCCAATGCTATCCCAAAAGTCCCCCATACCGCCCCCCACTTCCCTACCCACCCATTCCCATTCTTTTGGCCCTGGCATTCCCCTATATTGGGGCATATAAAGTTTGCAAGTCCAATGGGCCTCTCTTTCCAGTGATGGCCGACTAGGCCATCTTTCGATACATATGCAGCTAGAGACAAGAGCTCCGGGGTTCTGGTTAGTACATCATGTTGTTCCAACAATAGGGTTGCAGATCCCTTTAGCTCCTTGGGTACTTTCTCTAGCTTCTCCATTGGGAGCCCTGTGATACATCCAATAGCTGACTGTGAACATCCACTCCTGTGTTTGCTAGGCCCTGGCATCGTCTCACAAGAGACAGCTATATTTGGGTCCTTTCAGCAAAATCTTGCTAGTGTATGCAATGGTGTCAGCGTTTAGAAGCTGATTATGGGATGGATCCCTGGATACGGCAGTCTCTAAATGGTCCATCCTTTCATCACAGCTACGAACTTTGTCTCTGTAACTCCTTCCCTGGGTGTTTTGTTCCCAATTCTAAGAAGGTGCACAGTGTCCACACTTTGGTCTTCATTCTTCTTGAGTTTCATGCGTTTATCAAATTGTATCTTATATCTTGGGTATCCTAAGTTTTGGGCTAATATCCACTTATCAGTGAATACATATTGTGTGAGTTCTTTTGTGATTGTGTTATTTCACTCAAGATGATGCCCTCCAGGTCCATCCATTTGGCTAGGAATTTCATAAATTCATTCTTTTTAATAGCTGAGTAGTACTCCATTGTGTAAATGTACCATAATATCTGTATCCATTCCTCTGTTGAGGGACATCTGGGTTCTTTCCAGCTTCTGGCTATTATAAATAGGGCTGCTATGAACATAGTGGAGCATGTGTCCTTTTTACTGGTTGGGACATCTTCTGGATATATGCCCAGGAGAGGTATTGCTGGATCCTCCGGTAGTACTATGTCCAATTTTCTGAGGAACAGCCAGACTGATTTCCAGAGTGGTTGTACAAGCTTGCAATCCCACCAACAATGGAGGAGTGTTCCTCTTTCTCCACATCCTCGCCAGCATCTGCTATCACCTGAATTTTTGATCTTAGCCATTCTGACTGGTGTGAGGTGGAATCTCAGGGTTGTTTTGATTTGCATTTCCCTGATGATTAAGGATGTTGAACATTTTTTCAGGTGTTTCTCTGCCATTCGGTATTCCTCAGGTGAGAATCCTTTGTTCAGTTCTGAGCCCCATTTTTTAATGGGGTTATTTGACTTTCTGGAGTCCAGCTTCTTGAGTTCTTTATATATATTGGATATTAGTCCCTTATCTGATTTAGGATAGGTGAAGATCCTTTCCCAATCTGTTGGTGGTTTTTTTGTCTTGTTGATGGTGTCTTTAGCCTTGCAGAAGCTTTGTAGTTTCATGAGGTCCCACTTGTCAATTCTCGATCTTACAGCACGAGCAATTAATGTTCTATTCAGGAATTTTTCCCCTGTGCCCATATCTTCAAGGCTTTCCCCACTTTCTCCTCTATAAGTTTCAGTGTCTCTGGTTTGATGTGAAGTTCCTTGATCCACTTAGACTTGACCTTAGTACAAGGAGATAGGAATGGATCGATTCGCATTCTTCTACATGTTAACAACCAGTTGTGCCAGCACCATTTGTTGAAAATGCTGTCTTTCTTCCACTGGATGGTTTTAGCTCCCTTGTCGAAGATCAAGTGACCATAGGTGTGTGGGTTCATTTCTGGGTCTTCAATTCTATTCCATTGGTCTATTTGTCTGTCACTATACCAGTACCATGCAGTTTTTATCACAATTGCTCTGTAGTAGAGCTTTAGGTCAGGCATGGTGATTCCACCAGAGGTTCTTTTATCCTTGAGAAGAGTTTTTGCTATCCTAGGTTTTTTGTTATTCCAGATGAATTTGCAGATTGCACTTTCTAATTCGTTGAAGAATTGATTTGGAATTTTGATGGGGATTGCATTGAATCTGTAGATTGCTTTTGGCAAGATAGCCATTTTTACAATGTTGATCCTGCCAATCCATGAGCATGGGAGATCTTTCCATCTTCTGAGATCTTCTATAATTTCTTTCTTCAGAGACTTGAAGTTTTTATTATACAGATCTTTCACTTCCTTAGTTAGAGTCACGCCAAGATATTTTATATTATTTGTGACTATTGAGAAGGGCTCAGGGTTGTTTTGATTTGCATTTCCCTGATGATTCGGGATGTTGAACATTTTTTCAGGTGCTTCTCTGCCATTCGGTATTCCTCAGGTGAGAATTCTTTGTTCAGTTCTGAGCCTCATTTTTTAATGGGGTTATTTGACTTTCTGGAGTCCACCTTCTTGAGTTCTTTATATATATTGGATATTAGTCCCTTATCTGATTTAGGATAGGTGAAGATCCTTTCCCAATCTGTTGGTGGTCTTTTTGTCTTATTGATGGTGTCTTTTGCCTTGCAGAAGCTTTGCAGTTTCATGAGGTCCCACTTGTCAATTCTCGATCTTACAGCACAAGCCATTGCTGTTCTATTCAAGAATTTTTCCCCTGTGCCCATATCTTCAAGGCTTTTCCCCACTTTATCCTCTATTAGTTTCAGTGTCTCTGATTTTATGTGAAGTTCCTTGATCCACTTAGATTTGACCTTAGTACAAGGAGATAGGAATGGATCAATTCGCATTCTTCTACATGATAACAACCAGTTGTGCCAGCACCATTTGTTGAAAATGCTGTCTTTCTTCAACTGGATGGTTTTAGCTTCCTTGTCGAAGATCAAGTGACCATAGGTGTGTGGGTTTATTTCTGGGTCTTCAATTCTATTCCATTGGTCTACTTGTCTGTCACTATACCAGTACCATGCAGTTTTTATCACAATTGCTCTGTAGTAGAGCTTTAGGTCAGGCATGGTGATTCCACCAGAGGTTCTTTTATCCTTGAGAAGAGTTTTTGCTATCCTAGGCTTTTTGTTATTCCAGATGAATTTGCAGATTGCACTTTCTAATTCGTTGAAGAATTGAGTTGGAATTTTGATGGGGATTGCATTGAATCTGTAGATTACTGTTGGCAAGATAGCCATTTTTACAATGTTGATCCTGCCAATCCATGAGCATGGGAGATCTTTCCATCTTCTGAGATCTTCTATAATTTCTTTCTTCAGAGACTTGAAGTTTTTATTATACAGATCTTTCACTTCCTTAGTTAGAGTCACGCCAAGATATTTTATATTATTTGTGACTATTGAGAAGGGCTCAGGGTTGTTTTGATTTGCATTTCCCTGATGATTCGGGATGTTGAACATTTTTTCAGGTGCTTCTCTGCCATTCGGTATTCCTCAGGTGAGAATTCTTTGTTCAGTTCTGAGCCTCATTTTTTAATGGGGTTATTTGACTTTCTGGAGTCCACCTTCTTGAGTTCTTTATATATATTGGATATTAGTCCCTTATCTGATTTAGGATAGGTAAAGATCCTTTCCCAATCTGTTGGTGGTCTTTTTGTCTTATTGATGGTGTCTTTTGCCTTGCACAAGCTTTGCAGTTTCATGAGGTCCCACTAGTCAATTCTCGATCTTACAGCACAAGCCATTGCTGTTCTATTCAAGAATTTTTCCCCTGTGCCCATATCTTCAAGGCTTTTCCCCACTTTATCCTCTATAAGTTTCAGTGTCTCTGATTTTATGTGAAGTTCCTTGATCCACTTAGATTTGACCTGAGTACAAGGAGATAGGAATGGATCAATTCGCATTCTTCTACATGATAACAACCAGTTGTGCCAGCACCATTTGTTGAAAATGCTGTCTTTCTTCAACTGGATGGTTTTAGCTTCCTTGTCGAAGATCAAGTGACCATAGGTGTGTGGGTTTATTTCTGGGTCTTCAATTCTATTCCATTGGTCTACTTGTCTGTCACTATACCAGTACCATGCAGTTTTTATCACAATTGCTCTGTAGTAGAGCTTTAGGTCAGGCATGGTGATTCCACCAGAGGTTCTTTTATCCTTGAGAAGAGTTTTTGCTATCCTAGGCTTTTTGTTATTCCAGATGAATTTGCAGATTGCACTTTCTAATTCGTTGAAGAATTGAGTTGGAATTTTGATGGGGATTGCATTGAATCTGTAGATTACTGTTGGCAAGATAGCCAGTTTTACAATGTTGATCCTGCCAATCCATGAGCATGGGAGATCTTTCCATCTTCTGAGATCTTCTATAATTTCTTTCTTCAGAGACTTGAAGTTTTTATTATACAGATCTTTCACTTCCTTAGTTAGAGTCACGCCAAGATATTTTATATTATTTGTGACTATTGAGAAGGGTGTTGTTTCCCTAATTTCTTTCTCAGCCTGTTTATCCTTTGTGTACAGAAAGGCCATTGACTTGTTTGAGTTAATTTCATATCCAGCTACCTCACCGAAGCTGTTTATCAGGTTTAGGAGTTGTCTGGTGGAATTTTTAGGGTCACTTATATATACTATCATATCATCTGCAAAAAGTGATATTTTGATTTCATCTTTCCCAATTTGTATCCCTTTGATCTCCTTTTGTTGTCCATTACTCTGGCTAGGACTTCAAGTACAATGTTGAATAGGTATGGAGAGAGTGGACAGCCTTGTCTAGTCCCTGATTTTAGTGGGATTGCTTTAAGCTTCTCACCATTTACTTTGATGTTGGCTACTGGTTTGCTGTAGATTGCTTTTATCATGTTTAGGTATGGACCTTGAATTCCTGATCTTTCCAAGACTTTTATCATGAATGGGTATTGGATCTTGTCAAATGCGTTTTCCGCATCTAACGAGATGATCATGTGGTTTTTGTCTTTGAGTTTGTTTATATACTGGATTACATTGATGGATTTCCATATATTGAACCATCCTTGCATCCCTGGGATGAAACCTACTTGGTCAGGATGGATGATTGTTTTGATGTGTTCTTGGATTCAGTTAGCAAGAACTTTATTGAGGATTTTTGCATCAATATTCATAAGGGATATTGGTCTGAAGTTTTCTATCTTTGTTGGGTCTTTTTGTGGTTTAGGTATCAGAGTAATTGTGGCTTCATAGAATGAGTTGGGTAGAGTACCTTCTGTTTCTATTTTGTGGAATAGTTTTTGAAGAACTGAGATTAGATCTTCTTTGAAGGTCTGATAGAACTCTGCACTAAACCCATCTGGTCCTGGGCTTTTTTTGGTTGGGAAACTATTAATGACTGCTTCTATTTCTTTGGGGGATATAGGGCTGTTTAGATCATTAACCTGATCTTGATTCAACTTTGGTACCTGGTATCTGTCTAGAAACATCTCCATTTCATCCAAGTTCTCCAGTTTTGTTGAGTATAGCCTTTTGTAGAAGGATCTGATGGTGTTTTGGATTTCTTTAGGATCTGTTGTTATGTCTCCTTTTTCATTTCTGATTTTGTTAATTAGAATGCTTTCCCTGTGCCCTCTAGTGAGTCTGGCTAAGGGTTTATCTATCTTGTTGATTTTCTCAAAGAACCAGCTCCTTGACTGGTTGATTCTTTGAATAGTTGTTCTTGTTTCCACTTGGTTGATTTCACCCCTGAGTTTGATTATTTCCTGCCGTCTACTCCTCTTGGGTGAATTTGCTTCCTTTTGTTCTAGAGCTTTTAGGTGTGTTGTCAAGCTGCTAATGTGTGCTCTCTCTAGTTTCTTTTTGGAGGCACTCAGAGCTATGAGTTTTCCTCTTAGAAATGCTTTCATTGTGTCCCATAAGTTTGGGTATGTTGTGGCTTCATTTTCATTGAACTCTAAAAAGTCCTTAATTTCTTTCTTTATTGCTTCCTTGACCAAGGTATCATTGAGAAGACTGTTGTTCAGTTTCCATGTGAATGTTGGCTTTCTATTATTTATTTTATTATTGAAGATCAGCCTTAGTCCATGGTGATCTGATAGGATGCATGGGACAATTTCAATATTTTTGTATCTGTTGAGTCCTGTTTTGTGACCAATTATGTGGTCAATTTTGGAGAAGGTACCACAAGGTGCTGAGAAGAAGGTATATCCTTTTGTTTCAGAATAGAATGTTCTGTAGATATCTGCCAGATCCATTTGATTCATAACTTCTGTTAGTTTCACTGTGTCCCTGTTTAGTTTCTGTTTCCATGATCTGTCCATTGGTGAAAGTGGTGTGTTGAAGTCTCCCACTATTATTGTGTGAGGTACAATGTGTGCTTTGAGATTTACTAAAGTTTCTTTAATGAATGTGGCTGCCTTTGTATTTGGAGCATAGATATTCAGAATTGATAGTTCCTCTTGGAGGAGTTTACCTTTGATGAGTATGAAGTGCCCCTTCCTGTATTTTGATGACTTTGGGTTGGAAGTCAATCTTATCAGATATTAGAAGGGCTACTCCAGCTTGTTTCTTCATACCATTTGCTTGGAAAATTTTTTTCCAGCCTTTCATTCTGAGGTAGTGTCTATCTTTTTCTCTGAGATGAGTTTCCTGTAAGCAGCAAAATGTTGGGTCTTTTTTGTGTAGCCAGTTTGTTAGTCTATGTCTTTTTATTGGGGAGTTGAGTCCATTGATATTAAGAGATATTAAGGAAAAGTAATTGTTGCTTCCTGTTATTTTTGTTGTTAAAGTTGGCATTCTGTTCTTGTGGCTGTCTTCGTTTAGGTTTGTTGAGGGATTACCTTCTTGTTTTTTCTAGGGCATGGTTCCTGTTCTTGTATTGGTTTTTTTTTTTTTTCTGTTATTATCCTTTGAAGGGCTGGATTCGTGGAAAGATAATGTTTGAATTTGGTTTTGTCGTGGAATACTTTGGTTTCTCCATCTATGTTAACTGAGAGTTTGGCTGGGTATAGTAGCCTGGGCTGGAATTTGTGTTCTTTTAGTGTCTGTATAACATCTGTCCAGGATCTTCTGGCTTTCATAGTCTCTGGTGAAAAATCTGGTGTAATTCTGATAGGCTTGCCTTTATATGTTACTTGACCCTTTTCCCTTACTGCTTTTAATATTCTATCTTTATTTAGTGCATTTGTTGTTCTGATTATTATGTGTCGGGAGGAATTTCTTTTCTGGTCCAGTCTATTTGGAGTTCTGTAAGCTTCTTGTATGTTCATGGGCATCTCTTTCTTTAGGTTTGGGAAGTTTTCTTCTATAATTTTGTTGAAGATATTTGCTGGCCCTTTGAGTTGAAAATCTTCATTCTCATCTACTCCTATTTTCCGTACGTTTGGTCTTCTCATTGTGTCCTGGATTTCCTGGATGTTTTGAGTTAGGATCTTTTTGCGTTTTGTATTTTCTTTGATTGTTGTGCATATGTTCTCTATGGAATCTTCTGCACCTGAGATTCTCTCTTCCATCTCTTGTATTCTGTTGCTGATAATCGCATCTATGGTTCCAGATTTCTTTCCTAGGGTTTCTATCTCCAGTGTTGCCTCATTTTGGGTTTTCTTTATTGTGTCTACTTCCCTTTTTAGGTCTAGTATGGTTTTGTTCATTTCCATCACCTGTTTGGATGTATTTTCCTGTTTTTCTTTAAGGACTTCTACCTGTTTGGTTGTCTTTTCCTGTTTTTCTTTAAGGACTTCTACCTGTTTGATTGTGTTATTCTGTTTTTCTTTAAGGACTTGTAACTCTTTAGAAATGTTCTCCTGTAATTCTTTGAGTTAGTAAAGTCCTTCTTGATGTCCTCGACCATCATCATGAGATATGCTTTTAAATCCAGGTCTAGCTTTTTGGGTGTGTTGGGGTGCCCTGGACTTGTCGAAGTGGGAGTGCTGGGTTCTGATGATGGTGAGTGGTCTTGGTTTCTGTTAGTAAGATTCTTATGTTTACCTTTTGCCATCTGGTAATCTCTGGAGTTAGTTGTTATAGTTGTCTCTGTTTAGAGATTGTTCTTCTGGTGATTCTGATTACGGTCTATCAGCAGACCTGGGAGACAGGCTCTCTCCTCTGAGTTTCAGTGGTTAGAGCACTCTCTGCTGGCAAGCTCTCCTCTTACAGGAAAGGTGCACAGATATCTGGTGTTTGGACCTCCTCCTGGCCGAAGAAGAAGGCCCAAAACAGGACCTTTCCCAGATGCTGTGTTGCTTTGGCAGGTCACAGAAGCTGTCAGCTTCTGTGGTGCACACTCTCACCTGTGCAGTCTAATTTCCTAAGTTCGGCAGAGTCCCGGAACCAAGATGGCGCTCCCTGCTCCTGAGGCAGAGGGCTCCCATCTGGACTTCTCTTTATATATGAGTTAGTCCCTCCATTTTACCTTCCAGTACACTTTTTTATTTTGTGTATTCACTGCCTTACCTTTAATGTGAAATGGGTAGTTTTTCTCTGCTCTTTTCTGGGTTGTATTCTTTATCCACTGTATAATTTAAGATTTCTTTCCTTCAGTTTGGGAACTTCTGTTTTGTAATTTTTTGAGAAAAGGAAATCATTTTCTATCCATTTGACATAGAATTTGTGTCATTTTTCTATGATGAAACTTATTGAATTATTTTTCTCCCCAAAAGTTACATGTTCCATTGAACTGTTTAACAAATTTATCAATAAGCATGACTGAATGGTCCTACAAATCTTATTTGTCTTCATGCTCTCAAATTCTGTCTTCTATATCCATTCTATTTCTGAGACTTTCTGCTGAAATGTGTATTTAACTTGATTTTTTTCAGTCTTCATTTCTCTTTGTTTTTCTTCTCTATGTCTATTTAAAATTCCACTTTAATATTCTAATTAGATATCTTTATTTCTTTCAGCTTTTGGTATTCTTTTTGGATTAATTCAGCAGATAGGCTTATGTTCTTTGGATTCTTTGAATATATTTATAATTGCTTTAATTGCTTATCTTGTACTTACATTTTGGATTTTGGGGGTTACTGTAACAAGGAAGGATAATTGATAAAGTATGCTTTAGAACTGAGAAATTCCCATCTGTGGTTACATCAATGAATACATTTTGTTATTATTTTTCTTAATTCATGTAATTTTCTCCATTCATTTGGAGTTTTTCTCACTGTTCAAGAAAGCCTAGGATATAGTGCAGTTGTGGTGATGGTTTCTTCTCTAGGCATGAGTTCAGTGCTCCAGGATCTCACTCCATTGGGCATTTTTGTTTAAGATAATCTGAGAAAAAGAGGTAAGTTTGTGCACTTACATCATGCAGAACAGTCCCATCTCTCAGAAAAATTAGTCTCAGAGATCCTATACACCAGGTCAATCTATGTTACTAAGAAAGGAGAAAGGATATAGAAATTTTCCAAAAATAGAAATTACATAAGATATAAAAATTGAGAAATTGGCAGGATTTCCTACATTGACCTTGGATGTGATATAAACGAAAAATAGCTCAAGAGGTAAAGGAGAATGCAGTAGAGCTCTTAAATTATTAAATTATCTTATTGCTCTACCTAGAACTTCAAGTACTATATTGAAGAGATATGAAGAGAATGGACAGACTTGCTTTTTCCCTGATTTTGTGGAATTGCTTGAAATGTCTTTCCATATAATTTGATGTTAGCTTTTGGCCTGCTGTATATTGTTTTTATTGTGTTTAGGTTTGTGTCTGTCTTGAATCCCTGATCTCTCCAACACTTTTAACATGACAGGTATTGGATTTTCTCAAAGGCTTTTTTATCACCTAATGAGATGATCATGATCATGTAGTTTTTCTCTCTCCATTTGTTTATACGGTAAATTACATTGACAGGTTTTGTGTATTGAACTA
Source organism: Mus caroli (assembly GCF_978045245.1). Classification (NCBI taxonomy): domain Eukaryota; kingdom Metazoa; phylum Chordata; class Mammalia; order Rodentia; family Muridae; genus Mus; species Mus caroli. Next base: position 142,717,719 of record NW_028227259.1, on the reverse strand, counting down.
CCTCTGAATCCCTGGGATGAAGCATACTTGAGTATAGTGTATTCTTGAATTCAGTTTGTGGATATTTTATTAAGTATTTTTGCATCATGTTCATAGAAAAATTTGGTCTGAGATTCTATTTATTTATTTACCTATCTATTTATTTAGATATTTTCTTCATTTACAATTCAAATGCTATCCCGAAAGTCCCCTATTTACTCCCCCAACCCTGCTCCCTAACCCACCCACTCCTGCTTCCTGTACTGGGAAGCAGGCATTCCACTGTACTGGGGCATATGATCTTCACAAGACCAAGGGTCTCTCCTCCCATTGATGGCTGACTAGGCCATTCTCTGCTACATATGCAACTAGAGACACAGCTCTGGGGGGTACTGGGTAGTTCATATTGCTGTTCCTTCTATAGGGTGGCAGACCCCTTTAGATCTTGGGTACTTTTCTAGCTCCTTCATTAAGGGCCCTTTGTCCCATCTAATAGATGACTGTGAGCATCCACTTCTGTATTTTCCAGGAACAGGCATAGCCTCACAAGAGATAGCTATATCAGGGTCCTGTCAGCAAAATCTTGCTGGCATGTACAATAGTGTCTGGGTTTGGTGGTTGTATATGGGATGGATCCCCTGGTGGGGCAGTCTCTGGATGGTTCTTCCTTTAGTCTCAGCTCCAAACTTTGTCTCTGTAACTCCTTCCATGGGTGTTTTGTTCCCCATTCTAAGAAGGAATGAAGTATCCACACTTTGGTCTTCCTTCTTCTTGAGTCTCATGTGTTTTGAAAATTGTATCTTGGGTATTCTAAATTTCTGGACTAATATCCGCTTATCAATGAGTGCATATCATGTGTGTGCTTTTGTGATTCAGTTATCTCACTCAGGAGGATATCCTGCAGACCCATCCACTTCCCTAAGAATTTCATATTCATTGTTTTTAATAACTGAGTAGTACTCCATTGTATAAATGTACCACATTTTCTATATCAATTCCTCTGTTGAGGGACATCTGGGATCTTTCCAGATTCTGGCTGTTATAAATAAGGCTGCTATGAACATAGTGGAGCATGAGTCTGCCATGGACCTACCTCAGTCGACCCCCTCAATCCACAGGAGAAATCAGGGTTCCGGACAGGTGGGCAAAGAGTTGGAGAGAAATGACAAACAAATGACAAACTCCACAGGGGAGTGTGCTGTATCTGAATGTAATTTTTAAAATCGAGCATCAAACTTTTTATACAGAAGAAAATAGGGAAGTTAGGTGACACATCAGCAAGGTAAAATGCGGTTACCAGATGCTTAATGACTCTTACACAAAACAGAGGAATGCAAACATAAAGATAGGCAGGAACTGGGCAATAAAGCAACTGAGACAAAGTCAGCTTTATCTAAGGTCAGCTATATTCTTAGAAGCCAGGTGTGAAGTCTTTATACTCCCTGGGCAAGGTCTTTCACTCCCAAGTCATGGATCTAATTAGGGAGTTCTGCTCTAGCTAACCTAAATACTCTAAAACCACAGCCCGATCTACTTCCTAAACCATTGTAAATTCCTGTATATTGGAGCGACTTGGCTTTTTTTTCTAAGTTATAGTGTGGGGGGACTTTCTACTAATCAGTAATGTAGTCTGCCATACATAACTATAATATGAATTTTAAACTGACTTTGATAAGCTTGCCCTGAAATTTCTAACTCTATTTAGTAGATAGTAATGCCTGATTTCTTTCACTATTTCTCTTAAAATACTAGAGGCAATTCTGAATGTCACTGAATAGGCAACATTCTTACTGAATTCCAAGCCCAGGGTCCGCTCAAGGACTACCTAGGGCTTGGTGAAGGCCAGGAAACAGTTCGATTTTGCTTATGTATTTGACAAGTCATTGCTTGGAGGCACCTATAATAAAACAATACTGAAAGAAAGCACACAGATCCCTTCCCAAGGACAAGTTTAGAGCATTCGTTATACTGGATGCCACAGTTCCAGGAGACTAAGTTTCTGTGAACTTTTCACCTCAGGACTATGTCCAGGTTTTTTGGCCTGTCAAATGGTTCACTACTGGAGAGGATGCAAAATGAGTCCTTATTACAAGTTGGAACATCTTCTGGGTATATATCCAAGAGAGGTATTGCTGGATCTTCCAGTAGTACTATATCCAATATTCTGAGGAACCACCAGACTGAATTCCAGAGTTGTTGTTCCACCTTGCAGTCCCACCAGAGCAATGGAGGAGTGTTCTTCTTTCTCCACATCCTGGACAGCATCTGCAGTCACCTGAATTTTTGATCTTGGCCATTCGGACTGGTGTGAGGTGGAAACTCAGGGTTGTTTTGTTTTGCCTGATGATTAAGGATGTTGAACATTTTTCAAGTGCTTCTCAGCCATTCACTATTCCTCAGTTGAGAATTCTTTGTTTAGCTCTATATCCCATTTTTTAATAGGGTTATTTGATTTTCTGTAGTCCATCTTCTTGAGTTCTTTCTATATATTGGATATTAGTCCCCTATTTGATTTAGGATTGCTAAAAATCCTTTCCCAATCTGTTGGTGGCCTTTTTGTCTTATTGACAGTGTCTTTTGCCATACAGAAGCTTTGCAATGTTATGAGGTTCCATTAGTCGATCCTCAATTTTACAGCACAAGCCATTGCTGCTTTTCTGTTCAGGAACTTTTCCCCTGTGCCCATAACATCAAGGATTTTTGCCAACTTTCTCCTCTATAAGTTTCAGAGTCTCTGGTTTTATATGGAGTTCCTTAATCCACTTAGACTTGAGCTGTGTACAAGAAGACAAGAATTGATGAATTTGCATTCTTCTACATGATAACCTCCAGTTGTGCCAGCACCATTTGTTGAAAATGCTGTCTTTCTTCCACTGGATGGTTTTAGCTTCCTTGTCAAAGATCAAGAGACCATTGGTGTGTGGGTTCACTTCTGGGTCTTCAATTGCATTCCATTGATCTACCTGTCTATCGATGTACCAGTGCCATGCAGTATTTATCACAATTGCTCTGCAGTATTTTTAGTATTTGTAGTATTGTATTATGTTTATCACGTAGTAATTGAGGTCAGGCATGGTGATTCCACCAGAGGTTCTTTTATTGTTGAGAATAGTTTTTCCTATCCGAGAGATTTTGTTATTCCAGATGATTTTGCAAATTGCCCTTTCTGATTCAGTGAAGAATTGAGTTTGAATTTTGATGTGGATTGCATTGAATCTGTAGATGTCTTTTGGCAAGATAGCCATCATTACTATATTAATCCTGCCAATCAATGAGCATGGGAGATCTTTCCATCTACTGAGATCTTCTTCAATTTCTTTCTTCAGAGACTTGAAGTTCTTATCACACAGATCTTTCACTTCCTTAGTTAGAGTCACTCCAAGGTATTTTATACTATTTGTGACTATTGAGAAGGGTGTTGTTTCCCTAGTTTCTTTCTCAGCCTGTTAATTCTTTGTGTAGATAAAGGCCACTGATTTGATTGAGTTAATTTTATGTCCAGCTATTTCACTGAAGCTGTTTATCAGGTTTAGGAGTTCTCTGGTGGAATTTTTAGGGTTACTTATATATACTATCATATCATCTGCAAATAGTGATATTTTTACTTCTTCCTGTCCAGTTTGTATCCCCTTGATCTCCTTTTGTTGTCGAATTGCTCTGGCTAGGACTTCAAGTACTATATTAAATAGGTAGGAAGAAAGTGGGCAGCCTTGTCTAGTCCCTGATTTTAGTAGGATTGCTTCAAGCTTCTCTCCATTTAGTTTGATGTTGGCTAGTGGTTTGTTGTACATTGCTTTTATCATGTTTAGGTATGGGCCTTGAATTCCTGATTTTTCCAAGACATTTATCATGAATGGGTGTTAGATTTTGTCAAATACATTTACAGCATCTAGTGAGATGTCCATGTGGTTTTTGTCTTTTAGTTTGTTTATATAGTGGATTACATTGATGGATTTCCATATATTAAACCATCACTGCATCCCTGGAATGAAGTTTACTTGGTCATAATGGATGATTGTTTTAATGTGTTCGTGGATTCTGTTAGTAAGAATTTTATTGATATTTTTGCATCGATATAAATAAGGGAAATATGTCTGAAGTTCTCTTTCTTTGTAGGGTCCTTATGTGGTTTAGATATGAGAGTAATTATGGCTTCATAGAATGAATTGGGTAGAGTACCTTCTGTTTCTATTTTGTGGAATAGTATGAGGAGAAATGGAATTAGGTCTTCTTTGAAGGTCTGATAGAACTATGCACTAAACCCATCTGGTCCTGGGCTTTTTTTTGCTTTTTTTTTTTTTTTTTTTTTTTGAGACTGTTAATTACTGCTTCTATTTCTTTAGGGGATATGGGACTGTTTAGATCATAAATCTGATTGTGATTTAATATTGGTACCTGGTTTCTATCTAGAAATTTGTCCATTGCATCCAGGTTTTCCAGTTTTGTTGAGTATAGGCCTTTGAGGTAGGATCTGATGATGGTTTGGATTTCCTCATGTTCTGTTGTTATGTCTTACTTCTGATTTCTGATTTTGTTTACTAGGATACTGTCCCTGTGCCCTCTGGATAGTCTGGCTAAGTACTTATCTATCTTGTTGATTTTCTCAAAGAACCAGCTCCTAGATTGGTTGATTCTTTGTATAATTCTTTTTGTTTCCCCGTGGTTGATTATAGTCATGAGTCTGATTATTTCCTGCTGTCTACTCCTCTTGGGTGAAATTGCTTCCTTTTGTTCTAGAGCTTTTAGGTGTGTTGTCAAGCTGCTAATGTGTGCTCTCTCTAGGTTCTTTTTTGGGGGCACTCAGAGCTATGAGTTTTCCTATTAGGAATGTTTTCATTGTGTCCCATAAGTTTGGGTATGTTGTGGCTTCATTTGCACTAAACTAAAAAGTCTTTAATTTCTTTATTTCTTTCTTCACCAAGTTATCATTGTGTAGAGTGTTGTTCAGCTTCCACATGCATGTTGGATTTCTATTATTTATGTTGTTATTGAATATCAGCCTTAGTCCATGGTAATCTGATAGGATGCATGGGATAATTTAAATATTTTGTATCTGTTGAGGCCTGTTTTGTGACCGACTAAATGGTAAATTTTGGAGAAGGTACCATGAAGTGCTGAGAATAAGGTATATCCTTTTGTTTTAGGATAAAATGTTCTGTAGATATCTGTTAAATCCATTTGTTTCATAACTTCTGTTAGTTTCAGTGTGTATCTGTTTAGTGTCTGTTTCCAGGATCTATCGATTGATGAGAGTCGGGTGTTGAAGTCCCCCACTATTTTTGTGTGAGGTACAATGTGTGCTTTGAGCTTTACTATAATTTCTTTAATGAATGTGGATGCCCATGCATTTGGAGCATAGATATTCAGAATTGAGAGTTCATCTTGGAAGATTTTACCTTTGAAGAGTATGAGGCACCCCTCCTTTTCGTTTTTTGATATCAATTTTACTCGATATTAGAATGGCTTCTACAGCTTGTTTCTTCAGACCATTTGCTTGGAAAATTGTTTCCCAGCCTTTTACTCTGAGGTAGTGTCTGTCTTTTTCCCTGTTTCCTGTAGGCAGCAAAATGTTGGGTCCTGTTTATGTAGCCAGTCTGTTAGTCTATGACTTTTTATTGGGGAATCGAGGCCATTGATATTAAGAGATATTAAGGAAAAGTAATTGTTGCTTCTTGTTATTTTGTTGTTAGAGTTGGGTTTCTGTTCTTGTGGCTACCTTCTATTAGGTTTGTTGAAGGATTACTTTCTTGCTTTTTCTAGGGTGTAGTTTCTGTCCTTGTATTGGTGTTTTCCCATTTTCTTTTATAATTTTGTTGAAGATATTTACTGGCCCTTTAAGTTGAAAATCTTCATTCTCATCTATACCTATTATCCGTAGGTTTGGTATTCTCATTGTGTCCTGGATTTCCTGAATGTTTTGAGTTAGGATCCTTTTGCATTTTGCATTTTATTTGATGTTGTGTCCATGTTTTCTATGGAATTTCTGCACCTGAGATTCTTTCTTCCATCTCTTGTATTCTGTTGCTGATGCTCACATCTATGGTTCCTGATTTCTTTCCTAGGGTTTCTTTCTCCAGAGTTGTCTCCCTTTGGGTTTTAATTATTGCTTTTACTTCCATTTTTAGATCTTGGATCGCTTTGTTAAATTCCATCACCTGTTTGGTTGTGTTTTCCTGTAATTCTTTAATGGAATTTTATGCTTCCTCTTTAAGGACTTCTACCTGTTTAGCAGTGTTCTCCTGTATTTCTTTAAGTGAATTATTAATGCCTTTCTTAAAATCCTCTACCACCATTATGAGATGTGATTTTAAATCCAAATCTGGCTTTTCAAGTGTGTTGGGGTATCCAGGACTCGCTATGGTGGGAGTGTTTGGTTCTGATGATGCTAAGTGGTCTTGGTTTCTGTTAGTAAGATTCTTTTTTTTTTTTTTTTTTTTTTTTTTTTTTTTTTTTTGGTTTTTCGAGACAGGGTTTCTCTGTGTACTGGCTGTCCTGGAACTCACTTTGTAGACCAGGCTGGCCTCGAACTCAGAAATCCACCTGCCTCTGCCTCCCGCGTGCTGGGATTAAAGGCGTGCGCCACCACGCCCGGCAGTAAGATTCTTAAGTTTGCATTTCACCATCTGGTAATCTCTGGTATTAGTTAATGTAGCTATCTCTGACTGGAGCTTGTTCCTCCTGTGATTCTGTTAGCCTGTCAGCACTCCTGGGAGTCCAACTCTCCCCTGAGTCTCTGTGGTCAGAACACTCTCTGCAGACAAGCTCTCCTCTGATGGAGAAAGTGTACAGAGGTCTAGGTCTCAGCTCTGCCTCTTGGCTGAAGATGAAAGCCTGAAGGGACCCTGTCCAAGAAGCTATGTTGCTTCTGCAGCCCGTGTGCTCTCCTTCTCAGACTGGTCTCTGAGGGACCCAGATACAAGATGGCATTCTCATCTGTTTCCAGGGTCAGAGCCCTCCCTGGAGGCCGACTCTCCTTTGGCAGAGAAAGTGTGCGGAGGTCTGAGTTTCAACTCTGCCTCCTGGCTGAAGATGTAGGCCCAAAGGGACCCTGTCGAAGAAGCTATGTTGCTTCTGTAGCTCATGCACTCTCTGTGCAGACTGATCTCTGAGGGACCTGAGATATTTATTTATTTATTGGTTTTATTTCAAGGCAGGGTTTCTCTGTATAACCCTGGCTCTCCTGGAACTCACTCTGTAGACCAGAATGGCTTTCAAATCAGAAATCTGCCTGCCTTTGCCTCCCAAGTGCTGAGATTAAAGGCATGTGCCATCACTGGTCAGCTGAGATTCTCTTTAATGTTGGTTCTTGATGTGGTGTAGTTATAAGGATGACTGTGGCCACAAAAAGGAGTTTGGCAATATTCCTTTTGTTTATTTTTTGGAATAGTTTGAGGAGTCTTGGCAATAGCTTTTCCTTGAAAGTCTATTAAACTCTGCACTAAAACCATGTGTTGAGAGCGCAGGGTCGGCTGACACCCGCCAGCTACCTACGACCCCCGCCACAGGATTTTGAGACTGCTGGTGAGTGGAACACAGCTTCTGCTCCAGTCCAATCACGCGGGACCTGAGACTGCTTTGGTTGGGGAGGCAGAAATCCAGCCTGAATAGGGCCACAAGCCTCTCCGGTCAGAAAAGCGCCAGGGTAGCTAGGGCGCAGGGTCGGCTGACACTCCCCAGCTACCCACAACACCCGCCACAGGATCTTAAGACTTCTGGTGAGTGGAACACAGCTTCTGCTCCAATCCAATTGCACGCGGGACCTGAGACTGCATTAGTTAGGGAAGCAGAAAACCGGCCTGAGTAGGACCACAGGCCTCTTCCAGCCGGACCAGCACCGGGGTAGCTAGAGCGCAGGGTCGGCTGACACCCGCCAGCTACCCACGACCCCCGCCACAGGATTTTGAGACTGCTGGTGAGTGGAACACAGCTTCTGCTCCAATCTTTAAACAGTGACAACGACAACAACTAACCCCAGAGATTACCAGATGGCGAAAGGTAAACGTAATAATCTTACTAACAGAAACCAAGACCACTCACCATCATCAGAACCCAGCACTCCCACTTTGCCCAGTCCAGGGCACCCCAACACACCGGAAAAGCTAGACACGGATCTAAAAGCATATCTCATGATGATGGTAGAGGACTTCAAGAAGGACTTTAATAACACACTTAAAGAAATACAAAGGAACACTGGTAAACTGGTAGAAGACAGTAAAGAGGAAGCAGAAAAATCCCTTAAAGAATTGCAGGAGAACACTGCTAAAGAGTTACAAATCCTTAAAGAAAAACAGGATAACATAATCAAACAGGTAGAAGTCCTTACAGAAAAACAGGAAAACACATCCAAACAGATGATGGAAATGAACAAAACCATACTAGACCTAAAAAGGGAAGTAGACACAATAAAGAAAACCCAAAATGAGGCAACACTGGCGATAGAAACCCTAGGAAAGAAATCTGGAACCATAGATACGAGCATCAGCAACAGAATACAAGAGATGGAAGAGAGAATCTCAGGTGCAGAAGATTCCATAGAGAACATCGGCACAACAATCAAGGAAAATGTAAAATGCAAAAAGATCCTAACTCAAAACATCCAAGAAATACAGGACACAAAGAGAAGACCAAACCTAGGGATAATAGGAGTGGATGAGAATGAAGATTTTCAACTCAAAGGACCAGCAAACATCTTCAACAAAATTATAGAAGAAAACTTCCCAAATCTAAAGAAAGAGATGCCCATGAACATACAAGAAGCCTACAGAACTCCAAATAGACTGGACCAGAAAAGAAATACCTCCCAACACATAATAATCAGAACAACAAATGCTCTAAATAAAGATAGAATACTAAAAGCAGTAAGAGAAAAAAGGCCAAGTAACATATAAAGGCAAGCCTATCAGAATTACACCAGATTTCTCACCAGAGACTATGAAAGCCAGAAGATCCTGGACAGATGTTATACAGACACTAAAAGAACACAAACTCCAGCCCAGGCTACTATACCCAACCAAACTCTCAATTAACATAGATGGAGAAACTCTCAATTAACATAGATGGAGTATTCCAGAACAAAACCAAATTCACACATTATCTCTCCACAAATCCAGCCCTTCAAAGGATAATAACAGAAAAAAACCAATACAAGGACAGGAACCACGCCCTAGAAACAACAAGAAGGTAATCCCTCAACAAACCTAAAAGAAGACAGCCACAAGAACAGAATGCCAACTTTAACAACAAAAATAACAGGAAACAACAATTACTTTTCCTTAATATCTCTTAATATCAATGGACTCAACTCCCCGATAAAAAGACATAGACTGGCTACACAAGACTGGCTACACAAACAAGACCCAACATTTTGCTGCTTACAGGAAACTCATCTCAGAGAAAAAGATAGACACTACCTCAGAATGAAAGGCTGGAAAAAAATTTTCCAAGCAAATGGTATGAAGAAACAAGCTGGAGTAGCCATTCTAATATCTGATAAGATTGACTTCCAACCCAAAGTCATTAAAAAACACAGAGAGGGACACTTCATACTCATCAAAGGTAAAATCTTCCAAGAGGAACTATCAATCCTGAATATCTATGCTCCAAATACAAAGGCAGCCACATTCATTAAAGAAACTTTAGTAAATCTCAAAGCACACATTGCACCTCACACAATAATAGTGGGAGACTTCAACGCACCACTTTCACCAATGGACAGATCATGGAAACAGAAACTAAACAGGGACACAGTGAAACTAACAGAAATTTAGAATCAAATGGATCTGGCAGATATCTACAGAACATTCTATCCTAAAACAAAAGGATATACCTTCTTTTCAGCACCTCATGGTACCTTCTCCAAAATTGACCACATAATTGGTCACAAAACAGGCCTCAACAGATACAAAAATATTGAAATTGTCCCATGCATCCTATCAGATCTCCATGGACTAAGGCTGATCTTCAATAACAAAATAAATAATAGAAAGCCAACCTTCACGTGGAAACTGAACAACACTCTTCTCAATGAACCTTGGTCAAGGAAGGAATAAAGAAAGAAATTAAGGACTTTTTAGAGTTCAATGAAAATGAAGCCACAACATACCCAAACTTATGGGACACAATGAAAGCATTTCTAAGAGGAAAACTCATAGCTCTGAGTGCCTCCAAAAGGAAACTAGAGAGAGCACACATTAGCAGCTTGACAATATACCTAAAAGCACTAGAACAAAAGGAAGCAAATTCACCCAAGAGGAGTAGACGGCAGGAAATAATCAAACTCAGGGGCGAAATCAACCAAGTGGAAACAAGAAGAACTATTCAAAGAATCAACCAATCAAGGAGCTGGTTCTTTGAGAAAATCAACAAGATAGATAAACTCTTAGCCAGACTCACTAGAGGGCAAAGGGAAAGCATTCTAATTAACAAAATCAGAAATGAAAAAGGAGACATAACAACAGATCCTGAAGACATCCAAAACACCATCAGATCCTTCTACCAAAGGCTATACTCAACAAAACTGGAGAACCTGGATGAAATGGAGAAGTTCCTAGACAGATACCAGGTACCAAAGTTGAATCAAGATCAGGTTAATGATCTAAACAGCCCTATATCCCCCAAAGAAATAGAAGCAGTCATTAATAGTCTCCCAACCAAAAAAAGCCCAGGACCAGATGGGTTTAGTGCAGAGTTCTATCAGACCTTCAAAGAAGATCTAATCCCAGTTCTTCACAAACTATTCCACAAAATAGAAACAGAAGGTACTCTACCCAACTCATTCTATGAAGCCACAATTACTCTGATACCTAAACCACAAAAAGACCCAACAAAGATAGAAAACTTCAGACCAATATCCCTTATGAATATTGATGCAAAAATCCTCAATAAAGTTCTTGCTAACCGAATCCAAGAACACATCAAAACAATCATCCATCCTGACCAAGTAGGTTTCATCCCAGGGATGCAGGGATGGTTCAATATACGGAAATCCATCAACGTAATTCAGTATATAAACAAACTCAAAGACAAAAACCACATGGTCATCTCGTGAGATGCGGAAAAAGCATTTGACAAGATCCAACACCCATTCATGATAAAAGTCTTGGAAAGATCAGGAATTCAAGGCCCATACCTAAACATGATAAAAGCAATCTACAGCAAACCAGTAGCCAACATCAAAGTAAATGGTGAGAAGCTGGAAGCAAACCCACTAAAATCAGGGACTAGACAAGGCTTACCACTCTCTCCATACCTATTCAACATTGTACTTGAAGTCCTAGCCAGAGCAATTCGACAACAAAAGGAGATCAAAGGGATACAAATTGGAAAAGATGAAGTCAAAATATCACTTTTTGCAGATGATATGATAGTATATATAAGTGACCCTAAAAATTCCACCAGAGAACTCCTAAGCCTGATAAACAGCTTCGGTGAAGTAGCTGGATATAAAATTAACTCAAACAAATCAATGGCCTTTCTCTACACAAAGAATAAACAGGCTGAGAAAGAAATTAGGGAAACAACACCCTTCTCAATAGTCACAAATAATATAAAATATCTTGGCGTGACTCTAACTAAGGAAGTGAAAGATCTGTATAATAAAAACTTCAAGTCTCTGAAGAAAGAAATTATAGAAGATCTCAGAAGATGGAAAGATCTCCCATGCTCATGGATTGGCAGGATCAACATTGTAAAAATGGCTATCTTGCCAAAAGCAATCTACAGATTCAATGCAATCCCCATCAAAATTCCAAATCAATTCTTCAACGAATTAGAAAGTGCAATCTGCAAATTCATCTGGAATAACAAAAAACCTAGGATAGCAAAAACTCTTCTCAAGGATAAAAGAACCTCTGGTGGAATCACCATGCCGGACCTAAAGCTTTACTACAGAGCAATTGTGATAAAAACTGCATGGTACTGGTATAGTGACAGACAAATAGACCAATGGAATAGAATTGAAGACCCAGAAATGAACCCACACACCTACGGTCACTTGATCTTCGACAAGGGAGCTAAAAACATCCAGTGGAAGAAAGACAGCATTTTCAACAAATGGTGCTGGCACAACTGGTTGTTAACATGTAGAAGAATGCGAATTGATCCATTCCTATCTCCTTGTACTAAGGTCAAGTCTAAGTGGATCAAGGAACTTCACATCAAACCAGAGACACTGAAAATTATAGAGGATAAAGTGGGGAAAAGCCTTGAAGATATGGGCACAGGGGAAAAATTCCTGAACAGAACAGTAATGGCTTGTGCTGTAAAATCGAGAATTGACAAGTGGGACCTCATGAAACTGCAAAGCTTCTGCAAGGCTAAAGACACCATCAATAAGACAAAAAAACCACCAACAGATTGGGAAAGGATCTTCACCTATCCTAAATCAGATAAGGGACTAATATCCAATATATACAAAGAACTCAAGAAGGTGGACTCCAGAAAGTCAAATAACCCCATTAAAAAATGGGGCTCAGAACTGAACAAAGAATTCTCACCTGAGGAATACCGAATGGCAGAGAAGCACCTGAAAAAATGTTCAACATCCTTAATCATCAGGGAAATGCAAATCAAAACAACCCTGAGATTCCACCTCACACCAGTCAGAATGGCTAAGATCAAAAATTCAGGTGACAGCAGATGCTGGCGAGGATGTGGAGAAAGAGGAACACTCCTCCATTGTTGGTGGGATTGCAAGCTTGTACAACCACTCTGGAAATCAGTCTGGAGGTTCCTCAGAAAATTGGACATAGTACTACCGGAGGATCCAGCAATACCTCTTTTAGGCATATATCCAGAAGATGTCCCAACCGGTAAGAAGGACACATGCTCCACTATGTTCATAGCAGCCCTATTTATAATAGCCAGAAGCTGGAAAGAACCCAGATGTCCCTCAACAGAGGAATGGATACAGAAATTATGGTACATTTACACAATGGAGTACTACTCAGCTATTAAAAAGAATGAATTTATGAAATTCCTAGCCAAATGGATGGACCTCGTGGGCATCATCTTGAGTGAAGTAACACAATCACAAAAGAACTCACACAATATGTATTCACTGATAAGTGGATATTAGCCCAAAACTTAGGATACCCAAGATATAAGATACAATTTGCTAAACGCATAAAACTCAAGAAGAATGAAGACCAAAGTGTGGACACTGTGCACCTTCTTAGAATTGGGAACAAAACACCCAGGGAAGGAGTTACAGAGACAAAGTTCGTAGCTGTGATGAAAGGATGGACCATTTAGAGACTGCCGTATCCAGGGATCCATCCCATAAGCAGCTTCTAAACGCTGACACCATTGCATACACTAGCAAGATTTTGCTGAAAGGACCCAAATATAGCTGTCTCTTGTGAGAAGATGCTGGGGCCTAGCAAACACAGGAGTGGATGTTCACAGTCAGCTATTGGATGTATCACAGGGCTCCCAATGGAGAAGCTAGAGAAAGTACCCAAGGAGCTAAAGGGATCTGCAACCCTATTGTTGGAACAACATTATGAACTAACCAGTACCCTGGAGCTCTTGTCTCTAGCTGCATATGTATCGAAAGATGGCCTAGTCGGCCATCACTGGAAAGAGAGGCCCATTGGACTTGCAAACTTTATATGCCCCATTACAGGGGAACGCCAGGGCCTAAAAGTGGGAGTGGGTGGGTAGGGAAGTGGGGGGGAGGGTATGGGGGACTTTTGGGATAGCATTGGAAATGTAATTGAGGAAAATACCTAATAAAAATATTAAAAAAAAAAAAAACGTGTTCTCGTGCTTTTTCAATTGGGAGACTTTTAATGAAAGCTTCTTTCCATAGGATTATAGGACAATTTAAGTATATATTAAGTGTATATATATATATATATGTGTGTGTGTGTGTATGTATATATACATATATATACACACATATAGTTTAAGTATATTAACGTATATTGTATATTAATATTTTAATTATATTATATGTATTAATTATATTATATGTATTAATTATACATTAATATAGTAATATATAAGTATATGTAGGTATCTGTTTAGTAAATCATCCAGTTTGTTTAGATTTTCCAATTTTGTGGGATACAGACTTTTGAAGTAAGACCTAATGATTTTTTTTTTTAATTTCCTCAGTGCCTGCTGTTATTTCCTCCTTTTCATTTCCAATTTTGTTAATTTGGACATTATCTTTCTGCCTTTTAGTAAGTTTGGCAAAGAGCTTCTCTATTGTGTTGACTTTCTGGAAGAACCAGCTCTTGGTTTAATTGATTCTTTGTATTGTTTTTTGTTTGTAATTGATTGAAGTCCTGAGTTTGACTACTCCCTGCCATCTACTCCTTTTAAGTATGTTTGCTTCTTTTTGTTTTAGGACTTTCACGCGTGCTGTTAGGTTGCTAGTATGAGATTTCACATATTTCTTTATGAAGGCACATAGTCCTTTGACATTTCCTCTTAGCACACTTTCATTGTTTGGGTATGTTGCGCCTTCATTTTCATTGAATTCTAGAAAATCTTTGAGTTATTCCTTCTTTGAGCCAGCCCTCACTGACAAGAGAGTACTTGGGTTCCCAGGAGTTTGTAGGCTTTCTGTTGTTGATGAAGTCCAGTTTTAATCTCTAATAGTCTAATGATATACCAAGGGTTAATCTTCTGGTATCTTTCTAGGCTTCCTTTTGACTGAGTATATGGTCAATTTTGGAGAAGATTCCTTTGGATGAAATGTTATGTAGATATCTGTTAACACCCTTTTTATTCATACCATCTGTTACTTTCTCTGATCTCTGTTAAGCTTCTGTTTTGATGACCTGCTCATTGATGAGAGTGGGAACTTGAAGTCACCCACTATTAATGTGTGGTTCAATGTGTGACTTAAACTTTAGTAATGTTTCTTTTATGAACATAAGTACCCTTGCTTTTGACAGATAGAATTGAGACATCAGCCTAGTGGATCATTCCTTTCATGAGTATGAAGTGACTTTCCCTGTCTTTTTTTTTATTAATTTTGGCTAAAAATTATTTTATTAGATATTAAAATAGTTACTACAGCTGGTTTCTTGAGTTTGTTTGCTTGGAAATATTTTTCTAACCATTTATTCAGAGTTAGTGTCTATCATTTTTTTCTTGTATGTGGCAAAATATTGGATCCTGTTTTCACAACCGATCTGTTTGCCTGTGTGTTTTTATTGGTGAATTGAGTCCATTGATGTTGAAAGATATTAATAACCAAAGATTGTTAGTTCCTGTTATTTTTATGTTGATATTGTATGTTTGTTTATGTGTGCGAATGTGTATTGGGGGGAGTGTGCGTGCGTGTATGTGTGTGAAGGAAAAAGATTCCCTTTAGTTTGGCTTGTGTGAAATTATTTTGTGTTTTCTTGGGTATAGCTAGTCTTGCTTAGTTGGAATTGTCCTTATAGTATCTACTCTTGGGATAGATTACTGGAAATATATTGTTTAAATTTGGTTTTATTGTAGAATATATTGGTTTCTCCATCCATGGTGATTGAAAGTTTTGCTGAGCATTGTAATGTGGACTGACATCTGTCTTCTCTTTGTGTCCACTTGACAGTTGTCCAGCCTTTCTTGAGAAGTCGGCATTATTTTGATAGATCTGACCTTATATGTTTGTTGGCTTTATCCCTTACAGCTTTCAATATTCTTACTTTGTCTTGTATATTTAGTGTTTTCATTATTATGTCACATGAAGATTTTTCTTTTTTGGTCCATATAATAATTTGTAAGCTTCTTGTGTGTTTATACCCATGTAGGTTAGGGAAATTTTTTTCTGTGATTTTGTTGAAGATATTTTCTGGTGTTTTCAGACAGAAAATCTCCTTCTTCTATTCCTATTGTTATATTTTCTCTTTTCATATTAGAGATTTCCTGGAAGTTTTGTATCAGAACTTTTTTTTTTTAGATTTAACATTTTCTTTGACTGGTATATCAATATCTTCTATTGCATCTTCTGTGCGTGAATGTGTCTCTTCCATCTCCTGTATTCTGTTGGTGATGCGTGAGTCTATGTCCCTGTTCTCTTTCTGGGTTTTCTCTCTCCAAGATTGCCTCAGTTTGTGGGTTTTTTTTTTTTTATTGCTTCTATTCCCATTTTTCAAGCTTGAACAGTTTTACTCATTTCTTTCACCAATTTCTTTTTCCTCTATTTCTTTAGGGGATTTATTTATTTCCTCTTTAAAGGTTTCTATCATCTTCACAAGATTAGATTCAAGGTCATTTTCTTTCATTCAAGGATATACAGAGCTTGCTGTAGTAGAATAGCAGAGTTCTAGTGGTGCCATATTATCCTGTCTTTTCTTTTTTTTTAATATATTTTATTACGTATTTTCCTCACTTACATTTCCAATGCTATCCCAAAAGTCCCCCATACCCTCCACCCTCTCCCCCATTTCCATACCCACCCGTTCCCTTTTTTTTTTTTTTTTTTTTTTTTGGCCCTGGCGTTCCCCTGTACTGGGGCATATACAGTTGGTGTGTCCAATGGGCCTCTCTTTCCAGTGATGGCTGACTAGGCCATCTTTTGATACATATGCAGCTAGAGTCAAGAGCTCCGGGGTACTGGTTAGTTCATAATGTTGTACCACCTATAGGGTTGCAGGTCCCTTTAGCTCCTTGGGTACTTTCTCTAGCTCCTCCATTGGGAGCCCTGTGATCCATCCACTAGCTGACTGTGAGCATCCACTTCTGTGTTTGCTAGGCCCCGGCATAGTCTCACAAGAGACAGCTATATCAGGGTCCTTTCAGCAAAATCTTGCTAGTGTATCCAATGGTGTCAGCGTTTAGAAGCTGATTATGGGATGGATCCCTGGGTATGGCAGTCTCTAGATGGTCCATCCTTTCGTCACAGCTCCAATCTTTGTTTCTGTAACTCCTTCCATGGATGTTATGTTCCCAATTCTAAGAAGGGGTACAGTGACCCCACTTTGGTCTTCATTCTTCTTGAGTTTCATGCGTTTAGCAAATTGTATCTTATATCTTGGGTATCCTAAGTTTTGGGCTAATATCCACTTATCAGTGAGTACATATTGTGTGAGTTCCTTTGTGATTGTGTTACCTCACTCAGGATGATGCCCTCCAGGTCCATCCATTTGGCTAGGAATTTCATAAATTCATTCTTTTTAATAGCTGAGTAGTACTCCATTATGTAAATGTACCACATTTTCTGTATCCATTCCTCTGTTGAGGGGCATCTGGGTCCTATTATAAATAAGGCTGCTATGAGCATAGTGGAGCATGTGTCCTTCTTACTGGTTGGAACATCTTCTGGATATATGCCCAGGAGAGGTATTGCTGGATCCTCCGGTAGTTCTATGTCCAATTTTCTAAGGAACCACCAGACTGATTTCCAGAGTGGTTGTACAAGCTTGCAATCCCACCAACAATGGAGGAGTGTTCCTCTTTCTCCACATCCTCGCCAGCATCTGCTGTCACCTGAATTTTTGATCTTAGCCATTCTGACTGGTGTGAGGTGGAATCTCAGGGTTGTTTTGATTTGCATTTCCCTGATGATTCGGGATGTTGAACATTTTTTCAGGTGCTTCTCAGCCATTCGGTATTCCTCAGGTGAGAATTCTTTGTTCAGTTCTGAGCCCCATTTTTTAATGGGGTTATTTGATTTTCTGGAGTCCACCTTCTTGAGTTCTTTATATATATTGGATATTAGTCCCCTATCTGATTTAGGATAGGTAAAGATCCTTTCCCAATCTGTTGGTGGTCTTTTTGTCTTATTGATGGTATCTTTTGCCTTGCAGAAGCTTTGCAGTTTCATGAGGTCCCATTTGTCAATTCTTGATCTTACCGTGCAAGCCATTGCTGTTCTGTTCAGGAATTTTTCCCCTGTGCCCATATCTTCAAGGCTTTTCCCCACTTTATCCTCTATAAGTTTCAGTGTCTCTGGTTTGATGTGAAGTTCCTTGATCCACTTAGATTTGACCTTAGTACAAGGAGATAGGAATGGATCGATTCGCATTCTTCTACATGATAACAACCAGTTGTGCCAGCACCATTTGTTGAAAATGCTGTCTTTCTTCCACTGGATAGTTTTAGCTCCCTTGTGGAAGATCAAGTGACCGTAGCTGTGTGGGTTCATTTCTGGGTCTTCAATTCTATTCCATTGGTCTACTTGTCTGTCACTGTACCAGTACCATGCAGTTTTTATCACAATTGCTCTGTAGTAAAGCTTTAGGTCCGGCATGGTGATTCCACCAGAGGTTCTTTTATCCTTGAGAAGAGTTTTTGCTATCCTAGGTTTTTTGTTATTCCAGATGAATTTGCAGATTGCTCTTTCTAATTCGTTGAAGAATTGAGTTGGAAATCCTGTCTTTTCTTGAGTGTATTCGTATTATAGCCTTTAGTCATCTTTTTGTCCCTGGTGTTGCCTGGCCTGATAGTTCCTCTTGGACTTTGGGACTGCATTTACAGTTAGTGTTTCTGTGTTGAACCAGATGGTTACAGGCCTCCATGGATAATAAATTATAGTGGACCAGAAGGTGTAAAAGAGAAGATAGCACTTTGAGGATTGCCTAAGTGTTATTTTCTTGGTCAAAATCTCACATTGACCTTGTTTTTCTATTAGATATGAGTATGCATAAATAAAGGAATAATGTTGTGTTAAGTGTGTTGGGGAATATTTTTGTGCCCAGAAATAGTGCAATAAAGGCAGGAATATTACCTAGGTGACCTACTATCAAAATTCTTCCCCAAACCCAGGGAGGTAAGAAGCTTCCTGATAGCCTACTTACCTAGCATGTATAAGAGTATGCAATTCTTCATCAACACTGCAATTCTTTTTTAATTTAAAACATCTTCTCTCAAAACTAGTGTTTCTTGGTCTCAAACTCCAGAACACATGACAATTTATTTTTGTTCATTTCTGTGTATAAACACAGTATCTAAAAGACATATCAACATTGTTTTGTGATTCTAATAGCTGAATAAATGTGATGATAGAATGAGCAAGCTTCTATTGCCCTTTTCCTGAAAGTAATAAGAAATACTTCAACACTCAATTTTTGAGTTAGTTTTTAGTTTCTATTCACAATTTTCAGAAAGTTAAGGAAACTTTATGTGATTCCTAATTATCTGCGAACATTAATTAGGAAAAAATGTTGAGTTATTCCTGAAATTTTTCATAATACTCCATCTTTGATTGCTTGTGTAAATTTATTTTATTCTGTCTTGTGCATTATTAGATAGCATGCATGCAGCTATATAACAAGATTCATTTCATGATTCTGCATTCAGATGGTAAATGTTTTGCTGATAAGGTCACTTATGGCACTTTTAAGTCATGTTTCTATAAAGGATTTCTTTTCAAAACATGTTCTGATTTTACAAACAGGGTAGTAGAAGCTTCCAGATATTTTCCACATTTATCCAATTTTCTAAGTTTTGGAAATTCGTATGAAAGATTGGTATGAATTGTCTGTTAAATATTTTCATAAAACTCTACCATGAATCTTTCTGGAGCTGAATTCTTCTTAGTGAGTGTGTGTTTTCATTTAAAAATCAATACTTCAATTACTTTTAAGTATGGTAGACTATATGTTATAATTATATTCATTTCTAGCACAATGATTCTTCTTGTTTTATTTCACCTAAATTATTGAATTTATCTATTATTAAATAAAATAACTGTCAAAAATTTAAATTTGTTTTTTCATATTTGTTTTCTTTTCTTTATAGCACTATTTCCTTTTCTTTACCGGATATATACCAAACTAAACATCTCCATGTTTCCAAGTGATGCTATAACATTTTTTACAAAATTTGTAGAGAAGACCAAAAAAAGTCGGCATGAAAATAGCAAAGAGGTAACATATGACAAAATTTCTTTCAATTCAAAGGCAATAATATCAAAAGTCACACATTCCTCATAGAAGACCCTATGAGATATTTGATGAATTTGGTCTGTTCAGTTGTACTGTGGCTTGCCTAGACCTTGGGCAGTTATGTTTGACAATAGAGATTGCCAATTGTATAACTAAGTTTTGCCTAATGCAGTCCATATGCTGTACAAGGAATGGTGACAGAAATTTGGTGACAGAAATGGTGACAGAAAATTGATAGCAGAAGTATGGCAGGAAGTCAGTATTGTGCCTGAGATGTCACCTGTTATTTTCTAGTATTCTGGGGTTTGCAGCATTTTTAGGTAATCATATAAAACCCACAAATTAGAGCCACAGACAGCAGTCAGTAATTATGCGATATGGGTTAAGAATGTGTCAAGGAAATGACAGATTGACATATATTCTGTGTACAGAATTTCTTTCTAAACAAGTGCCTATGACAGGAGAAGGCACTATAATCATCGATCCAGAGGCTTGTGCTCATCAACAGATGCTAAGAATCAGAGAAAGCCATGAGAAAAGAAAAAAGGTGTTGAGCATGGCAGCATGATACTAGACCATAATACATTTGTTGTTCTCCAAAATCTAATGATGAGTGTTTTGTTTTACTAGTGATTCAGGCAACAGTAGCTATATTCTAGCCTTACATAAGTTATAGCCTAGTAAGTATGTTTAAGTTCTTCATTAAATTTCCATTTTCAAGCTCCCAGAACACATATCTGCCTTTGATGTTTCTGTCTGCTTTCAGAACCCAGTAGATTTTCTTCAGCTGATGATAAACTCCCAAAATTCCAACAATGTGAAGGATTCCCAAAAAGGTAACTAAGGACACATTAGGGTCTAAAATATATGCACAGAATAAGGGGCTGGTTCTTAACATCTAAAGGGGTATTCAAGTAGAGGATGCAGCCTGTTAAATTTCGAAAAAGACAGATATGTGGACATATGCAGCAGCTTAAGGAATTTGTAAACACATACAGTATAAGAGTGCTCATATTCTGAAGATTACTGTGCCTTATACTTATGGCAAAGAATCTTCCTGCATGAAATCTAAAAAACCCTAGCTAGCTAACAAAGACCTGATTAGTTCAAAGACAGTTGATGTCTCTAATAGCAGGGATTGGGGGGAGGGAATCTCATGAGGGCTCATCCCTAAATAACAAGCTACAGAGATGAGTCTTCCTCAAGAATGAGCCACGTGAATAGCTATCCAATATCTAGATATCAGCCCAAGAAACAAATATATGTGATAACACTGAGAGAATTCATTACGTAATGTGTTTATGATTATTCATTTGTGTGTATGTTACAATGAAGATCAAGAAGTGGAGGCCATGTATATGGAAGTAAGTTGGGATGTGACATGGGAAGAATGAGGAATGGGGGAAATATATACTTAAGTAGTATTACATTTATAGTAATCTTAAAGCCATTTGTAATCATGACTTTCTAAAATTCTAGCCCAAAATTCTTCTATTATGTATGCATTACCTACACCAGCCAAATGCTTTCTCTGCCTCATGCAGAGCCATTGAATTAGAGACTTCTCCTGGAAATCTGCTTCCATGACATCCAATCAGGAGGTACAGTGTCCAAATAACAACATTCACTGTGGTTCACATGGCATAAGTGTTTACCAGTTTAAGAGACTTGGAAAATTTACTTTTTCTTTCATGGTGTTCTTGTATACTAAGGATGAAAAAAAAAAAAAAAAAAAAACACTGGGAGTGTATAAATGCCTTTTCTTTCTTTTACCCACTGTCACTGACTTTACTATTTCAATGCTGTGGGTTTTTCACTTTGGTTTTACTTTAATTTTTGCTTTTATTTTTGTTTTTGTACAGTAGTACTACAATGGCTGTAAAATCATACTTGTCATAATTTATCACTTATTCTATATTTGAAGTTAGTCCCTAGTTTACAAAGAGTATTGCTTTCTGATTTGTTTGCTTCTGCTATATCTAGTATTTTCTTCACATTTTACTATAGTAAAATATATTAGTGACTATAAAAATGTTAGGTTCTCCCATAGGGTCTATGAACTATTCAACAATGAACCTTTGGCCCAGTTACAAAGACCAGGATTGAGTTCTTTCTTAGCATTACACCACTATTACACCAATAGACATACCATGAAGAAGGCAAGTTATTATTTTGCCTCACAGGGTTTACGGCTAGGTAACACTGTTGATCACAGCCTCCAAGGATGAATAGAACCATTCTTCACTCTAAAATCTCACTACTAGAGATTAAACTTCTAGATTCCAGAAAAGCTTGATTTCTTTATGTCTGTGATATTAGTATGTAGTGCCTTCAGTAATAGAGTCTTATATTAGTCTTGGAGTATGACCAAGGACTCTTGTAATAACTTTAATGTTTTGTGCATGCAAACCAGAAACTAAAAACAGGAGGTAACCTATTATTGGCCCAAGTCTTTCTTTGTGAATGAATGTCTAGGAGAGCTTTTGTCTCTCTGTAAAAAGCTAAGTCAGTTTAAACTGCTTTTATTGTTATAGATATAAATATAGATATAGATATCAATGTATATATGTAATAGAGAGAGGAGGAGAGAGGGAGAGAAAGAGAGAGGGAGAGAGGGAGAGGGGGGAGAGATTTGTAAATATATATCTATATATATCACATGTGGTATTTTCTATGATTTTGGTCTTAGTTATCCCTGCTCTACGCTGGTCCTAAATTTTCCTGTAACATTACTTTAGTCATTTCAATTGTACCCAATATGCTTTTGTCTTCTTTCCCATAATCAACCTAATGACTAGTTATGAGATTTGTGGCTTATAGGGCTATTTAAGTACACATACCAAAAGACAAAGCTAACATCCATATATGAGAAAGAATGTCATGTGTAATTTGCCTTTCTGGACTTATTTTGTCATAGGCATAATAAATATTCAAGTTTCATCCATATCTCTGTGAATCTTACAATCTCAGTTTTCATAACACAGGCATTATATTGCACTATATGTATTCATGTATTTTCATTTTAGTTTATCATTTGATGGATGCCTAAGCTTTTGTGACTAGAAGATAGGTGATCATAGATATCCACAAGTATTCCTCCATTAGGAATAAGAATAATCTGAGAATATGCCCAATAGTGCTGTGTAGTAGAAATCATTTAATCTCACATTGGGTTTCTACCCTGCCTTTGGTTATTCACTTCCCAGATTAAAAAAAAAAATCTACCCAAACTTTATATTTATAATGAGCCTTAATCAGCACTGCTGCTGGGCAGATATCTGATGTGGAAACTTCTGGATTCTTTGGAAAGTCAATTTGCCTGATTGTGTTTTTCTGGGGAAAACATGTAAAGGAGTGTTTTCCTAAAGTGGACACAAATAAAAAGATGTTTTGCTGACGCAAGAATGTGAAAGGATGCATGACGAAGGATTCTTTCCTAAGGACACACATGTACTGGTTCACCTTACCTGCATTGTTGAGCTCCATTTGTCATGACTCCATAGAGTGAAACACACCAAAAATCTTCTGGTGGTATGCTGGTGGCTTCTTGCCACTTTTGTGGACTCAGGCCAATTGTCAGGGTGATATCAGCTGATACAGACTCACATAGAGTTTTGCTAAGACAGACTCACATACTGAGGCAAAACATGTGGCGATGCAAGATTCATGGAACACACATGCTTAGAGGTAGTGTAAATAGGACTCAACTGCTTGCATGTAGATTTAGCTTTGTGACACTTCTTGGTCTCGAGTCTTTTCTGATCTTCACTTTATTGTGAGAGGCACACTCAAGAACTTCTCCTGGCATCTTTGGAGGTCCTAATCAATCCTGATGACTTGTGCCTAATCAGCTGAGGCCTGTCTCTCTCTGATGGTCATACCACTACTTCTGATTTATGTTTTCTATCCTGAGTCTATTGGACTGGATTGCTGGCATCTTCCTGAAGTGTTTGCAAGTAGATTGAGCTGTCACTGCTGAATCCTATGAACTGAACTGGCAATTTCCTAATAACACAGATGGGATTTGCTCCAAAGAAGAAGTAAACAGATCTACTTCCCGTCTCCTAAGAATCTTATTATCTACCTCTCAAAGAAGGTCAAAGCATTTAAGAACTATTATTAAAAGTAGGGTTGAGAAAAATTTTAGCCTACAAATTACCCTCTATGATACTATGACTACTTCTGTATTAATAAACCCAGGTTATAATTTGCCAGCTCTGTGCAGCTCTTAAATTCAGTTGTCTAGCCTTCATGAGCATGTTTTCATGGTTCACCTACACCAGGGAAGCTTCCTCCTCTCACCAAATTCTTCTCTGTCCTTGTGGTCCTCCTCAGACCTCAAGCCTGGGAGATCTAAACCCGATTATGATTATGACTCTTCTGCCCACCTATTGGCTGTCAGCATCTTTATTTAACCAACAGTTTTAAATTAAGTATCAAAGTCACATTGTATGTACAGATTCTCTCATACCTAGATGCAACCAGGACTTGGAGACCAGTAGTTAGCATTGTAATACATAGCAAAGGACCACACCTCAACACTTCCCCTTTTTGTCTAAATAATAAGGCTCTTTCTATTGAATAATAAACAACATTCAGAAGGAACAATTATGAAACAAGTTATGAAATTACTAAGTTAGAGTTACATTCAAATAGTTCAGTCTGTTCATATCTGGCAACTCAGAAAAAAAAAAAAACGGTATTCTATATTCTATCCTGGTGAGTTAATTTCCATCCTAATTTGTAACTTAACTTAAAAGCATCTTCTTATACATAATTATCTTCCTAAATGCTAACCAACTTAAGTTTAATTGTTTGACCTGCATAGTCTTTGTGTTAGTTAGGGTTTTACTGCTGTGAACAGACACCATGACCAAGGCAAGTCTTATAAAAAACAACATTTAATTGGGGCTGGCTTACAGGTTCAGAGGTTCAGTCCATTATCATCAAGGTGGGAGCATGGCAGTATCCAGGCAGCATGTCGCAGGAGGAGCTAAGAGTTCTATGTCTTCATCCAAAGGCTGCTAGTGGAAGACTAACTTCCAGGCAACTAGGGTGAGGATCTTATACCCACACCCACAGTGACATACCCATTCCAACCAGGTCACACCTATTCCAACAAGGCCACACCTTCAAATGGTGCCACTCCCTGGTCCAAGGATATACAAACCATCACAGTCTTCAACCCCATAAAAGACCTGAGAAGCAATAAATATTACTTGAGTATGTACAAAGTGCAGGAACTGACAGAGAGAGCTGACTTCCTGGAAGTCCCCAATATTGCTTCTATAACATTGAAACATCCATCTTTAGCTTTCTGGACCAATGTATCTGACAGGTCTTAAGCGAAACAGGAATTATTAAGGACTATCATAATCTGTCTGGGCAAAGCTTAGCAACTGAGTATCTGCACAGCATTGTCTACAGGTGAAGTTAGGGCATTTCTTCACCAGTGGCTAGCTTGCCACTAGAAGCAACTGTACATGGAGGTTATTTGTGCTCATCATTTCTTTGAAGTAGAATTGTGGTGCTTTCAGGAGCACACATGTGTGACAATCAATAGATAAATAATAAATAATGAAATAATTTTAAATATCATAGTCTCTGGATCTCTAATGCTTTTGATTACCATCGATCTATTCATAGCATATCTGAACAAGAAAACACTGCCTATCTCCAGCTACGTATTATCTGTACAACCCAGGACAAATATCTGATATGACTATGAATTTGACTGACTATTAATTTGTATTAATTATCTTTAACAGTTTATAATATCAGCTATTAAAATGATTGGGAGTAAACCTTGTATTCTTAAAATGAGTTGCATAGACGTAGTACAACAAGGATTGAAACATACATATATTATGCTGTAACAAAATTAATCTTATCAATATCAAGAGATTTATATCAATGTAAACCTTAAACTTGTATCAATGTATAAAATTATGTACAAATGTAACAAAATATAACCTCAATTCTGCATCAAAATATAAAGATACTACCAATGTAGTATTATGGCTATAAAGTACTTTTTAGTTCAAGAGTACATTCAATAATCTAACCCTATTTGTTTAATTTCATACTTTTCAATCTCCTTTCCTTTACCTAAGAAAGAAAGAAGGATTAATGTGTAAGACCACAATTATACAGCCCTCATACTAGTGTGACATCCATTATCAAGTTAGCTCTCATGAGTTGCTGTTCGTTCTCCTGTGGGAGCCCCACATTCCAAGTAGACAAGCTGTCTGCTCAGAGTACCTTGAAATTCTACCCTTGAAATTCCATGTTAGCTCTTATGAGCATAGCTTTTATTTTTCTGTTGGATAAAAGCAAAACAACTCTGTCCCTACCCCAACTCTGCACATTGACAAGCAGAATACATCCTTCCTAGGGCAAAATGCGTTTTGGCAACAGAAAAGAATAACTTTTCAATTTGACATTATAAGCATACCATATGTTGATGAATAGATCCAGATGCCCACTTATATTTATACATATTTAAAATTGACTTGCATTTTATTTTTAATTGCCAAGGACCCTCCTAAGTATTAATAATCAAAAACCTATATAATACATTTAAGGAAAAACTGTCCTTTTGAATCCCAGACTACTGTTTTTAAGTGACTCTATCAGCAGAGGTTCCTGCCCTGACATTATTGTGCAGACCAGGCATGTCCAGAATTCATAGATCTGCCTGTTTTTGTCCCCAGTGTCTGCTATATTTTAGTTCATTGTGTTGAGCCCATGTTACTGGCTGAAATCATTCCCCAGACAGAGCTCTGCTTTAGTAGCAGCACCAAGTCATACCTGAGAAGGACACAGGCTGGTTGATGTTTCAACCTGATGTGCTGCCTGTAATGTCACTCAGTTTGGAAAATTTGCAATCGAATTTTGAAGGAGATTTTACTGAATCTGCAGATTGCTTTTGATATGTAGCTCTTTTTACAGTATTAATGCCACCAAATCTTCATGGAAGATATTTATGTTTCCTGGTGTCTTCTACACTTTCTTTTTCCAGTGTCTTAAAGGTTTTACTTTACAAGACTTTAACACTCTTACATTAATTCCAAGACATTTGTGAAACAACTGTGAATGAAATTGATTTTCTGATATCTATCCAGATTTTATTTTTTTTTTTGGTCATTTTTATTAGAAAGGTACTGATTTCTTACACACTAATTTTGAATCCTGCAATTTTATGAGTTTCAGACCTTGAAAAGGTTTTTAGACTCATAAGGACATAATTTCAATTTTTCAATTCTACTAATCTCGAAAATCTGAAATAACATATATGTATTTCTAGAGGTACATGACATGTTAAAGCTCTGTCAAGATGAAATAAATAATTTAAATAAACTCATTGTCTTTGTTAGGATTTTACTGTTATGAACAGACACCATGACCAAGGCAAGTCTCATAAAAAATAACATTTAATTGGGGTTGGCTTACAGGTTAAGTGGTTCAGTCCATTATCATCAAGGTAGAAGCATGACAGTATCCAGGCAGGCATGGCACAGGCAGAGAGCTGAGAGTTCTACATCTTCATCCAAAGGCTGCTAGTGGAAGACTGACTTCCAGGCAACTAGGGTGAGGATCTTATGCCCACAACCACAGTAACACACCTACTCCAAGCAGGTCACACCCATTCCAACAAGGCCACACCTCCAAATGGTACCACTCCCTGGTCCAAGAATATACAAACCATCACATTCCACTCCCTGGCCCCCATAGACTTATTCAAACACATGAGTCTATGGGGGGGGCATACTTAAACATAGCATAATGCAAAATGCATTTAGTCCAACTTTCAAAGTCCTCATATTCTATAGCAGTATCAACAATGTTAAAAGTCCAAAGTTCAAAGTCTCTTCTGAGATTCATCCAATCACTTAACTGTTATCCTCAAAAAAAGACAGGAAACCAGCTGGGCAAATTCCAAACTCTGCATCTCCATGGCTGATGTCAAAGCAGTCTTTAGATCTCCACTCCTTTTTCATCTTTGTTGACTGCAACAAACTGCTTCCTCCTGGGCTGGTTCCACTCCCTGTTAGCAGCTTTCCTCAGCATGTATCTTATGGCTCTGGCATCTTTAACATCTTTGAGTCTCCAAGGCAATTTCAATGTTACAGCTTCTTGTTCCAGTGTCTGAAATTCCACTTGATCTTTTGGGCTCCCCCTAAGGGCCCACTTCTCCAGCTCTGCCCTCTGTAGCACTCCAAGCCCAGGATGATCCACTCCACTATGGCTGCTGTTCTTGATGATCATCCTGACATCTCCAATACACTGGGGTGTTCCACTCTAACTAGGCTTCACCAATAGCTTCTCATAGGCTCTCTTCATGGTGCCAAGCCTCAAATCCTTTGCATGACCCCTTCAGTCCTAGGCCATCAACTACAGCTGAGGCTACACCTTCTCCAATGGCCTTCCATGACCTCTCACAGTGCCAAGCCTCAGCTGTTCTTCATGGCACCTTCATGCCTTCAAAACCAGTACCACCTGGGCGACCCTTACACATTACCAAGTCCTGCTGCTGCATGAGGTACAACCTTGGCTATCTCTGGAACACAGCTTCTCTGTGCTCCCAGAAAACAATTCCCAGAAGATTTCACCTCAGTGATGCTGGTCTCTTCTTAATCATTGCTAATTCCTTAGCTCCAGCTAACCAGCGTCAATTGCACCAGTAGTTCCTTCCATTCTTAACTCTAGAGCCAGAGCCACATGGCTGAAGCTGCCAAGTTCTGCTGCTTGCAGAAACTAGAACATGACCCCCTTATACTATCACATTATCACTAGCTTTATGTTTTCCAAATCCTTCACTGCCTAAACTTGGCTATCCTGGATCTTGCTCTGTAGATTGACCTTAAACACAGAGATCAGCATGCCTGTCTCATGGGATTAAAGGTGTGTACCACAATGCCTGGATCTAAATTTAGCTGGGTAGGATCTTGCCAAGGTCCCACTCCCTTAATCTGTTATCACCTAGAACACAGGATTTTGCTCCATTTCACTTCCTGGTACTCCTTTAATACTCGAACCATATATTTTATATTTTTCCTTTCTAAGCTTGCTATGCTTGTTCAAACTT
Organism: Mus caroli; assembly: GCF_978045245.1. Lineage (NCBI taxonomy): Eukaryota > Metazoa > Chordata > Mammalia > Rodentia > Muridae > Mus > Mus caroli. Next base: position 142,688,823 of record NW_028227259.1, on the reverse strand, counting down.
CTCTTCATAAGACTTAACCAGAGAACAAAGTCTCTGTTGGGCTTTTTTGAAACTTCCTTTGTCAATGAAATTAATCTGAGTCTCTTCACCTTAGCCTCAGGCAGACTTTTCAGAAAAGGGCAAAAAGTAGCCTCATTCTTCACCAAAATACCACAAAAAGAGTCTTTATGCCACATTCTGAAATTCGCCTTTGAAATCTCTTGGGTCAGGTCAACACAGTTCAAATTACTCCCAGCAACAATGTCTTCCATATTCCTACTAGGATAACCCATTAAGCCCCATTTAAAGCATTCCACTGATTTTCAAATCCAAAGTCCCAAAGTCCACATTCTTTCAAATGAAAGCATGGCCAGGCCTATCACAGCAGTACCCCAGTCCCTGGTACCAACTAGTGGAAGACTGACTTCTAGGCAACTAGAGTGAGGATCTTATGCCCACACCCACAGTGACACACCTACTCCAACCAGGTCACCCCTATTCCAACAAGGCCATACCTCCAAATGGTACCACTCCCTGGTCCAAGAATATACAAACCATCACACTCATAGCAACAAAAGACAGAAATAATATGACAATATTTCAGTAAAAAATCTGTCAGAATTTCAGAGACTATAATCAATACTACTCAAAGTATTCTGAAAATGAAAAAAGGAAGAAAACATCCAAAAATCTTTTATGTAAATGGAATATTACACTGGTGAAAAATATAGAAAAACCTCATTAAAAAGAGGTGAATTTCCTTGGTGAACATAAGCACAACTTTCTAGATAAAATATTTGCAAACCAAATTCAAGAGATGTATAGACAAATCACTGTTGTGAAAATTCTCCATAAAATGCTTGCAAACCAAATTAAATAATACATGAAAAGGACAATTGTCAGGATTGAATCTCTTATACTTCTTTTATCTCAGAAATTCAGTAATGATTCACATATATATATGAATATGTAGGGGGATATATATAAATATATATTATATATATATCCCCATGGCATAGACAAACTCAAGAATAGAAAATGTATAGTTTTCCATTTCATTAGATGCAGAAAAAGTCTTTTAAAAATCCAACATTTCTATATGATAAATAGCCTGGAGAATCTCTGATTACAGAGGGTATGTATCTATATAATTAAAACAATATAGAACAAGTACACATCTAAAGTGATACAAAATGGAAATACATGAATACACACACACACTCACACTCAACAGCAGTACATGAATGTCATATCTCTCCAAATGACATTTTCTGCGTATGATTTGCTTTCTTGTAAAGCTATCCCTGATCATACTTTCATTTTCCATTACTGCTCTGTACTGGCTGGTTTTGTGTGTCAACTTGACACAGGCTGGGGTTATCACAGAGAAAAGAGCTTCAGTTGGGGAAGTGCCTCTATGAGATCCAGCCGTGGGGTATTTTCTCGATTAGTGATCAAGGGGGAAAGGCCCCTTGTAGGTGAGACCATCTCTGGGCTGGCAGTCTTGGGTTCTATAAGAGAGCAGGCTGAGTAAGCCAGGAGAAGCAAGCCAGTAAAGAACATCCCTCCATGGCTTCTGCATCAGCTCCTGCTTTCTGACCTGCTTGAGTTCCAGTCCTGACTTCCTTGGTGATGAACAGCAGTATGGAAGTGTAAGCTGAATAAACCCTTTCCTCCCCAACTTGCTTCTTGGTCATGATGTTTATGCAGGAATAGAAACCCTAAGACATGCTCTAATGCCAGCCACCACTTGACAAACCAAATTAGAGACTCTCTTTTAAGACCTTTTACTTTTTTTTTAATTATTTTATTTATTTTCATTTCAGTCATTGCGTCACTCCTGATTCCCCCTCCCACAATTCCTCATTCCATTCTTTCTCCCCATTGCCTCCCACAGGGTGCCCCCACCCCAGCCTTACCCTATACTAGGGCCTGAAGGCTGAAGAATTAGGCGCTTCTCCCTCTGAGGCCAGAGCAAGCAGTCTCCTGCTATATATGTGCCAGGGTCCTTATACCAGCCTGTGTATGATCCTGGTTGGTGGTTCAGTCTCCCTGGGGTCCAGGTTAGTTGAGACTGCTGGCCTTCCTATGATGCTACCCTCCCTTACAGGTTCTTTAATCCTTCCCCTAATTCAACCATGAGGGTCACTGACTTCAGCCCAATGGTTAGGTGTTAGGATCTGTGTATGTCTCAGTCAGCTCCTGGTAGAGCCTCTCAGAGGACAGCTATGCCAGGTTCCCATTTGTAAGCACATCATAGCATCAGTAATAGTGTCAGGCCTTGGTATCCCCTCAATGAAATGAATCCCGAATTGTGATGGTCAATGGACAACCTTTCTTTCAGTCTCTTCTCCATTTTTGTCCCTGCAGTTCTTTTAGACAGAAACACTTCTGAGTCAAAAAATTTTGATTGTGACTTAGTACCCCATCCTACCATTTGAGGACCTGCCTATCTACTGGAAGTGGATACTTCTAGTTCCCTCTCCCCATTGTTGGGCATTTTGGCTAAGGTCACCCCCATTGTGTCCTGAGAGTCTCTCACATCCCAGGTCTCTGGCATTTTCTAGAGGGTCCCCCTTACCTCACACCCCTCAAGGGTACATATTTCCATGGATTCTGCTGGCTTCTCTCCTGTCTCCCCTTCCCCCCTTGTACCTGATCATGTTTGTTCCCCTTTTCCATTCCTTGTTGCCTCTCCCATCCAGATGTAGCATGTAGTTTTAAAAAAAAAAAAATCAATCCATGCTTAAGGAACTGTGCACCTGCAATGGCCCTCTTGCAGACCCCCATGGTTCCCTTGATCAACTGCTGCTAAGCCACTCCAATTTTTCCAGGCCATCGACCCCGTGTGGCTAGCCTGCCAAAAGCAGATACCAGTAGCTCAGATACTCTTGGCCCCATAAAATAACAACACTAGAGACTTGTAATAACCAGTCAGGTTTATATTGGGATGTGGGGCATTGTGCTATGCACAGACAGGCTGGTCTCCAGTTGAGCTGAGATGCTGAACCCCGGGACCTTGTGGTCATAATTTACCTACATGGGACAGAAGGCGTTCCCTCATGCTCCTGGAACTATGGCTCCTGCCTAAGTTACTGCCCCCCACATCCCCCACAAGTGAAGCATAGCTAGAAGTCAAGTAGGCAATGTTCCCAAGCTTCTGACCTTCAGGCTAAACTCCTCCCCAGTTACCTAGCAACAGAAAAGATAGCAGCTCACTTTAAAGGGGGCTATACAGAGAAACCCTGTCTCAAAAAAAAAAAAAAGAAAAAGAAAAACAAAAGGGGGTGCTTTTGGCTCCTCCTTGCTCTCTCACTCCTCTCACTCCTTTGTTCTCTTGCTCTTACTCTCCTCTCCTCTCCTCTCCTCTCCTCTCCTCTCCTCTCCTCTCCTCTCCTCTCCTCTCCTCTCCTCTCACTCCCTCCCTCTTACTATCTTTCTCTCTAGCCTTCTCTCTCTCTCTCTCTCTCTCTCTCTCTCTCTCTCTCTCTCTCTCTCTCTTTTACTTTATCTCTTTCCCTCTGTCTATAATAAATAATAAAACTCTAAAACCATAGACTTTCTCTGTCCAGCTGCACAGACTCTCGCCTGTGTGGGAAACTCTCTTCCCTCTTCCCTCTCTCCCATAACCCTGGGGCTACAGGGTGTGGCTCCGAGGCCCCCAGGTCAGGGCTGCCCCTTGTCCACCCCCCTTCAAGTGGGTCAGAGTCTTGGATGCCCACACGGGGCTGAATGGAAAGCTTCTGTCAACCTTCCCACGTCTGCCTGTCCAGAGCATAGGTGGAACTCTGGCCAGATGTGGGTCCTCCATCCCCCTCTTTCCAGGGCCTCTTCTTAGTTCCCACATTGGTAAATCTCCAGTACCAAAACACCCACACAAAACTCAATTGATATAAATACAAGCTGTACACCTAGATTGGGCAAATGCAACCTATACTGCTTATTGCCCGTTTATGAAATCTCTAGTGACTTCTGGCTTCTCCAGATCTTGTGAGTCAGCTCCATCTTTTCTTTCTGGTTCCATCTTGTCCCCTTCTCTGTCCTGTCTCATCTCAACTGAACTCTTTCTTCTCTGTCCCCTCTATAAAACTTTCACCTCTGTCCCCTCATTCCACTGCCCAATATCAAGCTCTAGCTTTATTTTAAAATTAAGATTTCACCTGAGTATAGGCACCCCTTTTTGAGGGAGCAGAAAAAGGAGGCAGCAGTCCACAAAACTCAGACCGATCCCTTCTTCTGCCCCCCATGATTAATTTCAAACCCCTTCTAAGTGGAATTGAAGCATCCTCACTTGGGCCTTTCTACTAAAGTTCTTATGATCTGTGGGCTGTATCATAAGTATTCTGCATTTTTTTGCTAATATCCACTTTTTCAGTGATAAGTGCATAAATCCATGCATGGATTTGTGTCTAAGTTGCCTTATTCAGGGTGATGATTTGTAGATTCATCCACTTGCCTAAAAAATTCATGATGGCCGGGGGTGGTGGCACATGTCTTTGATCCCAGCACTTGGGAGGCAGAGGCAGGCAGATTTCTGAGTTCGAGGCCAGCCTGGTCTACAAAATGAGTTCCAGGACAGCCAGGGCTATACAGAGAAACCCTGTCTCAAAAAACAAACAAACAAACAAACAATCATGATGCCCTCAGTTTTAATAGCTGAATAGTAATGCAGTAATGCATTGTGTAAATGAGCCACATTTTCTGAATCCATTTTTGATTGAGAGACATCAGGGTTGTTTCCAGCTATTGGCTATTATAATTCAGGCTGCTATGAACATAGTGGAGCACATGTCCTTGTGATACGGTGGAACATTTTTTGGATATATACCCAGGAGTGGTATACCTGGGTCTTCAGGTAGAACTATTTCCAATTTTCTGAGAAACCATCAGATTGATTTCCAGAGTGGTAGTTCCAGTTTGCACTCCCACCAGCAATTGAGGAGTGTTTCTCTTTCTCCACATCCTCGCCGCATGTGTTGTCACTTGAGGTTTTGATCTTAGTCATTCTGATTGGTGTGGGGTGGAATCTCAGGGTTATTTTGACTTACATTTCTCTGATAACTAAGGACTTTGGACATTTCTTTAAGTGCTCCTCGGCCATTTGAGATTCTTTTCTTGTGAGTTCTCTGTTTAGCTCCGTACACCATAGAATGAACTATGTAGTGTCCATTCTATTTCTTTTTTGTGCAATAGTTTGAGGAGTGTTGATATTAGCTCTTCTTTGAAGGTCTGGTGGAATCCTGCATTAAAACCATCTGCCACTGGGCTTTATTCAGGCTGAGAGGTTTTTTTATGATTATTTCTATTTCATTAGGCATTATGAGACCAGTTTACAGAGTATAGGGTTTTGTAGTAGGATCTGATTTTTTTTTAATTTCTTCAGTTTCTGTTGTTTTGTCTCCTTTTTCATTTCTGATTTTCTTAATTTGTATACTGTCTCTATATTCTTTATTTAGTTTGGCTAAGGGTTTATCTATCTTGTTGATTTTCTCAAAGAACCAGCTCCTAGTTTTGTTGATAGATTTTTTTTTGTGTATGTGTGATGTTGTCATTGTTTCTAACCCTTTGATTTCAGCCCTGAATTTTATTATTTCCTGCCATCTATTCCTCTTGGGTGTGTTAGCTTTTTTCTGTTCTAGAGCTTTCAGGTGTACTGTTAACGTACTTGAATGGGATCTCTCCCATCTCTTTATGGAGGCACTTAGTGCTATGAATTTTCCTCTTATTACTACTTTCCTTGTGTCCTATAAGTTTAGGTATGATGTGTCTACATTCTCACTGAGTTCTATATACCCTCTGATTTCTTACTTTATTTTTTTTTTCCTGATCAAGTTAACATAGAACAGAGTGTTGTTCTGTTTCTATGAGTTTCTGGGCTTTCTGTTGTTTTGTTGTTATTAAAGTCTAGCCTTACTCAGTGGCGATCTGATAGAATATATGGGATTATTTCAATCTTCTTGCATCTGTTGAGGCATATTTTATGTTGTAGTATATGGCCAATTTTGGAGAAAGTTACATGAAGTGCTGAGAAGACAGTTGTATTCTCTTATTTTGGGGTGAAATGTTCTGTAGATATATGTTAAATACATTTGGTTCATAATATCTATTAGTTTCACTGTATCTCTGTTCAGTTTCTGTTTCAATGACCTGTCAATTAGCAAGAGTGGGGTGTTGACTTCTCCCACTATTATTGTGTGATGTTCCATGTGTGTTTTGATCTTCAGGAACATTTCTTTTATGAAGGTGGCTGCCCTTGCATATATGTTCAGATTTGAGACTACCTCCTGGTGGATTTTTCCTTTGATGAATATGAATATATTCATCTTCCCAATCTCATTTGATAACTTTTGGTTGAAAGTACATTTTATTTGATATTAGAGTGGCACCTCCAGTTTTCTTGAGACCTTTTTCTTTTTTAATTGGATATTTTCTTTATTTACATTACAAATGTTATTCCCTTTCACTGTTTCCACTCTCCTGGAAACACCCTATAACATCCTCCCTCCCCCTGCTTCTATGAAGGTGCTCCTCCAACCAACCACCCACTCCCACTTCCCTGCCTTCAATTTCCCTACTCTGGGGCATGTATTGAGCCTTTATAAGATCAATTCTCCATCCATTGATGCCTGACAAGTCCATCCTGTTACATATGTAGCTGGAGCCAGGTGTTGGTGGCTTAGTCACTGGGAGCTCCGTGATGTCTGGTTCGTTGATATTGTTCTTCTTCCTATGGTGTTGCAAACCCCTTCAGCTCCTTCAGTCCTTTTTCTAACTCCTCTATTGGGGACCTGGCACTCATTCCAATGGTTGGCTGCAAGGCTCTGGCAGGGCCTCTTAGGAGACAGCTATATCAGGCTCCTTTCAGCAAGCATTTCTTGGCATCTACAATAGTGTCAGATTTGTTGCCTGTATTTGGGATGAATCTCCAGGTGGGACATTCTTTGGATGGCCTTTCCTTCAGTCTCTGCTCTACACTTTGTCTCCATATTTGCTCCCATGAATATTTTGTTCCCTTTTCTAAGAAGGACCGAAGCATGCACACTTTAGACTTCCTACTTCTTGAGCTTCATGTCATCTGTGGATTGTATCTTGGGCATGCAGAGTTTTGGGGCTGATATCCACTTATCAGTGAGAGCATCTCAAATGTGTTCTTTTGTGATTGGGTCACCTCACTCAGGATTATATTTTCTAGTTCCATCCATTTGCCCAAGTATTCAATGAATTCATCATTTTTAATAGCTGAGTAATACTCCATTATTTTCTCAGGTGAGAGCAGATGCTGGTGAGGATGTGGAGAAAGAGGAACACTCCTCCGTTGTTGGTGGGATTGCAACCTAGTACAACCACTCTGGAAATCAGTCTGGCAGTTCCTCAGAAAATTGGACATAGTATTACCTGAGGACCCTGCTTTATCACTCCTGGGCGGGCATACACTCAAAAGATTCTCCAACATACAATAAGAACACTTGCTCCCCTAGGATTATAGCAGCCTTATTTATAAAAGCCAGAAGCTAGAAAGAACACAGAGGGCCTTCAACAGAGGAATGGATACAGAAAATGAGACCATTTTCCTATAAACATTTTTCTAGCCCTTTACTCTGAGGTAGTTTCTTTCATTGCCTCTGAGGTGTGTTTCTTGTATGCAGCAAAATGCTGGATCTTGTTTATGCATTCAGTCTATTAGCCTGTGTCTTTTTATTGGGGAATTGAGTCCATTGATGTAGAGTAATTTTAAAGAACAATGATTTATTGTTAGGTCCTGTTTTCTTTTTCATTGCTGGAGGTGGTATTATGTGTGTATTATTCTGTTCTTTTGGGTTTCTTGTGAAATGTTCAATTTCTTGTGTGTGTTTTTTGGGGGGTGGGGGGTGTATAGTCACCCTCTTTGTGTTGGAGATTTCCTTCCAGTATCCTCTACATGGATGGATTAGGAGAAATATATTGTTAAATTTTGGCTTTGTCATAGAATATCTACGTTTCTACATTTATAATAATTGAGAGATCTGCTGGATATAGTAACCTGGACTAGCATTTATGTCCTCTTGGGTTCTGGATGACATCTTTCCATGATCTTCTGGCCTTTGAGTCTATGGAAAAGCCTGGTGTAATTCTGATAAGTTTGCCCTTATATGTTACCTGACCGTTTTCCCTTACAGCTTTTAATATTTATATTTATATTTAGTGTTTTGATTATTATGTCTTGATAGGAATTTCATTTCTGGTCTAGCCTTATTTGGTGTTCTGTATGCTTCTTGTACATTTATAGTCATCTCTTTCTTTAGGTTAGAGATGTTTTCTTCATTTTGTTGAAGATTTTTTGAAGATGTTTTCTAGTCCTTTGATTTGATTCTTCACTTTCTTCTATTACTATTATTCTTAGATTTGTTCTTGTCATTATGTCCTCAATTTCCTGGATATTTTGGCTTAGGCACTTTTTACACTGTATTATATTTGACTGATCTGTCAATATTTTCTATGGTATCTTCTATGCCTAAAATTCTCTCTTCTATCTCTTATTTTCTAGTGGTCATGCTTGCATATGTAGTTCCTAATCTGTTTCCTAATTTGTCCATTTCCATTTGTGTCTTCTTTATTGTTTCTCTTTCCATATTTAGTTCTTGGACCATGTTGCTCAATTCTTTCACCTGCTAGATTGTATTTTTCTGTATTTATTAAAGAATTTATTTGGTTTTTGTTGTTGTTGTTGTTTTACCAGCTTCTACCTGTTTGACTGTGTTTTCCTGTATTTCTTTAAGGGATTTATTTATATCCTTCTCAATGGCCTGTGTTATCTTCATAAGAAGATATTTTTGGGTCATCACCTTGCTTTTTATCTCTCCTGTTAACTGGCCTGAGTGTCTCTGACTACAGATGGCCTTCTTGGAAGCAGGCAGAGCTCTGTTACCTGGGTTACAGCAGGTCCATTTCCTTGGAAGCAGGCAGTGTTGTCTCTGGTTAGATTGGGATTGCTGTGTCTCTGGTGAGAGCAGGCCTTCTGTGTCCCTGACTACTGAGAACCTCCTGGAAGACATGCTGGCTATGACTCTGGTTGCTACAGACATCCTGGGAGGCAGGAATTCTTTGACCTTAGTTACTATGGACTTCCTAGAAGGCTCAAAATCTGTAGCATGTGGGATGTGGGCGGGTATCAGGCCTTTGATCTGACCTGGGTGAAGAAGTGATCAGAAGGAAAGTAGAGCTATGTCTTTGGTTACTGCAGAGGCACATAGGCTGTAGCACATTGGCACCTTGCTTTGTGTCCTATATTATGGTCCATGCTTCTGTGATAAGTACAATGTATAATACATTTACATTTATCCTGGTGTCTATTTACTTTTTATTCTCATAGAAAACTGCCTTACACATGATTGAAATTAGTTTTTCCAAATTATAAAGAGAGGTGATTTCAACTATGCCATCTTCCCAACTTGATACATTAAACCTAACCTGTCTAATCTTGTTTTAGCTCTCTCTGATCTGGAGATTGTGGCCCAATCAATATCATTTATTTTTGCTGGCTATGAGACCACAAGCAATACGCTTTCGTATATTATGTATACACTGGCCACTCACCCTGATGCCCAGAAGAAACTCCAGCAAGAAATTGATGCAATTCTGCCCAATAAGGTGAGTAGATAGCATCTGAAGAAAGGAAGAGATCAAACCTCAAAAAGAAAAAATTTTCCACAAATATATTGAAAATCATAATAAATAGAGTAAGCATTGGTTCTTACAACAATCAATAGTCAGTGAAAATCTAAGTGCAGAAGCAAAAAGAGAGATGCAAGACAATAGTGTTCATAGAGAAAATTAATCATTGTACCTTTAATGATCCTCTAGTATCTATCATCTCTTGCCAAAATGACACAATCCAATAGCATGCATAAAATCTCTAGACTTTAAGTATAATCATCTATCAATCAATCAATCACCTTTTAAATTTGTAATTAATGGATATAACTGTTTTAACTGAATGTATATTTATCATCATGTTCATGCCTATGGCCTGAGGTGACTAGAATGGTAAAACAGATGCCTCAAAACTAGATTTCCAGTAATGGTAATTCACCTTTTTGGTACTGGGAAACCACTCTTTGTCCTTTGCAAGACAAATCAGTGCTCTTTATCACTAAGGCATCCCTCTAGACTCTCACTGACCTGATAGCTGCATTACTATGGGTAATGCATTGGCATGAGTATTGACAATGGAACCTTGTCTTTTTAAACCACTTTTACTATATTTTTCAAAAACAAATAAATAGCCATGAAAAGAAGCTACTGAGGCAAAGGAAGTATATCCCTAGCTCAGAGATCACGGAGCAGTAAATATCTGAAGACATACAATAATCTACCACATATTTCTTTTTCCTTCTTTAGATTGAAAATAAATTCTTCTCTTGTGTAGTACATTCTGAACACAGTTTCTCCTCCACCTTCTCCTCACATCTCCAGCTCCCTCACCTTCATCTCCCTCAAATTCTCTCTCTCTCTCTCTCTCTCTCTCTCTCTCTCTCTCTCTCTCTCTCTCTCTCTCTCTCTCTCTCTCTCTCTTTCTCTGTTTCCCTTCAGGAAGAGCAGGTCTAAGAGATAGCAACCAAACATTAAAGAACATAACACAATTATACACTGAAAAAGCCAGCCATGGTGCCTTTTCTTATCTAAGTATGGCAGGTATTCTTCTCATTACTCCTTTCTCCAATCACATAATTAGATATAAACGTGGAAATTATGGCAGCTTCCATCAACTTTTATCTCTATATTAGGGAGCTCCAGTGTCCCATGGGGTAATAGCAATATATCATATAAATTGTACTCACAGATCTACCCAAAACTGACTGCAATGAATTGTGAGGTACCTGAACTCTGTGACTGTCTAGTTGTCCGTGAGAAACACACAAAGCATCATCAGGTCTCATACTCCCCTTGTGTTCTTGCTTCATTCTGTCTTGTGGCAAATAACATGACCAAAAACAACTATGGGGAGGAAACCACTCACTTCAGTTACAATTTTTATGAAAATCTATCATAAAGGAAATTAAAAGCAGGAATTCAAGGCAAGAACTTGTAGGCAGGAGTGCTTGCCACTCCACATAGCATTTCTTCTGACCAAGGCACTCGCTCACTCACAGCCAAATAAGTACAGCAGGGATCATGGAGGATGCCGATTGCTCTCTGGCCCACTCAATGAACTATCATTAGGTAGCTGTTTTCATATACCCCAATATAATCTGCTCATGAAATAATGCTACCTGCGCTTGTCTAGACACAGCCACATCAATCAATACAATCAGGAAAATAACCCTTGCAGGCAAATCCACAAACCTATATAATCTACTAACCATTAACCTTCTGTTGAACGTCCTATTCAGCTGACTCTAGGCTGTGAGATGTTGAAAGTTAAAAATTTATTAGAACACTATATGAAGCAAGAAGGGGAGGATTGTTTCAGCAACTCTGCATGGAGTTGAATGGACCTTTCTGTAGAACAGAAATTTTATGCTCAACTATTGTTCACTTTTACTGTATTTTTAAATGATGAGTTTAAAAGAGAAAAGAAGTGATTGAAGTTACTTCACTATAATCTCATACGTTATTCCTGTTTAATATGACAATTTTCATACCAATAGTAATATTTTTAATCTTTATTATTTTTTATTATGTATTTTCCTCAATTACATTTCCAATGCTATCCCAAAAGTCCCCCATACCCTCCGCCCCCCACTCTCCTACCCACCCATTCCCACTTTTGGGCCTGGCATTCCCCTGTACTGGGGCATATAAACTTTGCATGTCCAATGGGCCTCTCTTTCCAGTGATGGCCGACTAGGCCATCTTTTGATACATATGTAGCTAGAGTCAAGACCTCCGGGGTACTGGTTATTTCATAATGTTATTGCACCTACAGGGTTGCAGATCTCTTTAGCTCCTTGGATACTTTCTTTAGCTCATCCACTGGGGGCCCTGTGATCCATCTAATAGCAGACTGTGAGCTTCCACTTATGTGTTTGCTAGGCCCCAGCCTAGTCTCACAAGAGACAGCTATATCAGGGTCCTTTCAGCAAACGCTTGCTAGTGTATGCAATGGTGTCATCATTTGGAGGCTAATTATGGGATGGATCCCTGGATATGGCAGTCTCTAGATGGTCCATCCTTTTGTCTCAGCTCCAAACTCCTTCCATGGGTGATTGTTTCCAATTCTAAGAAGGGGCAAAGTGTCCACACTTTGGTCATCATTCTTCTTCAGTTTCATGTGTTTTACAAATTGTCTCATATCTCGGGTATACTAAGTTTCTGGGCTAATATCCACTTATCAATGAGTACATATCATACGAGTTCTTTTGTGATTGGGTTACCTCACTCAGGATGATGCCCTCCAGGTCGAACTATTTGACTAGGAATTTCATAAATTCATTCTTTTTAATAGCTTAGTAGTACTTCACTGTGTAAATGTACCAAATTTTTTGTATCCATTCCTCTGTTGAGGGGCATCTGGGTTCTTTCCAGCTTCTGGCTATTATAAATAAGGCTGCTATGAACATAGTGGAGCATGTGTCCTTCTTACCGGTTGGGACATCTTCTGGATAATTGCCCAGGAGAGGTATTGCTGGATCCTCCAGTAGTACTATGTCCAATTTTCTGAGGAACCGCCAGACTGATTTCCAGAGTGGTTGTACAAGCTTGCAATCCCACCAACAATGGAGGAGTGTTCCTCTTTCTCCACATCCTCACCAGCATCTGCTGTCACCTGAATTTTTGATCTTAGCCATTCTGACTGGTGTGAGATGGAATCTCAGGGTTGTTTTGATTTGCATTTCTCTGATGATTAAGGATGCTGAGCATTTTTTCAGGTGTTCTCAGCCATTTGGTATTCCTCAGGTGAGAATTCTTTGTATAGCTCTGAGCCCCATTTTTAATGGGGTTATTTGATTTTCTGGAGTCCACCTTCTTGAGTTCTTTATATATATTGGATATTAGTCCCCTATCTGATTTAGGATAGGTAAAGATCCTTTCCCAATCTGTTGGTGGCCTTTTTGTCTTATTGACGGTGTCTTTTGCCTTGCAGAAGCTTTGCAGTTTCATGAGGTCCCATTTGTCAATTCTTGATCTTACCGTGCAAGCCATTGCTGTTCTGTTCAGGAATTTTTCCCCTGTGCCCATATCTTCGAGGTTTTCCCAATTTCCTCCTCTATAAGTTTCAGTGTCTCTGGTTTCATGTGGAGTTCCTTGATCCACTTAGATTTGACCTTAGTACAAGGAGATAGGAATGGATCAATTTGCATTCTTCTACATGATAACCACCAGTTGTGCCAGGACCATTTGTTGAAAATGCTATCTCTCTTCCACTAGATGGTTTTAGCTCCCTTGTCCAAGATCAAGTGACCATAGGTGTGTGGGTTCATTTCTGGGTCTTCAATTCTATTCCATTGGTCTACTTGTCTGTCACTATACCTGTACCATGGAGTTTTTATCACGATTGCTCTGTAGTAAAGCGTTAGGTCAGGTATGGTAATTCCACCAGAGGTTCTTTTATCCTTGAGAAGAGTTTTTGGTATCTTGGTTTTTTGTTATTCCAGATGAATTTGCAAATTTCCCTTTCTAATTCGTTGAAGAATTGAGTTGGAATTTTGATGAGGATTGCATTGAATCTGTAGATTACTGTTGGCAAGATAGACATTTTTACAATGTTGATCCTGCCAATCCATGAGCATGGGAGATCTTTCCATCTTTCCATCTTCTGAGATCTTCTTTAATTTCTTTCTTCAGAGACTTGAAGTTTTTATCGTACAGATCTTTCACTTCCTTAGTTAGAGTCACGCCAAGGTATTTTATATTATTTGTGCCTATTGAGAAGGGTGTTGTTTCCCTAATTTCTTTCTCAGCCTGTTTATCCTTTGTGTACAGAAAGGCCATTGACTTCTTTGAATTAATTTCATATCCAGCTACTTCACCGAAGCTGTTTATCAGGTTTAGGAGTTGTCTGGTGGAATTTTTAGGGTCACTTATATATACTATCATATCATCTGCAAAAAGTGATATTTTGACTTCTTCCTTTCGAATTTGTATCCCCTTGTTCTCCTTTTGTTGTTGAATTGCTCTTACTAGGACTTCAAAGTAAAATGTTGAATAGGTAGGGAGAAAGTGGGCAGCCTTGTCTAGTCCCTGATTTTAGTGGGATTGCTTCCAGCTTCTCACCATTTACTTTGATGTTGGCTACTGGTTTGCTGTAGATTGCTTTTATCATGTTAAGGTATGGGCCTTGAATCCCTGATCTTTCCAAGACTTTTGTCATGAATGGGTGTTGGATCTTGTCAAATGCTTTCTCCGCATCTAACGAGATGATCATGTGGTTTTTGTCTTTGAGTTTGTTTATATAATGGATTACGTTGATGGATTTCCATATATTAAACCATCCCTGCATCCATGGAATAAAACCGACTTGGTTAGGATGGATGATTGCTTTAATGTGTTCTTGGATTCGGTTAGCAAGAATTTTATTGAGTATTTTTCCATCGATATTCATAAGGGAAATTGGTCTGAAGTTCTCTATCTTTGTTGGATCTTTTTGTGGTTTAGGTATCAGAGTAATTGTGGCTTCATAGAATGAGTTTGGTAGAGTACCTTCTACTTCTATTTTGAGGAATGGTTTGTGCAGAACTGGAATTAGATCTTCTTTGAAGGTCTGATAGAATTCTGCACTAAACCCATCAGGTCCTGGGCTTTTTTTGGCTGGGAGACTATTAATGACTGCTCTATTTCTTTAGGGGATATCGGACTGTTTAGATCGTTAACTTGATCCTGATTTAACTTTGGTACCTGGTATCTGTCTAGAAATTTGTCCATTTCTTCCAGGTTTTCCAGTTTTGTTGAGTATAGCCTTTTGTAGAAGGATCTGATGGTGTTTGGATTTCTTCAGGATCTGTTGTTATGTCTCCAATTTCATTTCTGATTTTGTTAATAAGAAGCTGTCCCTGTGCCTTCTAGTGAGTCTAGCTAAGGCTTTATCTATCTTGTTGATTTTCTCAAAGAACCAACTCCTTGTTTGGTTAATTCTTTGAATAGTTCTTCTTGTTTCCACTTGGTTGATTTCGCCCCTGAGTTTGATTATTTCCTGCCGTCTACTCCTCTTGGGTGAATTTTCTTCCTTTTTTTCTAGAGCATTTAGATGTGTTGTCAAGCCTCTAGTGTGTGCTCTCTCTAGTTTCTTTTTGGAGGCACTCAGAGCTATGAGTTTCCCTCTTAGAAATGCTTTCATTGTGTCCCATAGGTTTGGGTATGTTGTGGCTTCATTTTCATTAAACTCTAAAAAGTCTTTAATTTCTTTCTTTATTCTTTCCTTGACCAAGGTATCATTGAGAAGAGTGTTGTTCATTTTCCACGTGAATGTTGGCTTTCCATTATCTATGTTGTTATTGAAGATCAGCCTTAGTCCATGGTGGTCTGATAGGATGCATGGGACAATCTCAATATTTTTGTATCTGTTGAGGCCTGTTTTGTGACCAATTATATGGTCAATTTTGAAGAAGGTCCGATGAGGTGCTGAAAAGAAGGCATATCCTTTTGTTTTAGGATAAAATGTTCTGTAGATATCTGTTAAGTCCATTTGTTTCATAGCTTCTGTTAGTTTTACTGTGTCCCTGTTTAGTTTCTGTTTCCACGATCTGTCCATTGATGAAAGTGGTGTGTTGAAGTCTCCCACTATTATTGTGTGAGGTGCAATGTGTGCTTTGAGCTTTACTAAAGTGTCTTTAATGAATGTGGCTGCCCTTACATTTGGAGCATAGATAGTCAGAATTGAGAGTTCCTCTTGGATGATTTTACCTTTGATGAGTATGAAGTGCCCCTCCTTGTCTTTTTTGATAACTTTGGGTTGGATGTCGATTTTATTCGATATCAGAATGGCTACTCCAGCTTGTTTCTTCAGACCATTTGCTTGGAAAATTGCTTTCCAGCCTTTCACTCTGAGGTAGTGTCTGTCTTTTTCCCTGAGATGGGTTTCCTATAAGCAGAAGAATGTTGGGTCCTGTTTGTGTAGCCAGTCTGTTAGTCTATGTCTTTTTATTGGGGAGTTGAGTCCATCGATATTAAGAGATATTAAGGAAAAGTAATTGTTGTTTCCTTTTATTATTGTTGTTAGAGTTGGCATTCTGTTCTTTTGGCTGTCTTCTTTTTGGTTTGTTGAGGGATTACTTTCTTGCTTTTTCTAGGGCGTGACTTCAGTCCTTGTATTGGTTTTTTTCTGTTGTTATCCTTTGAAGAGCTGGATTCATGGAAAGACAATGTGTGAATTTGGTTTTGTCATGAAATACTTTGGTTTCTCCATCTATGGTAA
Source organism: Mus caroli (assembly GCF_978045245.1). Taxonomy (NCBI): domain Eukaryota; kingdom Metazoa; phylum Chordata; class Mammalia; order Rodentia; family Muridae; genus Mus; species Mus caroli. The sequence continues at coordinate 142,672,514 of NW_028227259.1, read as the reverse complement.
TTGAAAGTTTGGCTGGGTATAGTAGCCTGGGCTGGCATTTGTGTTCTCTTAGTGTCTGTATAACATCTGGCCAGGCTCTTCTGGCTTTCATAGTCTCTGGTGAAAAGTCTGGTGTAATTCTGATAGGCCTGCCTTTATATGTTACTTGACCTTTCTCCCTTACTGTTTTTAATATTCTCTCTTTATTTAGTGCATTTGTTGTTCTGATTATTATGTGTCGGGAGGAATTTCTTTTCTGGTCCAGTCTATTTGGAGTTCTGTAGGCTTCTTGTATGTTCATGGGTATGCCATTCTTTAGGTTTGGGAAGTTTTCTTCTATAATTTTGTTGAAGGTATTTGCTGGCCCTTTAATTTGAAAATCATCATCCTCATCAACTCCTATTATCCGTAGGTTTGGTCTTCTCTGTGTCCTGTATTTCCTGGATGTTTTGAGTTAGGTCTTTTTGAGTTTTGTATTTTCTTTGATTGTTGTGCAGATGTTCTCTATGGAATCTTCTGCACCTGAGATTCTCTCTTCCATCTCTTGTATTCTGTTGCTGATGCTCACATCTATGATTCCAGATTTCTTTCCTAGGGTTTCTATCTCCAGTGTTGCCTCACTTTGGGTTTTCTTTATTGTGTCTACTTCCCCTTTTATGTCTTGGATGGTTTTATTCAATTCCATCACCTGTTTGGTCGTGTTTTCCTGCAATTCTTTAAGGAATTTTTGTGTTTCCTCTTTAAGGTCTTCTACCTGTTTAGCTGTTTTCTTTTGTATTTCTTTAAGTGAGTTATTAAAGTCCTTCTTGATGTCCTCTACCATCATCATGAGATATGCTTTTAAATCCAGGTCTTGCTTTTCGAGTGTGTTGTGGTTCCCAGGACTAGGTGGGGTGGGTGTGCTGCATTCTGATGATGGTGAGTGGTCTTGATTTCTGTTAGTAGGATTCTTACGTTTGCCTTTCGCCATCTGGTAATCTCTGAAGCTAATTGTTATAGTTGTCTCTGGTTAGAGCTTGTTCCTCAGGTGACTCTGTTAGCCTCTATCAGCAGACCTGGGAGACTAGCTCTCTCATTAGTTTCAGTGGTCAGAGTATTCTCTGCAGGCAAGCTCTCTTCTTGCAGGGAAGGTGCCCGGATATCTGGTGTTCAAACCTGCCTCCTGGCAGAAGTTGTGTTCCACTCACCAGAGGTCTTAAGATCCGGTGGAGGGTCCTGTGAGGACCTTGGGGGTGTCCGAGAACTCCACACTCAAGGAATCCCAGTGCTAGAGTGGACCGGAAGGGACTTGTCCCCCTGATCAGGCCAGGTTATCTGTTTCCCTAGTTAATGCAGTCTCAGGTCCAGCGCGATTAGATTGGAGCAGATGCTGTGTTCCAATCACCAGAGGTCTTAGGATCCCGTGGGGAATCCTGTGTGGGTCCTTGCGGGTGTCCAGAGACTCCGCGGGCAAGGCACCCCGGTGCTGGAGTGGACCAGAAGGCCAATAGTAATATTAAACTTAATAGGTTTTACACATTATGGGTTCTCATTAGAAAGTCTTGAAATATAATTTTTAAAAGAGAATTTTAACACTGCATCACATTTCCTTGGTCTGCATTTATGGCCTCTCTATAAAAAGTTATGATGGCCTTGATAGTTGACTTAAGTTGAACAAGATTGATATAATATGACACTCATTATTATTGAAAAGAAAACCAGTATAAAGAGAAACTGATGATATTGCGCCTAATCAGAAGTTTACCTGCATATCACAAATACTCAGTTCACCATGCATTTCAATGGCCTTTTACCTGGCCAAAATATTTTGAATGTAACATATCAGTGGTAAATTCACTCATTAATCTGTGTTGCACGTGGAGTTTCTAACAACTTGAAAGTACTGTATATATTGACATGAAAGTTAATTTCAGATCTCAAATTATCAAATATCTGTTTTGTTTTTCCCAGGCACCTGCCACTTATAATGACCTGGAAAAGATAGAATATCTGGACATGGTGATCAATGAAACTCTGAGATTATATCCAATTGGTGCCAGAATTTCCAGACTTAGTAAGAAAGATGCTGAAATCAGTGGTGTGTTCATTCCCCAAAATACAGAAGTAGCTGTACCTATCTTTCTTCTTCACCGAGATCCAAAGTACTGGCCAGAGCCTGAGAAATTTTGCCCTGAAAGGTATGAGGACTCTGTGAATAGGAACATACTCAGAATCATAATTCTCTATGCACATTAAGATATCTCTGACAGTAATCACACAGATATGTTTATATTATCTTAAATGTGTGTTTGAATTTAGAATGTTCTTACTACAAAGATATAATTAATATTTTTTAAAGATACAAGGATTTTAGCTGAACAAAAAGATGGCATTTCTAAATTGTGTAATTTTGTTTTAGAGTCTTAAAACATCAATAGAAATTACTTTAATACAGTGATATCATTGTACCTATTTCTCAGTATGGGTAGATATTTAAAAATTAGAAAAAACACTGTTTCTCCAGTTTTTATAAATTCTGGATAGTTTCAGCCTTTAATCCCAGCACGTGGGAGGCAGAGGCAGGCGGATTTCTGAGTTCGAGGGCAACCTGGTCTACAAAGTCAGTTCCAGGACAGTAAAGGCTATACAGAGAAACCCTGTCTCAAAAAAAATTCTGGTTAGTTTCTGTAATTTATAAACACTATTTTTTGAAGGATGTTTGTGTTATGTGTGCATGTAAGTGTGTTAGTGTATGTCAGAGAGAGCAAACACAATTATAATGACTAGGAAATTAATGCTTTAATAAAGTTGTTATCTTTACGTTTCTTTGAAGTTGTCCTTAATGGTAGTAGAATTCTCCAGACACATGCCCAAATACAGGAATCATTTATCAAATATAGGAATCCATTGAATTACTCATTTGTGCATTTAGAAGTTGCAGAAAGTCAGTCTCCCTGAGGATGAATGTGAATATATCTGCTCTTAGTGTTGTGTCTCTCTCCTTCATGAAGATTGCTCCTTCACACACATTCAGTGGATGATTCCTCCAAAGCCAAGTAATCTATTTCCTAAAAAGTTGATATGCTTATTATTTTTTTAAAGATTTTATTTAGTATGTACATAGTGTTCTGCTTGCGTGTCAGAAGGAGATGCCATGGTCCTGAACCATCATGTGGTTGCTGAGAACTGAACTTGGCACCTTTGGAAAGACCAGTCAGTGCTCTCAACCTCAGAGCCATTCTCACTATCCTTCTTGAATATGGGCCAGCGTCATCTGTAAAAAGAAAGTCATGAGAAGCCTGTATGAATTGTATAAAGCATGGAAATGGTTGATAGGTTGACATTTTTGTCCCACTAGTAAAAATATAGTATAATAATTTTTCTTAACTTTTAAAATTTTATAATTTTAATTTAGGTATAATATTTGTTCTTACCCTTTCTCCACCCAAAAGTTACAGTACATCTCTACCCATACTTTTTCATGTTCAAGGCCTTTTTGCATAAATTGCTATTTTTGTCTATAGGTGTATAGCTATGTATAGATATATATATATATATATACATATGTGTGTGTGTATATATATATATGTATATATACATATGTGTGTGTGTGTGTATATATATATATATATATATATATATGTAACCTGCTCAGTCCATACTATGCTACTTATGTGAAAAAGATATTTTGAAGATATTAGTAGTTGAATCAGGAGGTAAATAATTTAGACATATACTGTACTGTCATCTTATAAAGTTTTGATGCCTAAGACCTTGTATTCTTAGTTGTGTCTCTGTCTAGAGCAGTTTACATACACTACTCATTAGAGGAATAAAAGAGAGTTGACTGACTCCTGTTTCCTGTGTAGGTGGCTTCTATGTGACTTCTATATACCCAGCAATCCAACCAACTGTAGCTTAGTGACTTCAAACAGATGTCATTTACTGTACAAGTTGATGTGACTTGAACCCAATATTATGTGCGCAGTGAACATCAGTGACCACTAGTTCAACAAGTGAAGAATGCAAAAGTTAAAAATGGTTATAATCCAACATATAATATAAAAAGTCTACAGAAGAGCTCTAGTGTTTCTCATGTTCCTATGTAATCTTCCCTAATGAGATGCACCAAATTCAACTTGCACATACATTCCAACACAAACTTCATCTGATGCCAATGCTGTTCTGTAAAATATTACTAAAGAATTAATTCACAATCATCCCTGATATTTAAAAACTCCCATGGAAGAGATGGCTATTAGGCTGCCAGAACATTTCCAGAATCAGCATTCTTTATTTATATAATCACATGAGAAATTTAATTTCTTAACTTCCTGTTTTCTCTTCTTTATTCTTTAGTCCTTTTTTTACAGTCCAGTCTTTAGCCCATTCCTGGTCTGCCCCTCGACTGCACCCCATCCCATACTTCCTCACTCCATCTCCAAGATGATGTCCCCACCCCATCCAATTCCACCATGCCAGTCTTGCCTACTCCCTGGGACCTCAAGTCTCTCGAAGGTTAGGTGCATATCCTGTCACAGAATGCCAGATCAAGCAGTCTTCTGATGTATATGTGTCAGGGGCTGGTGTATGCTGCCTGGTTGGTGGCTCAGTGTCTGAGAGATCTTGGGAGTCCAGGTCAGTTGAGACTGCTGATTTTAATTGGACATAAGACTTGACCTTTAGTAATTTTTATCAGAATTAAAAAGGTAGACACAAAAGTCAGTGATAAGAGAATAGGAAAGCAGCATGTTGCCAGTCCAGTTTCACTTTTTCCCTCTTGAATTCCAGACACCAGATGTGCACAAGGATGGAATGAAGGGAACAAAGCTTATCTGGATAGGTGTGTCAGAAGGAATCTGGTCCAGCTGTTAGTACAGGGGAAAACAGCTCTCTTTATTTGGGGGGTAACAAGGGCCATATAAACCTTGGGTACTATGTAGGGGTTTTCAGGGTGAGTATACATTATTGACTATAGCTGAGATGCTGGGAATGCTTCATTTGCATGAAGAGAAATTCCAGATGACTACTGGACATGTCCTTTTGGGAAGGAAAGAAGTTAAATTTGGAATTTGGACAACAGGCTGTGTGACTACCCAAAGGTTGTGAATGTGGAGAACACAAGACTATGTGCACTAGAGCCTGCATGCCCAGAAACAGGGATAGAGCAATCCTTACACCTGCCTGTCTCAAGATGAGCTTGTCAGGGTTCTGACATGCCCCAACTTCACCCTTGCTCTAGGCCAGTTCCCCCATTCACAGGGCTCACTTAACCCATAGTGTATGTCATTGCAAGCTACTTCACTTGATGACTCTTCACTTGCAGGAGGGAGAGAAAAATAAAATAATTTCTCAAAGGATCTTATTGAGGTATAAATAGTCCTGAAAGGAAAAGGATAATGAAGAAGCAGCAGATTAGGATGAGTACAATAAAACAATGATAAGATGGGAAGAAAAGAGGTGAGAAGACAAGAGGATGGAATAGAAACAGTTCATTCATGACATATCTTCTCATTCATCCCCAGTGAGTGAATCCCCAACTCAGACCTTAGGAAAGGTTCTCCCTCTTTTACATTTACTTTGTAATGTGTAGATACAGGGAACTTAGACTTCTTTAGTATTTTAAAGACTTTAAATGTTTGACACATTTGATTTCAAAGAGCATCCACCACACGTCATCTTAATACTGGGAGCTTCCTTATTGTAAAGTTGTATAAAGAATCTTTAACTTCTGTATCTCATAATAACTGAACAACACCACGGTTAGAATAGTGAATAAAATGAATTCCTGTGTATGATTCTCTCTAAGAGCTATAAGTGAAACCTGCAAATATGCCAATCTTGTGTATTTCTTGTTTCATTTTTTTTTGTTCTTGTTCAATTGTGACACCAGGTTCAGCAAGGAGAATAAAGACAGAATCAATCCTTATGTATACATGCCTTTTGGAAATGGTCCTAGAAACTGCCTTGGCATGAGGTTTGCTCTCATTACCATGAAGCTTGCTGTTGTCAAAATCTTCCAAAACTTTTCTGTGCAGCCCTGTGAGGAAACAGAGGTAAGGCAGAATATATTCTTTTTTGGATTAGTTTTGTTTTTTATTCAGATTCATTTTCATAAACTTGGGGATATATATATTCTATCTACATATATATCAAATATACTCTTTTATCTTTAATTCGAGTTTTCTCTGTCAAAGATCTATTTAAAGTCATGTTTGAGCTCTAGGGCCCTTCATTTTTGGAGCTGTTAGTCTGGGTCTAAGTGTAAGTGGTGAAATCAGGTTGAGTTAATGGAAATATCCCTTATATGGTTATATATAATATCATTGAAGGTAGGTGTTTTTCCCTTGTTACAAGTATATATATATTATACTGTAATTGGCTTTGTTAGAACACTTTCTTACTTATGTAAACCATATATGGCACCAATTTTTTTCTGTTCTTCTTTCATAAAATATATCTCATCCATAGCCTCCCCTCCCTCCTCTCCTTCCAGTCCACTGTCCTGCTTCCCCTCTCTACCAGATCCACTACTGCTCCATTTTTCTTCAAAAAAGCGTATAACTCCCAATGACAGCCACAAAACACAGCATAACACAATGCAATAGACTATACATAAACACTCCTTTATAAGGTAACTCAGTAGGAGGAAATTAATCCCACAGGAAGGTAAAAGACTCAGAAACACGCCCACTCCTATTGTTAGGAGTCACACAAAACCCCCAACCTACACACACATGGCATGTATGTAGAGGGCCTAGCAAAGACCCATGCATGCTGCATGATTGCCACTTCAGTCTCTGTGAGCTCCTATGAGCTCTGCTTTGTTCTGTGGGCTATGTTCTCTGGATATTATTGACCCCTATGGCTCCTACAATAATGTAACATATTTTTAAAGTGTGTTTCAGGTTAACTGTATATGAAAGTCTATATGTGTATCTGCCTTGTTGTTCCTGAAAGACACTGTCTCCTTGAAGTCAGTCATCTGGTCTTACAAATCCTCAACCCCATTCTGTGTAAACTTTTAAAGCAAGTTGTCACGTTTAGAAACATGCTTGAAACATCTGCTCAGAAAAACTTAAGAATATATTGCCACTAACTTAACTGAAGAAATGATACCCAGCAAGTTTAATTTCATGTGTGCTAAATACGATGCAAAAGTCAGAGCGTATTCATTATAGAAAATATTATAATGTGTTTGTTTTCCCTTTGAAGACTTCAGGGCAGTTATCTTCCTGCTCTTTACATGAACACAGATGAGTTGCTTTAGTTGGAGCACAGACAAGTTTTGGGCATCTCATAATCTCTGACAAACTCTAACTACGTACATGATAACCTTACTCAAACTACAAAACAAGTTTTGGCCAATTTTTTTCTGATTATATAGAAATGTTACTCTGGTTTAGGACCCTCTCTCACATAAACCAACAAAAATATCGTTTTAAAATTAATCAAAATTACTACAAATTTTTTAGCACCATCTTGCAATTTCAAAATAGATGCAGGGGACTAATGTCTTAATAGTTCCCAAAGTCCACCCTGTATTGTGAACCCATTTATATCAGATTGGAAGGTAAATCATACTGTCAGAGTATGACAGCAGTACTCTCTATGTACAAACCCTACTCACGGCTGTCTTTCCAGGTTTACTAAATGAAAATTAACTTTATATCATATTTTTTAAATGTGCCCTCAAATATAACTTACCAAGTCCAAACTTCTACTTTTCATTTACAATTTTATCAATTAAGAAGATATCCCACTACAATTTTGTTCTAAGTCTATTATAGAATAGGTCCTCAATATATATGTTAAAGTATAAATAGACTGAATCATATTTTCATATTCTATATAAGCAATTCAAGATGTTCAGTATTAAAGTGATATTTTATCACTTATATAGATTTTAAAAACCAAAATAAAACAAAGCGGGAAGCAGTCTGTTTGATTCCCAATGGTTTGAAACATACTATGTTGTTGCGGCCGGCCAGCAGCTCGCAACGAGAACGGTTCGACTGAGATGGCCACTCGAGCTGAAAAGAGAGGAACTAGATGGGGCGAAAGAAGAAATGGAGCCAGGTCTCTGATCAAAGCTCAATTTTACTTGTTCAGAACACAGTTATAAAGAAAGGGGGAGGGGACCCGATTCCCGCCAAATAACTCGGGGTCCGGTAGCAGGGTAAACACGTGTGTGGTTCCAAACAGCAAAGCTGCAAGGTCCAGCAGTGGGCGTGGCAGAACGAATGAGCAGGAAACTCCACCCCTGAGCAAGCAGGTTCCAGGCTGGAGGTGGGGAGACTACATCTCCTCCCATTTGTTAACAAAATTTTTTTTTAAAAAAAGGGAAGGGCTAGCCTAAGGCAAAAAATTTATTTATGCTCAATAGTTCTGCCTGAATTCTTAGGGCTAAAGAGAAAACCTGGTTCCGTGGGATACCCTAACTTTTCTTATGGTAAACTGTATCTGGCTAAGACTGTCCTTTCTATCCTAGTGAACAACAGAAAGGCCCTGAGCTGTAGGCTCTGACTTTATAATGCTAATTAGTGCTGAATAGGTAACTTCCTGGTTGCATTTTATGTAGGGCGTTGGAACCCTGGCTAAGTTTGACTGAACAAATTTGAAATACACTTTATTAAGAATAACACTGAGTTGATATTCCTCCGCATTTTTGGATGACAGGCGGGAAACAGGGAGAAGGGGTATGACCAGCTCTGTAGTACAAGGCCAATTGGCTTTTTTATTTGGGTGGGAGGCAGTGAAGGGCTTGCCCTTCCAACAGTACGGTCTCCAACCTCTCTCCCCCCTAGTAATTAAGTTTAAAAAGGCAACGCTTAACTGAGGTGATCAAATGATTTTCTCATCCGTAGATGAGTGGGCTTTTAACCTTGGCTTGGGTGGACATTGACCCGATTCCTCTCGTGGGTGCAATCACGACCCACACCTGTGGCTCTTGGTATCTTTAGGGGAGGAGGAGGCAGAGCCTTAGATATTTTTTGTTTTTTAGCTGGAATCAGATACCAACCTCTATTTTAAATCAGGTATGTCGCACAGGGAACTCAGAAACGGTCAAGCTGGGCCTTCCCCTGCAGTAATTTTCTGCACCAAGCGATACCCATACTGTATTCATATGATCACGAACCAGTATGCACAATTCTGAGTACTGTGCAGCTCCTAAAGGAGAATTGTCAACCTCAGATTTAGCAATGCCTAGTCAAGAATTATGTCATTAGTAACACCACGAATTGTGGCTAATATAGGAACTACACTATGTTCCTCACTAAGCCTTCAATTTGTATTTCTCCTCCCTCTTACATCTGAATATTAGGGTCACAGCCATGCAACAACAGAGGAAGAAGCCATTATTGTTCTTAATGTATTAGTTAAAAAACTGTGAAATTTGATAATTCATTTAACTTACCAATGTGTTTATTCAATTATTTCAGATTCCTTTGAAATTAAGTAAGAAACTGATTCTTTCTCCAGAAAAACCCATTGTTCTGAAAGCTACATCAAGAGATGGAGCCATAAATGAAGGCTGATTTTGTTCTCGAGTTCTGATATATCCTTTAATGGATGCACTATAAATACCTGAGATTTTAATTTACCCTAGAAGAAAATCTAGATGACTATAAATTTAATCTGCTGCACTTTGGAAGTTGAATATTTAGAGTATTTAATTATTTTTTATTGTCTTGGTAGAGTATTGATTATTATGTGTGAAAGGAAAATTATTGTTCAGTAATGTATATGTTCTTTCATATTAAAAGTCCATTTTCCCAGAGATAGCAAAATATGTTTCATTTCTATGCTGATTAAAGTTTTCTCATTAATATTGTCAATGTTTCTTCATTGAAGAATCTTTAACGTCCCATTTTGGCTGAGCATTCTACTGACAACTACTTTGACTAGTTGTTACTTGTTTTCAAAGATTTACATACTATGGTTGGGGGAGTTGAGTTTTCTTGTTCCTGTTTGGGGTCTAGAACTTGCTATATAACTCACTTTGTTTGAAACATGGAATCCTCCCAAGTGTGCATATTGATTTCTTGGATTACAGCCATGTAGCATCACACACAAAATGCATTATTATTCTCTTTCATTTTTATTCAATCTACATCATGATCACTGCCCTATTCCTATCCCCTTCCCTAATCCCTCGCCATTCCCCTTCTTCAGTCCCATCCCCGGGGTATTCCCTTACCAAGGAACATTAAATCTCTGCAGGGCTAGGGCTGGGTGTATCCCTAAATAAACATATTTAGGGATAGCCTCTGCTCTAGTTGTTCGAGACCTACATGCAGACTGAGCTGCATATTTGTTATATATGTGAATGGGGGTCTAGTCCTGCCTGTGTACAGTCTTGTTTGTAGTTCAGTCTCTGAGAGTCCCCAAGGGTTCAGGTTAGTTGGCCACGTTGTTCTTTCTATAGAGTTGCTATACCCCACAGACACCTCAATTCTCAACCACCCCCTAACTCTTCCATATGGGTTCCCAAACTCTATCAAATGCTTGGCTATGGATCTCTGGATCTGTCTGAGTAGGCTGAATAGAAGTGCATCTATGAGAACAGCCATGGCAGGCTCCTGTCTAAAAACATAACGAGTATCATTAATACTGTCAGGGATTGCACATGGGATGGGCCTTTAGTTGGGCCCACTATTGCTTGTCCATTCATTCAGTCTCTGATCCATCCCCCATTCTTGCTTTTTTTTTTTTTTTTTTGTAGGCAGAATAAATTTAGGGTCAAATTTTTGTGGATAGGCTATTGTCCCTATTGCTCTATTGGTGTTCCTACCTGGCTATAAGAGATGGCCTCTTCAGGTTCTATATCCCCAACTCTTTGAGTCACAACTAAGGACACTCTCATTGATTCACAAGTACATAGGGACACAGGTAGAAAAGTTTCTTTGGACCAGGTTTTGGAACAAGTAAAACACAACAACCATGTAAGGTGTTAGGGTACATAGAGCCTGCAGCCTCCACCATAGGCAGGAGTTGAGGAGGTTGGCAGGCATTAGTTGATAAGGTTAGGGTAGGAGATTCTTTGCCCAGACATTGTGTTATCTGGGTATTTTAAAAATAGTAAAACTGTCAGGTGTTTTCCAGCCACAGGACTAAGCTGGACAGCAGGATAAAGAGAGCAGCTGGGGCTGTTGGGCAAAGGAGCAAGTCTTTTTTTCCTGGTTATAAAGTCTAGGTTGGCATCTGTGTGTTTTTAGGGATTGCTTGCAGTATGTCCAGTCCCTTCTATCTCTTACAGTTTCTAATGGGAAGTTGGTTGTCATTCTGGTAGGACTGTCTTTGCATATTACATGGCCCTTTTCCCTTGTTCCTTTTAATATTTTTTTCTTTACCCTTTAGATTCTGTGTTTTGATTATTATATGGCAGGAGGGGTCTGTTTTCTGTTCCAGTCTAATTGATGCTCTATATCTTCCATGTGTTTATAGACATCTCTTTCTGCAGGTTGGGAAAGTTTATTGCTGTGATTTTATTGAAAATATTTTCTAGACATTGAAGCTGGAACTTTTCAGTTTTCCATTCCTATTATTCTTAGGTTAGGTCTTTTCATGGTACTGTAGATTTTGTGGGTGTTTTGTGTCAGAAAATTTTTAAATGTAACATTTTCTTTGACTGATGTATCAATTTCTTCTATTGTGTCTTCCATGCCTGAGATTCTCTCTTCCAACTCATGTATTCTGTTGATGATGCTTTCATCTGTTGTTCCTGTCCTCGTCCCTGGATTTTTCATCACCAGGATTTCCTTAGTTTGTGTTTCCTTTATTGGTTCTATTTCCATCTTCACGTCTTGCACAGTTTTATTCCCTTCATCTATTTTATTGTATTTTCCTACATATCTTTTGTTGCGGCCCGCCCGCGGTCCACAACACGAACGGTTCAACTGAAAATGGCAGTTCAGGCTGAAAAGAGAGGAAACTAGACGGGGCGGAAGAAAAGAATGGAGCCAGGACAACAAGTTCTGATCTAGGCTCAATTTTACTAATTCCAGACACTCAGTTTATAAAGGAAGGGGGGAGGGAACCCAATTTCCCGCCAAGTAACTCAGGGTCCAGTAGCAGGACGAACACGTGTGTGACTCCAGGCAGCAAAGGCAGGTTCCAGCAGTGGGCGTGGCAGGACGAATGAGCCGGTAGCTCCACCCTTGAGCAGGCAGGTTCCAGGCTGGGGGAAGGGAGGCCACATTTCCCCCCATTAGATAACAAAACAAAAATAAAAAAGGGGGTGGCCTGTGGCAGAAAAATTATCTATGTTCAATAATTCTGCCTGAGTTCCTAGGGCTAAAGAAAAAACTTATTTCCGTGGGATTCCCTAACTTTTCTAATGGTAAACTGTATCTGGCTAAGACTGTCTTTAAAGCACTGACTGAATAGCAGCGCTGGGCTGTAGGCTCTGACTTTATAATGCTAATTAGTGCTGAATAGGTAGCTACCTGTTTACATTTTAAGTAGGATGTTGAAACCCTGGCTGAGTTTAACTAAACGATTTTTGGAATAACACTGAGCTGATAATTATCCACAATTTTGGGTGAAAGGCAGGGGGACAGGGAGAAGGGGTTAAGACTGGCTGGCTCCTAGTACAAGGCCAATTGGCTTTTTTATTTTTTGGGTGGGAGGCAGTGAAGGGCCTGCTCTTACAACAGCAAGGTCTCCAATCTCTCTCCCCCCTATTAATTAAGTTTAAATAGGCAATGCTTAACAGAGGTGATCAAATGATTTTCTCATCCGTAGATGAGTGGGCCTTTAACCTTGACTTGGGTGGACATTGACCCGATTCCTCCCGTGGGCGTTATAACAACCCACATCTGTGGCTCTTGGTATCTTTTGGGGGGGGAGGCAGAGCCTTAAGTATTTTTGGTTTTTAGCTGGAGTCAGATACCAACCTCCTTCAAATCAGGTGTGTCGCACAGGGAACTCAGAAACGGTCAAACTGGACCTTCCCTCCGCAGTAATCTCCTGCGCCAAGCGGTACCCATACTGTATTCATATGATTATGAATCAGTAGCGCAATTCTGAGTTATTACGAGGTCTCTATATGAGACTTGTCAACCTCAGATTTAGCAAGGCCTAGACAAGAATTATGTCAGTATTAACACCGTTAATTTTGGTTAAAATAGGAGCTGAAAGTCTTTCCTCTTCATCCCTGTTATTCCCAGTAGCCTGAGGAACTAAGGACACCTTGCAGTAACAGCAAGGGTGAAAAGCCAGAGGCCAGCTAAGGGACTAAGCCTATATCTATCAAAATAAGAACTAATCTTTGTAAATATATATGAAATTTCTACTTCCCTAGCTCTCCTGGTAAATCTAGATCTTATCTAGACTGAAAAGCCACATGCTGGGATGTCTTTGGAAGGGAGATTAGCAATACCACCTGTTTGCTCATAGGGGTGGAGAACCGGAGAATATAGATTGACCTGCTTGAGAGAAGGAAGAATTCTAAACAATGAGAGTGTAGCAATGTAAATTTTCTGTTCGGAGAAGTCAAGGTACTTTATTTAGATGCAAATTGTAAAGCTAAAGTTAATCTCCGGCCTCTTGTAGGGGAATTGGCTCAGAGGATTTTTTTCTGAGAGCTTCCTTTCTGAGAGCTTCCACTCCCAGCACAAGAGGAATTTTAGTCTTTAGAATGATACTTATGAGGAGAGACAGAATCTGTGTTTACCTGACGAATTAATCTCTCTGGTAGCCACCGTGCTTCATCTTCATCTCGTGAAAAAACACAAACCGAGCCTCTTCCCCAGATTAGAACTGGATCTGGACCCTTCCATTTATTAGTCAGGGCGTCCTTCCATTTTACCAATGCATAAGAATTAGAAGTAACTGGGTGCCAGTGGCGTTCCGCTGCAGACTGACCTTTAATGTCAGTTTGCAAAAAGTTTAGGACAAATAAGGTAAAGGCAAGGTGAGCCTTTGGTGACCTTGGGGGATATAGATGCCCCTCTTTTGTTTTAAAAAGCCAATTTTTTAAGGTGCTATGAGCACGTTCAACTATTCCTTGTCCCATGGGGTTGTAAGGAATTCCAGTTTTATGTTTGATACCGAATTCTTTACAGAATGTAATAAAGTTTTTACTAGAATAAGATGGCCCGTTATCTGTCTTAATAAGCTTAGGCAACCCCATGGTATTAAAGGCTTGTAGGCAATGATCAATTACGTTTTTTGAAGCCTCCCCTGTATGCAGGGAAGCAAAGAGAAATCTTGAACAGGTATCAATGCAAACATGTATATATTTTAGTTTTCCAAATTTTGCATAATGGGTTATATCCATTTGCCAAATATGATTAGGCATAAGGCCTCTAGGATTGACTCCTAGATGTGGCACTGGGGATAATGTAATACATTTAGGACATTGTTTTACAATCATTCTTGCTTGCTCCTTAGTGATCTTATGGCGGAGCCTTAGGGTGTGGCTAGAGAGGTGAAACCTTTCATGATCACGTTGGGCCAGAGCAACAGGATTTGAAACTAAAGCTTCTCCTATTAGAGCCCTGTCAATGCGATCATTACCCTCGGCCAGAGGCCCAGGAAGACCAGAGTGAGACCGTATGTGGCCAATATAAAACGGATTTTTCCGGGCAAGAATGATGTTTTGCAATTCTGAAAATAAGGATCCTGATGGCGTATTGAAGTTAAACGTGCCACAGGTTTCTAATAAGGGTACTGATTGAGCAACATATAAACTGTCAGTAAAAATATTAAAAGCCTCATGTACAGACTGAAAGACCTTTAGCACTGCTGTTAATTCGGCTAGCTGAGCCGAGAGACCAGGAGTCTCTACGATAACCTGTTGATCATTAATAAGATATCCAGCTCGCCCTTTAGAGGAGCCATCAGTAAAAATCAATAGAGCATTATTTAAAGGCTGTAAAGAAGTCATCTTAGGAAATATCATATCATGTACATTTAAAAATTTTATTAACCTATCTTGAGGGTAGTGGTTGTCTATAATTCCATTAAACCCTATTTGTGCAAGCAACCAATCTGTACTATGCTGTTTCAGCCAAGTGTCTTGACTTACGCTGTAAGGCTGAACAATGATATCTGGCTCTTTTCCGAAATAAGTCAATGCCTGCCTTCTTCCAGTGATAATCATCTGAGCCACTGCTTCGTGATATGGCAAGATATTACGTTTGGGAGAAATCCTTGAATGTATCCACATTATAGGAAATTTTTGCCATAGCAGTCCCGTAGGCACATGAGTCGTATTAAAAATTAACAGGTGCAGCGGCAGGGAGTAATCTATATAGGTAACGAATTGCTCTTCAATAGACTTTTCCACTAGTTGTAAGGCCAGCAATCCTTCTGAGGTTAGGGATCTAGGGGAAGTGGGATCAGAACTCCCTTTAAGAATATCAAATAAAGGTTTTAACTCCCCTGTAGTAAGCTTTAAATAGGGGCGAAGCCAGTTAATATCACCTAACAATTTTTGAAAATCATTTAAGGTCTTTAAGTTATCTCTACGAATAACGATCTTTTGGGGAAAAACAGCTTGATCAGTGAGTCTAAAACCCAAATAATTATAAGGATCCTGAGTTTGTACCTTTTCAGAAGCAATTTGCAATCCCTTATCAGCTAGGGCTTTTTGTAAACCTTTATAACACAAAAGCAATTCTTGGGGGTCCTTTCCCGCCATCAAGACATCATCTGTGAAATGAACGATGTAAATATTTGGCCATTGTTGTCTAACAGGCTGAATTGCTTTCGCCACAAACCTTTGACATAATGTGGGACTATTAGCCATCCCCTGCGGGAGGACTGTCCATTGATATCTTTTCATGGGTTCCTTGAAATTTACAGAAGGAACACTAAAAGCAAATCTCTCACAATCCTTTGGATGCAAAGGGATGGTAAAGAAACAATCTTTCAAATCTATAACAATCTTATAATGTCCCTTAGGAATGGCCACTGGGGAGGGGAGCCCCGGTTGTAAGGTTCCCATAAGTACCATGGTCTCATTAACTTTTCTTAAATCTTGTAACAGTCTCCATTTTCCAGATTTCTTTCTGATAATGAAAATGGGTGTATTCCAGGGAGAGTGAGACTCCACCAAATGTCCTGCTTCTAACTGCTCCTGCACTAGCAAAGAAGCGGCCTCTATTTTCTCTTTAGGTAAAGACCACTGATCTACCCACACCGGAATATCATTACGCCATTGAATTTTTTCCGCGTGGGATGCAGGCAAGATAGTGGTCGCTATTGAAAATACTTTAAACCTCTCATGTTAGAGTGGGGTTTAAGATCCTCAAAGGTCTTAATTCCCTGTCCTTTTTTTACTAGTTCACGACCAGGCAGGAGTCCCTGCCTGAATGTCTGCTCAGTCACCATCTCCTTAGAACTGCACAGAATAACACCCATCTGTGACAACAGATCTCTTCCCCACAGGGTCACAGGCAAATTTGACATAACATACGGCTGAATCTTTCCTGATTTCCCTTCCTCATCTCTCCAGGTTAGCAATTTGGAACTACGTTTTGGGTTACTGGCGTACCCAATTCCTTGAAGGTGAGTCAAGGAAGCAGTCAAGGGCCAGTTTGAGGGCCAGTCTTGCCCTCTTACAATTGTTACGTCGGCCCCGGTATCTATTAATCCTTCAAAGCCTTTTCCATCAAGAGTCAATTTAAGGTTAGGTCTCTGATTTGTGATAGATTTCACCCAATTTATGCCCGAGGAGTCAAAATTATTTTGTCCTTCCTCACTTTCAAAGAATCTATACAGTGACTGGCATAAAGGGATCAAAGTAAGTTGAGCAATTTTTTGATTAGCAGGTATAGTTATAACACCACGAGGGCAAGCGGCTATGATTTTAAGTTCTCCCTCATAATTATTATTTATAACACCTGGAAAAATCTGCAGGCCTTCTACAATAGAACTGCTTCGTCCCAAGAGAAAGCCACAGGTTTCTGTGGGCAGTGGTCCGAAGACTCCGGTAGGCAGAGTTTGGACTCCCATTTCTGGGGTTAATACTGCGTGGACAGTGGAACAGAGGTCCAGTCTTGCATTTCCTGGGTTTGACCTGACAAGTTCAAGAACTGATCTTGTTGGCTGGGCAGCAGATTTATGGCCCCATAAGCTGTCCTCTTTGAGTAACTCGGGGCCTGGGGCTGACCCCTTTCCTCGTTTCCCGGCACCGGGCGGCTCAAAACCCTTGGTTTATGCTTACAATCTTTTGCCCAGTGGCGGCCCTTCCCACACTGGGGACATATTCCTGGGGTACGGCCTGTTTGTCTACCCTTGGCGCCCTTGTTCTTAGGACAATTACTTCTAAAATGATCCAAACTTCCACAATTAAAGCATGCATTATTTCCTCGTTTCCTCGAAAACATTGCTTGTGCGTGGGTTCCCTGCGAGAACTCGCAGGAAGGCCCGATGTCTGCGCAAAGACGGACATATCCCGCCAAATCTGTCTGTCCCTTATGCGGTTGAATTGCAGCTCGGCAAGTTGTGTTAGCATTCTCATAAGCCAGCTGCATAACAAAGGGACTACCTGTGTCTGGACTTCCAAGGATTCTACTAGCGGAAATCAACAGCCTGTCCACAAAGTCCTGATATGGTTCATCAGAACCCTGCCGAATGCTAGCTAAACTTCCACTAGTATCTCCTTTAACTGGCAACCTTCCCCCAAGCACGGCGTGCGGCTGTCGTGACTTGCACGTACACTGCAACGGGAAAATCAATCTGATTTGTCTGTCCCTCATATGGACCCTCTCCTAAAAGCATGTTGCTATCCCAGTCTGGGTTACCAGCCTGAGCATTAGAAGCAGCAGTTTTCTTACTGGCGTCTCGCCATTCAGAATCCCAAAGCAAAAAATCTCCTCCTGACAGGGTAGCCTTGGACAGAGTCTTCCAATCTGAGGGGGTTAAGTTTGACTCCGCAACTGTGTCCAGTAATGCTTGAGTAAATGGGGCTGAAGGACCATATTGCACAACAGCTGCCTTTAACTCTTTTAACAACTTGAAATCCAAGGTCTGGTAATGTCTGGTCCTAGCATCTTGCTGATCAACTACCTCGACCACAGGAAAGGCCAGCGTATTAGACGAATTCTGTCCTTTCCCATGAGCCTGACTCACAACTCTTTCTAGCGGCACTTGGTGAACTACAGAAGAGTTACTCTTCTCCGCTTCTGAGATCTTTTTTAGTTCCCGAAGCTCATTAGTCAGCCTCTGAAGCTTAATCTCAAACTCTAACTCGCTTAGCCGTGTGTCCCTATGCGTAGCACCTCCCGAAGTGGTGACTATAGGTGAGGCGGGAGATTCGCAAGAGGACCAATTCTCATTAAGGTAATGGGCAATTCCTCTATCTGAGTGATTTTTGTTAAAATTCAGTCCATCATCAGAGTTTCCACATTTATCAATTTTTGAGTTAAGAAGATCTTTTTCTGAGGAGGCCTTCTCTGATAGGCACTCCTCCTGAAATACCACAAACTCCGCCTGAGGGCGATTTAGCCCTGGAGAAGTTGCATCTTTTATAGCATCATTTACAAGCGCCCAGAGACCTAGGGTAAAATTATCTGTCTGAGCGATATTCAGGGCCTCACCAACTTTCTCCCAGGTTCCACAATCTATCGTTTCTTCTTCTTTGAACCATGGACAACAGCTATCTATCTTATCTAAAAAATTTCTTACTAATTGTACTTCAAGCCTTACTCCTTTTTCCTTAAGCAACTCCTGAAAACTAAAAACAACCGCCTGATCCATGATTTTGAACCCTTCTTTCTTCCACCTAAGCAGTTTTCTAAAAAACTGCGGCACACCGCCTGTCTCCGTATCTAGTTCCGATTAACGAACTGCTGACCCCAAGCAGAAACAGTGTTGGGTCAGCACTGCTTCAAACTTGATTCGTATCCTACCGCATCCTCAGCAACACTTTACAAAACTGAAATTTTTTAGGCTAGCGCTAGCATGTGTACCTGTCCGTTGCTCCGATGCTCCTCTGATACGAAGATCCTTTCCTTTCTTGTGGAGCTCCACACAGCAGTCGTTTCTCTTAGCATCCCTCTGCCATTCTTCAGGTCCCAGTTCTGGCACCAACTGTTGCGGCCCGCCCGCGGTCCACAACACGAACGGTTCAACTGAAAATGGCAGTTCAGGCTGAAAAGAGAGGAAACTAGACGGGGCGGAAGAAAAGAATGGAGCCAGGACAACAAGTTCTGATCTAGGCTCAATTTTACTAATTCCAGACACTCAGTTTATAAAGGAAGGGGGAGGGAACCCAATTTCCCGCCAAGTAACTCAGGGTCCAGTAGCAGGACGAACACGTGTGTGACTCCAGGCAGCAAAGGCAGGTTCCAGCAGTGGGCGTGGCAGGACGAATGAGCCGGTAGCTCCACCCTTGAGCAGGCAGGTTCCAGGCTGGGGGAAGGGAGGCCACAATCTTTAAGGGATTTACTTGTTTTCTCTTAAAGTGCCTCTATCCGTTTGATTGTATTTTCCTATATTTCTTTCATGGATTTATTCACTTCCTCTTTAAATTCCTCTCTCATCTTAAAAAGTTTGGATTTAAGGTCATTTTCTTGTGTTTTGGTTGTGTTCAGATATCCAGGGCTTGCTGTAGTGGAGTGAGGTGTCATATTTCCCTGGTTTTTGTTGGTTGTGTTCTTTTGAAGACTTTTAGCCATTTGGGTGGCTTTTGTCCCTGATTGTTCCTATTGTAGTAGGTATTAGAGGGAGGTCTAATCTCCATGACCCTGGTGTGGCAATCCTCTGATGTAAATCTCTGTGCTGAACAGCTCCAGATCAGCAGGTCTGATGAAGGTGGTCTAGAGTTACTGGGATAATAGCAGTTTAGCTGGGATAGAAGGCTGCTCAGGGCGGCTGGGGGCACTCCAGAAGACTCAGCAAGTGAGGGATATTGATGCAGGAAAGGAACCTAACCTGTATGCTTCTGGAGCAGCAAGTCTGATGAAGGTAGGCAGTGAGGTAGCAGGATAATAGAGGTCTACACAGATAGTAGGTAGCTCAGGGAGGCTGGGGGTACCCCAGAGTACTCAGTGGGCCATATTACTATTCTAAAAGTATTTTTTGTTACTTGATTTCCATTGAGTTTTTTATTTATTGTGTTTTCACATACTCTTGCAACTGTTGCAGGCCCTTAGGAAATTAAGTAAGAATGCATGTATTTATCTATAAAAGCCATTCTGCTTAAGGTTGTGTCAAGAGATTGAAGCATAGCTGTAAATATTGCTCAGATTTGTAAGCATAAGACTTCAGGCAGGATTTTGAGAACCTCAGTAAAATACACAGAGAGTCTTGGGTACTTGCAACATCAGGACTGGGCAGGTATTTACAGGCAGAACCCTGTATCTCATTGTCAACCTATTCTAAATATCAAAAAATAAATATGAAAGGAAATTGAAAGACAGTCATATGTATCAGACCTCACATGTCTATATGAAATCTATATACTACCCACATTCACATTCACATATAGAGACACTAACATGTATTCCAGACATATAGACAAAATATACATCACATATACAGCATAAAATGAAAATAAAAAAATAAAAATAAAAATCTGGAGAAGAAAGGAAGGAATGGAAGAGAGCATAGAGATGGAAAAAGATGAAAAAGAATGAGAAAAGGGAAATAGAGGAGGGTGAAAGGGACAAAGAAAATAAAAGGGTGGAGGGAAAAAGGAAGGAAGGAAAACAACAAATAATTTAGTTTTGAGGAATGATCCCATGTCTGGTATACAATAACAACATAAAACAAAAACAATAATTATGTCTAAGTTGTCACATTTTCACAGTCATGAAGGTTCACTTACATTCCTGTGCAGAAACACTTTGTATCCATGGAAGTATACAAAGTTTGCATTGTTGAGCATCCTCCAATCTGTGTTTATTAGTTACATTCCTAATGCTGTGACCAAACACAATGTTCAAGGCAATTTACAAAAGAAGTGTTTAATTGGGATTTTTATTTCAGAGGTGTAAGGTCCATAATGGTTAGGAAAATATTGTGGCTGGGCTTCCAACCTCCCCATGGCTCTCTGCAATGTCTTCCTAGCTGCTAGTAGGATGGTCCAGTAAATCCTAGTTATCGCATTCAACATCTATCTACTCCAAAATCCCAGAGTTTACAGATTGATTTAAAAGCAATGTTGGCAAGCCTTCCACAGGAAGAGCCCACTCCCTGGTAGCACTTTCCTTCTTAGTTACTTTTTTATAACTGTGTCAAAACACTGTAACCATGAAAATATCCAAAATAATACATTTAATTGGGCTTACACTTGCAGAGGGTTAAAGTTTTTGGTAGGTTACAACGTGGAAACAGGAACAGTTGAGAAGTCACATTTGTATCTAGAAGAAGGAGCTAGAGAGGACACTGGGAATGACTCTGTCTTTTGAAACCTAAAAACCTATGATTGGTGCCATACTCCTTCAACAAAGTTGCACTTCCTTTTCCTTCCAAAAGAGTTCAACCAAATGGAGAATGAATATTCAAGTATTTGTGACTAGGGGGGAATTTTTAATTCAAAAATGTACTTCTACAACTCTATAGTTCTGTTTCACAGAATTTGTCCTGCCTTTACAGACATTTTGCAACAAAATATCTCTGTGGGTCCCCAGTCTGCTCTTAGAATTTTTTTACATATCCTTACCTTACTCTTATTTCCCCATCAATTCATCAGAAGTAAGAGCAGTGAAGTCCTAATTCAAACACTTGAAAGTGGTCTTGCAATCTATGAATACAACATGTGATTAATAAACATAGATGATTGTGTTCTTTTTTATTAGATTTTTTTATTTACATTTCAAATGCTATCCCAAAAGTTCCCTATACCCTCCCCCACCACCCTGCCCGCCCACCCACTCCCACTTCTTGGCCCTGGCATTCTTCTGTACTGGGGCATATAAAGTTTGCAAGACCAAGGGGCCTCTCTTCCCAATGATGGCCAGCTAGACCATCTTCTGCTATATATGCA
This sequence comes from Mus caroli, assembly GCF_978045245.1. NCBI lineage: Eukaryota > Metazoa > Chordata > Mammalia > Rodentia > Muridae > Mus > Mus caroli. The sequence goes on along the minus strand of NW_028227259.1, from coordinate 142,650,613 downwards.
GCTAGAGACACGAGCTCTAGGGGTACTGGTTAGTTCATATTGTTGTTCCACCTATAGGGTTGCAGACCCCTTCAGCTCCTTGGATGCTTTCTCTAGCTCCTCCATTGGGGGCCCTGTGTTCCATAAAAATATGGAACGCTTCACAAATTTGCGTGTCATCCTTGTGCAGGGGCCATGCTAATGTTCTCTGTATCGTTCCAATTTTAGTATATGTGCTGCCAAAGTGAGCACAATTGTGTTCTTGAAATAGTGATTTTGTAAAATGAGTTAGTCAGAGATCAAGGAAAATCATTGGGGTTGGTCATACCATACTGTTAATGACAACCCTGACCAAATGCCTAAAATGTTATGAATATCTGTTTACTTTATGGATAGTGGATTCATTGTTTAAATAATGATCAAAGATGACATCTTGCCAACTGAGGTGATTTTTGTGACGGAACCCTGTGACCCTCAGATTAAACAACCTCATGAACTCAAAAAAAATATATATATATATTTCTAGTGGTTCTCAAAGTTTTTTGTTTGTTTGTTCTGGTATATGAAATCCCTTTCTTTCCTTTTAAATTGGGATTATATATGAAATTTTTATTTTATGTGCATATGTGGGCTCCATCTCACGTCACTGCTTGGGGATGGAGTTTAGGGGAGAGTTTCCAGGGGTCAGGTATCTCCTGCCAGTGCGTGAGATGCACAATCCAGCTTCAGCTTGTCAGACTGGATGGCAGATGCATTTACTAAATGAACCATCTCTGCAACTCCATAGCTATTTTTCTTCAATTACAATAACCAAGAATAGACTGACTTATAGAAGTCAAAATAAGAGAGCTGATGAGATTTCCTTTATTTAAAACTATTATTTAAGAAAAAAGTGATGCACACAAACATTAAAGCATTAAAATGATGGAAGAGGATAGGGCTTACCTAGGATTCCAACATCTTTATGCTATTTCAAAGTCTAGTTTGGGCCAAGAAATGCTCTTCTAAATCCTTTCAGAATTCTTTACATTATAAATGGAAGTTGAATATATTTTTAATACTCCTTCTGAATTACTACAAAGATAGAACTTTTCCTCTTTATTAAGTATCTTGTGATAACTCTACACAGGTAACTGAATTATTTATATTTTTGAAAAATAAAACAATTTTAAGACATTAAAAATTATATTGATGATTACACCAGAAGATAAGAAGTTCTCTCCAGCTTTTGGATTGTAGGATTACTACTACAAAATAACCCTTCTACTAAAAGCTATCTACAGGCTAAATGTAATAACCATCAAAACATATCAAACACAATTTTTCACAAAATTTAAAAAAAAGGTTCAACTTCATATGGAACCACAGAAATATATAAAGACACATATATACATATACACAGATACACACAAATATACACAAACACACACAATAGCTCAAAAATCATAAATAATAAAAATGACTGGAAGTATCACCATCACAGACTTCAAACTATAGGAATGAAAACAGCATGCCACGCTACTGCCAGCAAGTGGCAGACCACATGGCTCCAGCTGGGTGATCTCAACTTGGCTGTCTCTCTGGGCCAGAGCTCCTGAGTTTCTTGGCAAATTATTGCCATGCCAGCCCAACACAATGACCCGGTGGTCAGCCACCCCACCACCCATCAACCCAAGAGAAACAAAATTCTTGAACATTATAATTAACCAGATTTATGTATCAATAAATTCTCAATTTACAAGATGCCAAAACAGTAATTTCAGAGCCAATTAATAATAATAAAAGCTGCCCACCTAGATTAGACAAATATCCCAATCATTCTATTCTTTAATATCATAACTACCTTTGGCTAATTAAAGCCATGCTGGTTCAGGTTCTTCTTCCTGTTCGTCTACTTCCATCTTGGCCTCTCCCCCTCTCCCTTAGATGCTCTCTGTCCCTATAACTCTTAGGTCTGCCTCTTTTTTCCCTGTCCAATCACAGAGCTCTTGCTGCTCTTATATTTTAGTCTGATTGGACAGGGAAAATCCTATCACATACCACCCTTTCTGTTTAAATAAAAAAAAAATAAAACTTTTCTTTCAAAATATAAATTGAGCAAAACTATTACCATTTTGTAGTTTATAAGGTACAAGATAGACCTAACACCCATTCCATCATTTATGTCAATTAAATAGAACCTCTGTCATCTATCCTAACTTAAAGATTTATAATTTTATGCCAGACTTATGTTCTGGCTTTAGAGTGTAAGCCATCTGAAAATCCTCTTCTCAACTCTGTTCTCTCAAAGTAAATAGCCTAGGTTGGCTATGAGACTATATAGTTAGAAATCCAAGAATGACTAATATTACCTGACAATATAAAAAGCACAAAATATAGCTTCCAAAATTTAATGAATTTATAGAGATCGCTGAACACCTGGACAGTCGTAGCATTGGTCTTCTGCCTTCTGGTCCAGGATCATTTGACAGACCTCAGAGAAATAGAAAATTAAGGACTAGCCCATTCTGTCTCAGCAGAACTAAGCTTTCCTAACCTGTAAATTTTGTCCCATTTCTGGACAGTATTATGTCTGTAGATGAGATGAGGTATTTCTTTCCTAGTGGCTGTCTTGTCACTACTGGAGCAACTCCACTTAAAAAAATTAATTTGGTATTTCACAGAAAACAGAGAATAGTTCTATCTCAAGACCCAGTTATACTACTCCTGGGTATTATACCCAAAACATGCTCCCCCCACTCCCCACCCAAAAAAAAAAAATCCAATAGAAAAGCATTAGTCCCTAACACTATTAATGATACTTTGCTATGCTTTCAGACAGGAGCAAGTTGTTCTCTGAGAGGCTCCACCCATCAGCTGATTCAGACAAATATAGTCACTTGTATCCAAACAGTAGATGGAGATTGGGAATTCTTATGAAAGAATAGGAGGCAGGATTGCAGGTCCCAAAGCGGATAGGAACTCCACAGGAAGACGAAAAGACTCAAATAACCTGGACCCTTGGGGCTCTCAGAGTCTGAACCACCAACCAAAGAACAGACAGGGGACAGACCTAGGCCTACCAGCACATATGCATCAGATGTACACGTTTGTCTACATATGGGTCTGGAACAACTCGAACGAGGGGTATCCCAAAACCTGTTGCTGGCACATGAGATAGGTTCTCCCAGCTTGGCTTCCTTGCCTAGAATCAGTGGGAAGAGGATATGTCTAGCCTCAAAGACTTGATGAGCTGGGCATGGGGGTGAGGGTGGGGGAGCAATCAGGGACGGGGTCAGTGAGAGGGATGTATAGTAAATAAGTAAATTTAAAAAAAATAATTGATATAGAAATAATATTACCATCACTGTGCACTGGCATGTCTGCTCCATCACAGTAACTTGGCTGTTCCAGAGAAGAATTTGATGAAACTCAATCTGAAGTATTTTCTGGAGCAGGAGAGTCCTCCAGTGGTGAGAAAGCCCAATATTCTGTCCAAGTGGTTTTCTTATCTAATATCTCCACCCCAGTCTGATTTCACCATATTCCTTTTTTTATATCATACCCAATATCAATGTAGATTCCTGATTTTCTCATTTCTTTTCATGGTATGTTATTTCTTTGTTTTATAAATCTTTCTTCATAACCTCTCGTCATTCTTGGAACATAGACAGGCCTGGTTTATAGTATCTCTCTGATTCAGCTTTCTGAAAGAAGAGGCTGTTTTATAGACTATGACTGCACAACTTTACTTTTCTGAATAGAGTCTATATTTAACCAAAACTTTCACCCCTTCCCCTAACTTTTTGTTGTCCCTACTATGTCCTTTCTATGTAATTCACATATTTTCTATAAGTAACATTGTATTAATCACTAGTCCCTCAGTGATTTGCAACTGATTCTTCAACTCCTTTTTTCTTACTTATACCCAGCCAAAAAATCTTACATATAAGTACAGAGACAAGTATGTCCTACTCTCTAAAACAAGCCAAAAAATCTTACATATAAGTACAGAGAGAGTACGTCCTACTCTCTTAAACAATTGGTACATAAAGAATGTCTAATGACTGTTTCATAGCCAACAACTACTATATGGTAATAGAGATCTTACAGATGAATATTAACTGGTGTTGAAAATACTGATCACATCTCTGAGGATGGCTGAGGGGAGAGCTCAGAGCCCTGCATACAAGTCTGACAATGGAAATTACCACCTCAACCCCACTAACACCTTGTCTTTCTTTAACACTAGAAATGTTCCCAATGAAGGGAGGAAAACTTTACTATATTAAAGCAACAACAAAACTTCACCACTGATGTAAACACAGATGGGCAAGTCCCATTTCTAAAACACAAGAAACCAGGAAAACCCAAATCAATTCCCCTTCAATAATTACTAAGCTCATAATAACCCCAAATAAGAGAAACAAGCATAACTCAAGTTAAAATTTTTTTTAAAAATCACTGTAAGTATGTTCAAAGAATTCATATAACACAAGCATATCTTGTAGTGGTTGACCTGATGCTGCTTGTATTCTAATGCTAATATTGGCTCCCCAAGACTGATTGCTCCAGAGACGTAGACATAAACACTAAGTGACACCATTCCCAAATTACTTCTAATTGGTAAATAAGGAGGCCAACAGCTCATAGCTGGGGAGAAGAGACATTAGTGTGGTCTTGGTTTCATGATGTTGGAGTTGGAGGAGAACCATTAGGAAAGAAGTTTCAGGAGGAGAGAGAAGAAGCCAATGTAGGTTAGGAGGGCTACCATGAGAGCTGTCCAATTGGTGTAAAGAGCAACCAAGGTGAAACATAGTGAGGAGTAAACAATAACTCAGTGTTGTCTATAGGAAGGTCAAGTCTAACTGCATAGAGCGTAGGCAACACTGCCCAGCTCTTGTACTTTTAAGGCTTATTGTAAATGTAAAGGATGTGTGTTGTTTTTCTTTGAGAACTAACTAACCATAGAAACTCCCAGGACAGGATGAAATGATTTCTACAACAATATCTTCTAAATTAATCCCAAGAAAACACCAAATGCAGAAAGAAGTAAGGAAACTGATTTAAGCTATTAAAATAGTTTGATTCTTTAAAAATAAATAAATAGAGTTTAATTTAAAAGATAGAGATACAAAAGAGAATCAAAAGTGAATGATGACAGAAATGAAAATTTCATTAAGTTATACATAATATTCAGTAGAAAACCTCACAGAATGGATCATGTAGAAAACAGACAATGGCGTCAGGAAGACAAGAGAGAGGAAAAGAATGATTTAGTTATGGTTAGTAATCTATTTGATAGAGGGTGAACATGACTAGAAAAGGATTTTGGGGGGGTTGTTTGTTTGATTTTTGGGGGTTTATTTTTTGTTTTGGGGGGTTTTGTTTGTTTGATTTTGGGGGGTTTATTTTTTGTTTTGGGGGTTTTTTGTTTGTTTGTTTTGTTTTTTGTTTTTGGAGATCAGAAACAAAGTCTTTGAGTTTCATCATACAATGAGAAGAATTTCATTCATGTCAAAATCATATATATTGTTCCCAATAAAAACAAACTCAAACTTCCCAAATCTAAGGAAAGAGATGTCCTTTCTAATACAAAAATACAGGAAGAACATATCATAGAAAAAAAAACAAAAAAGAACCTTCCCATTCCATATTAAAATTAAAACAGGCAGCACAGCAATTCCTCTCTTGGGCATAGACCCAGAAGACGTTCCAACTGGTAATAAGAACACATGCTCCACTATGTTCATAGCAGCCTTATTTATAATAGCCAGAAGCTGGAAAGAACCCAGATGTCCCTCAACAAAGGAATGGATACGGAAAATGTGGTACATTTACACAGTGGAGTACTACTCAGCTATTAAAAACAATGAATTTATGAAATTCTCGCTATTGGTTTCAAGACAAAGTCTCATATAACCCAGGCTGACTGCAAACTCAAGAGGTACTTAGAATTGCTTCCCTTTCAGTGGTTCTCAAACTTCATAATGCTGGGACAATATTTCCACATGTTGGGGTGACTCCAGCCATAAAATTATGGTATTGGTATTTCATGACTGATTTTGTGAATGTTATGATCATAATATAAACATCTGATATACAGGATAAGTGACTCCTGTGACAGGGTCTTTCTACACTCAAAGGGGTGGTGACCCACAGATTGAGAACCAGTGCTCCAACTGATAATCTCCCCATCACTACCTGTCAATAATAAAAGTCCTGTCCTAGGAGAGATCCCAGAGGCCACAATATCAACATGGCAAGAAATGAGAAAGTGGGTGCATACAGTTGGACTTGTAAGTAAAGGAAGCCCAACATGGGACCCAAGCAAGCCATGGTCTGTCACTGGATGTGAAGCATGGAAGGGTCGAGGTACTGGATGAGATGGCAGGATCTCAGGAGTAAGGGAGAGGGGACCCCCAATTCTCAGGATGTGGTTATCAGTGTGGACCATGATCCTTGCAGTTTTCCCTGTGACCTGCATCCTGGACACAATGTGCAACTCTCTAAGGGGTGTCATATCAGGGGAAGAGGCAAAGATTCAAGAGAGATGCTGAGATGGATCGCTGGGAGTAAGGCCTGTATTAAAAGTGTCAGTAACTCCATGAGCAGACAGAGAATGGCACAGTCATGATCTCAGGACCAGAGACACACAGGATGACCTGTGTTCCAGGAGATAGTATCAGAGCACACATAAGGGTTATCTTCTTATATCTATCCAAGAATGGTGATGTTTTACAGCAGAATCCTACAGCCATGCACTTTGATTACCAGGGAGGAGACATGGAAGGGGGTTGTATGCAGGGTGTGTGGTCATCAATACTTTGATGTAAACTCACCTCCCTGGTGAGATATCATGGTCTGTTAGCTGGAGACTAAGAGATAATGTCTCACCAGGAGCCTGTGGGTGAGCCTGAGAGGCAGAGCACAATTCTCCAGAGTCAGTTTTCTCTGTATATCATTTGGATTCCCAGGAATCACACCCAGGTCTGCTGACCCATGTCCATATCTTCCTTTGCTTCTTCACCCAGCTTTGACCTCTTGACACATGTCTGCCTTCTCTGCCCTGCACTCACCACATGTCCCTTTTGCCTCCCTGAGAACTAACTCTCTAAGAGGAAATTAGCTGTTCTCTCTCTCTCTCTCTCTCTCTCTCTCTCTCTCTCTCTCTCTCTCTCTCAGTGCAGGCTGCTGCATCCTGCAGATTCACCCTCATGGTTTCAGGGTGCTGCTCTCCCTCCCTTCAGTTGCTGCTAATGTTATTGGAGGCCTGAGCCTACCTGAAAGCCAAGAGCTGCATTTTCACTTCTTCATTATTGACATTCCATTACACAGCACTATCTACTCATCTCTGCCCTTGTCCTGTACCTTCTAGTCACCCTGGCTTTAAATCTGCTCTGAACCCCATTTACATGGGCTCTTGTTTTGTGGATACAAGGTCTTGTGGACCCCAGGTTGCCCTTCAGCTTGCTATGTAACTGTAGATGGCCTTGAACTCCTGATGCTCCTCTCTGCCCTTCCCCAGTGCTGGGATGCAGGTGTCCTTCACTGTGTTCCCATTTTTGTTTCTTAGAATGCTTATGAGTATTAGAAGAGAAATCATTCATCTTTACAAACTGCAATTTGGAATCAAATAGAGATTGCATTGAACTTTTAGGTTGTGTATGTGTGTGTGTGAATGTGCATGTGCGTGCGCGGTAAAGACTTTATTCTTTGAATATCTTTACACATTTTACTATTTACTTAATTTTAAATGTATGTTTGGCAGTATGTGTGTATGTATGTATACATGTGTATCTGGATGTGTGCACACACTTGTGAATGGTAGATCACAACCTTGGACATTGAGAGCATCACAACATAGTCATGAGACAGCTCTGTCTTTGGATAACACTGGCAGCACAGTGTCCCAGGGATCCTAGTGAGTCAGCCTGTCCAAGCATCTGACAGCTCTTTATGTGCTTGCTGGGGATGAAACTCATGTCCCAGTGCTTGTGGAGCAAACATTTCAGCTGAGCCACCTCTAGGCTGTTTGTAACTTTGCTCTGTAGTGTTTTCTTTTAGTGTCCAAAACTTTAACCTCCATCAGCTTTTAGGCCTTTGCCTATACACTGCCCTTTCATCTGTGGGTCTATTACACACCTGCTCTTAATTTCCATTTTGATCACACATGCTCAACTCAAAAAAGTATCTCTTTTCATTAGGTATCACTTCCTGTGAGGAGTTGTCCCTGAAACCTGGACTACCCTCACACCTTATTTAGCAGCCACAGCTCTTTCCAAATGAGCACTCAGCCCCTGAAGCTCCTGTGTGCATCCATGAACTCCTTAGGAGCAGGCTCTGTGTTCATCTGCATCAGATCCTCTAATTTCCAGCTGGTCGGGAAGGACAGCAGGCTCCAGGAATGCAGTCCTTGTGGAGTTTCCCTCCTCCTGTTCTCTGTACTCTTCCCTGCACAAGCCTTCCCTTCTCCATCTCCCAAAGCTGAGAACACTCCCAGTGGGGAAGCTCGGCTGAGGCCTGTCCTGGACCACTTACTCTGCTTCCACCACAGGGAGATCATCCATCTGTAAATGGGGATTATGACCACAGCCTTGGCTACTATCATCATCCCTACCATGGCTTTCAGGGTCAGCAGTGGAGGAATCCTCTGGCCCGCTGTGTCCTCCAGACCAGCTGTGGTGACTGCAGAGATGATGATGGAGGGGTTCCTCATGGTGGTACTGAGTGCTGTGGAGAGATGAGAAGTGAGCAGACCTTCCCTGGACGAGGGAGAGATGGGTGGGTGTCACATCTTGTCTTTTTTGTGGGTGTGGGGTGGGGAACAGCTGTCATACAGAGAGAGGAACAAATGCTTAAGGCTGAACTCTAGGAGAGCAAGCTCAAATGCATGTTCTCCAAATGTCTTGCTATATGTCTTCAGATTATCATTTGTTCACAGATAACTAAGTCATACAAATACAGTTGCTTCTGTCATAAATGTAAGTAACAGGCAGAGATGTTTCAGTCCATAAAGTGTTTGCTGTTCAGACAGTAGAACACAAGATTGATCCCTAGTATCCATATGAAGAACCCAGATGAAATTGGTGAGCATGGCCTTTAATCTTAGAGGCAGAGACAGGCAGATGTCTGTGAGTTCAATGCCAAACTGCTGTATATATTGAGTTAACACTTAACAGGGCTGCATGATTCTAATCCCAGTTCTGAAAAGGTGAATACAGGTAGATTGCTAGCACTCACTGGCCATACAACCTGATCTCCAGAAGTCAGTCAGAGAACTGGACTCAAAAGCTAAAATGGTAAAATTTCAGGATGCTCTCTTACCTCCTCCAACACGAGAATCAGTAAACACGCATACACAGACACACACACAAAGAAAGTTACACTGACACACCCACATGTGCATACACACTGAATATATAAAATGTTATAGCATAAAAGAATATCATTTTCCAGCACGCGAGAGGCAGAGGCAGGCGGATTTCTGAGTTCGAAGCCAGCCTGGTCTACAGAGTGAGTTCCAGGACAGCCAGGGCTACACAGAGAAACCCTGTCTCGGAAAAAAAAAAAAAAAAAAGAATAGCATTTTATCTGTACGATTATAGCTCAGTACGGGGCAAAATAGAATAACTTCCTCTACAAATATCAGTACAATTAATTTCCAGAACCTTTACCAACTGAAAACTCTAGAATCATGAGACATCTTTTTTCTCTTTCTTCCCTGAGACCTGGAAGCTGTTGTTTGTCATTACATCAAGTCAAAATAGTAGCTATAGACTGCACACAAAACAATCCTGAGGGCATACTCTCACTGGTTGACTTACTACTATCAAGATCCATTGCTGGGCATGGTGGCACATGCCTCTAATCTTGGCACTTGGGATGCAGAGGCAGGCATATTTCTGTGACTTTAAGGCCATGCTGGTCCACATAGGGAGGTCCAGGACAACCAGGACTATAGTGAGACCCTGTTACCTAAAAAAGAACATAAACAAAGAAGATCCACAGAGCAATGTCATGATCAACAACAAAGTACAATGAGTCCCCCAGGTCCTATAGGGCCATGTGATAGAAAGGGACAGTAATGACCACAGAGTAACAAGACTGATTCTCCAGGTCTCATGTGTGTGAGACTCTAATTACTTATGCATTAGAGGAGCTTCAGAGATCAGAAGACAGGACAGTCACATTGTGAAAATGGGGACAGTATTACCGAAGAGCCTGTGATCTTGTGTGGGAAAGGTGAGGGCACTGAAAGAGACAGGGGGGTAGGGAAACAGAGAGGAGACAAGATGGTGGATAGGGAGACATGACAGATGTGTCCTGGGGAGCTAGGAGGGGAAATGAGGGACTGTGGTGACAGCTGGCAGTTTACAGTTGGCCCATAGGGTATCAAGAATACCCAATGGCATCTGTTTGTTCTGTGCTTAGGTTGGACCTGTGCAGAGATGCTGCATACAGGAACCAATTGGAGCCCTGCTACAGGACCAAGAGAGTCAGCTACATCCTGGAAAAAGTTCACCCACCTTGGGGTAATGGGATGAAAGTAGGAAGGATTATAGTGTTAGAGTTGGAACAAAAAAGGTGTGAGCTATGGGGTAGGGCACATGCTGAAGTCAAGAATCCAGTGCAGTTCTGTCTGAGTAGAGAATGACAGACCACAGCAAAGGACACAGCCAATACTTGTCACAACTACAAGGAAAAATACTGTTGTCATAGGTGTGGGCAGGGCCAAGGAGAAGGAATATGAAACAGAGTTCAGAGTTGTGGGGTCTGAGGTAACATCTAGGGGATAAGAATCCACAGGTATTGAAGCCTGAGCCATAATGGCTCACCATGGGTGATAGAAAGTTGGGTCCCAACAATTGACTGCCAACTCTTCACACCTTCTGTTATGCTCAGCCAGACTTTACAAAATATGTGGCCTGGTCAGTCTCCTTCAAGTTCAGGATTTTGAGGATTCCAGATGTCTGACACTGTGTCCAGTTCAGGATGAGCAGGTCCTTGAAGTGCTTATGAATGAAAGGCAGGGTGGAATTATAGATGAATTTCCCATGTAAGTGCTTCCATCTCCAGAGTATCCTCACCTGCCAATCCTTGGCCAACTCCCAGGGGAACTAGAAGGAGAAGTGGAATTTGAAAGAGTCACCCTGGACTCCAGATGGGAGAACTGGTATGTTGATCCCATAATCATTTTCTCTGTTGGATCCTGCAAAGTTCCCTGGGAAGGATGGGGAGAATCTAAAGCTACTGCAAGGATGGAAAGAACAACCCAGAGCATCCTGAGCCTTCATCCACAGACAGGAGTGGGACATAGGACAGGACTGTCCCTATGGCTGGTGGGACAGCAAACAGAGTTAAGGGTTGGAATGGGCTCTCTCTGAGGGATGAGCTCTCTTGAGGCAGAGAGGACAAGCTGGCTCCTCTAGCAGACAACTGTCCACATGACAGCCCACCCTTGCCAGCCCCACTGTCCCCTTCTGTGGTTCAGTCCCTGCTAATGAGGTCCCCACCACTCACCAGCATGTAGACAGGCTGTTGACAGCAGAAGAAGCAGGATCCAAGCCATGGCCAGAGTCCCTCCAGGAAGTTAGACCAGCAGAGCCATAAGGCTAGAGAAGAGACACCGTGGAAGGATTCTGAGGTGTTTTTGAGTCAAGAGAGAATCAGGATAAAGTGACACACATGCCCCCAAGGTCTTCTCATTTGGAGGGCTAAGTGGGTGCATTACCTCCACATTTCCACCTCCTTGTGGCCAGCAACTTCCTTTAATGTTCTGGCTTCTTCTTCCTCATGTTGCAGAAGATCCTGCCTTGTAGTTACTGACATGATGGCTGTGTCTTGAGCCCAGCCCCCATTTTTGTTAGTGATTTATGACCTTATCATGCCCTCCTCTCTCCTCTCTTCCACTTTGACCTCCTCTCTGCCCAGATATATATATCTATATATATCTTTACCGACTCCCTCTCTCTTCCTCCTTATCTCTACCTTCCTTCCCCTCTCTCTTATCCTTGCTAGTTCTCTGTGCAGCTCAGGCTTACTTTCAACCCAAGGAAGAGGCTGTCTGGATATCACATACCCTTTCAGGGAGAAAAAAAGCTGACCCATGTCTTTAACAAGCTGAGCCCCATGCTGAGGAAGCTGGTCCCAGAGTGGAAGTCTAGAACTGGGTCCCTTATTCTACTCTTTGCCCTATTCCTATTCTTCAGTAACCCTTCATAGTCCTCAGGCTGAACCCTAGCTGTGACCATTCCTGAACCTTCTTTGGACTAAGTGGACAAAGAAGGCTCAGAGCAGCCATGTGTCACTCACAATATATTACTTGAAACACTTCTGAGAAAGGACACAGCTAGACTGTAACTAGGGTGGAGACCTGAGAGGTAGGGAGCCTAAGGAGCGGTTCTATGAGAGAGTCACCCTACCATTCCCATGATGAGGTGCCACCACCTAGCTGAGGGGGTGGGCAGACATGACTTTATCAGAGGAGTGGTATCATTCTTCCTGAGTGACATGCAAAATCAACTTCCCATTTTCATAGCTTTCCTGGCATTGATTGCCTGTCCATGCTTCCCTGCAGCTGGCTATGCAGCCTGCCTTCTCTCTCATACCTGCAACCACCACAGTCCCCATGTTCTACATCCACTCCAGCGAAGTCTGCTTGGTAGGCCTAAAAACCTGGAAGCAGTCACAAGGCAAAGAGTCTCACAGAAACAGCCTCCTGGAACCTTGGCATTCCCATAGCCCATATACTCAAAACATGTCCCCACATTAGTCTGGTGCATGGATCCATGTGCTCTCTTTCAGTATTGTTTTATTATAAGTGCCTTTAAGGGTTGATTTTGACATATAGCTAATCCTTCACCAATGTTCCTATGTCCTAGGCAGTCCTTGAAGCTGACCCTGAGCTTGGAATTCAGTAAGAATGTTACCTATTCAGTAACACTCAAATTTACTTCTAGTAGAGACAGTGAAAATTATCAGGCATTACTATTTACTTGGACAGAGCTAGAAAAGCTCAGGGCTAGTCTGCATAGTCATTACTTAGGACACTAGCCAAGTCACACCCAAACATAGGAATACACAATGGCCTAGGAAATAGGTGGGTTGTAGTATTATTCATGAAAGGGTTAGTAGAAGGGAATTCCCCTGGTGCAGGTTTTTACTAAATAATCAGGTATTTACTAAAGAACCCCAGGTGGTGGGTTTAACAATAGACTAGCTTGCATCGGAGCATTCACCTGGCTCCTGTGTTTAGCTGGTCTTTTTAATTAAAGGTTGTTCCTACTCTCAGTGCTAAACATGGCCTGGCTCCCACCATCTTTTTTATGCATGCATTCTTTTTGTTTTGTGTCAATGTAACTTGGCAGATGTGTTCACCTGGCTTTTTTGTTTTTCTTCTGTATTAAAAGTCTGGTCTCATTTGGACAAAATACATTCAGATTCAGCTCTCCCTTGTGTTTGTATCTGTTTGTCAATTCTCGCTGACCCTTGTTCACCTGCAACCAGAAACCTGTTTCTTACAGATCAGGGACCCAGTAGAGGTTCGTCTGTAGCACCCATGGTCCTCAAATCCCTTAACTCTAGCCAGGCTGTACATGTTCTGCTGACACACTAAGTCCACTGTACTCTAAGAACCCAAAGGCACAGAATCTTTGGGATAAATTAGTTTGAATGGGAAGTTCAGTTAGAAGAGGGGGCAGGTGAACCATTTCCTTTGTCAGTAGGATCTTTTCTTTTTTTAATGGGGGGTCTCGAAAGGCTCAGGCTATGTAGCTGAAGGTGACCAGAAACACCCAATTTCCCCACATGTTGGGATTATGAGCATGCACAACCCCTCCCCAGGACCATGTGTCAGCTGAGCTACACCTCAACTCCAAGCAGAGTCTTCAGGAGATGCCCTCCTAGCCCAGGGATAGCCATGTCTAGTTTCCACCTGGCTTTTCCCTACCATCTATGGACTGTGAGAAGAAAATTGCCCGATTGTCAAGTCATCCCAATGCAAGCATGCAGGGGGTGCCATGGGCCAGATGCTGGTCCTTAGGAACAATTACAGGGCAGGCTCTGGGGGCTTCTACATCTATTCTTGGGCTCCGGCCTCACTGCTGCTACCATCTGTCTCCTTAAACCTAAGAATCACGCTTTTCTTTTCCTTTCAGTGCCCTGTACCAAGTCGAATCCCCAAAAGGATCTCCTGGGGTATGGCTTCTCTCAGGGACATTGGGAACTCAGCTTCCTTAACTGTTAATATTTCCCCAACCTGAAAGATAAGTCCTGGAAGTCACCTGCAGCCAAGGTAGTGTTATGGGAGAGGAGGGACTTTTTGGAACACAAAGGCCTGGGGATCAAAGACAGGGAAGCCTAAAGGAATAGCACCTGCTCCCAGAGTGTCCTGAGGCCATTCTTAGCCTTTTGCCCACACCAACAGCCCTGCCCTCAAAACAGATCATTAATCCACTCACTGATCTCATTCCCTTCCTGGCTTACACAGTCTTTTCGAACTGGAGCATCACAGGAGCCTCTATTCCTTACTCTCTTCTCTCCCCCAATCCAGCACCCTTGGCTTTCTCTCCACAAGACACAAAATAGTGGTTTTGGGGGGATGTGAATCTTATCATGTCCTTGTTTTGCTTATAAACAAAAAGAAACCACAAAGGACTTGCTGCAAAGCCTTGTATTCATTTTCAGGGACTGACTCCCTAAAACACCATAGCATGCACGGGTACATACAGAAGCCTGTGGAGCCACACAGAATAAAAATAAATACATGTGGGACAGAGATAGCAAAGAGATCATGGGTTTGTATTGATCTCGGAGAACCCTGGAGCATTGGCATATTTGGTTTTACTATGTTATTGGGTTCTTTTACCTCTACCTCCCTCCACTCTTCTTTATTCCACCCTTATCCCTTCAAACTCCAACACTAGATCTGAGAGAAAAGTTAGAGTGGAAAGGGCATGTGGAGCTCTATAGGCTATTTCCTGCTGATTGGGGTCATCTGGTTCCTTGGGGCAAGTTCAATCTTCCTCATTGATATGTTTTGTAATGTGCTGCCATGGTGTGGCAGAAGGGGATGTCTTGGTGAGCCCGTGCTGGTACCCTAAGGTACCAGCCGTAAGACAGATGTAATATTAAATGAAGTTTATTTGGGGTATGGGAATGGGCTGTGGAGAAGGGCATAGAGGAAGAGAAAGAAGGAAAGTGGAAGAAGAAGAGATCACGAGGAGAGGGGGTGAGGACGACAGAGAGAGAAAGAGATGGAAGGAAGGAGAGAGGGAGAGAGGGAGGGAGGAAGGGAGGGAGGGAGGGAGGGAGGGAGAGAGAGAGAGAGAGAGAGAGAGAGACTGACTCAGTCTTTTTATATGTTAGCCAGGCTCATACCTGCCTGCTGCTAGGTAATTGTTGGGCGGAGCCTAGAAAAAATGCTAACAACTGTCAGAATATCCAGTAGTCCAGCAGTCCAGTAAGAGCAAATACAACAGCAGTGGGGGCAGCAGCAGTGGGGATTTCCAGCTGCCACAGGTCCTCTCTGGGCTCTCCCATTCATTTCCTCTCTATCTGCACCTGGCAAAAATCATGTCCCGCTAGGAGCACAAGACAATCATAGTTAACATCTGTGGACAAACTTTAGCAGCCCCATATCCCACATCTGGGATTAAAACACAAACATATTCATATAACCTACCTGGGCTATTTTAGAAACTAAAGCTCTTACTATAGGACGTTTGGTTCTGAGCACTCACTTTAGGTAGCTTACAAATCACCTGCAACTTTGGCTCTAGGTCATCTGATGCTCTGGTACACCTGTACCATTCATGTGCACATACTTACAGAGAGACAGACACAACAACACTCATCTATACGGGCACATAATTTTAAAGAATTAAAAAGAAAAATAAGTGCATATAATAATAAAAAATAAAGATGCCTATAAATAGGGATCAAATCTTTGGAACCCAGATAAGCCTGTTCTGAAACTCTCCCCTGACAAAGCTCTCTGTTACTCAATCTAACATTTTCTGTCTGTCCTGGGATCAGATTAAAACAACACCCAGGACAGGTCCATTCAGGAAACATGGGACCCTCAGCTCTTACCTAAGAGACAGCTGGGAAAAACACTGAAATAATACAAGACAGGATTGTAAAAATGTATGAACACAGTCAGATGTAAAATGGAGCCACTCTTGTCAATGTGCCAAAAGTCAACAAAGCTGGAAGAAGCAGATGTGTTTCAGAACAGGCTATGGAGTGCTCACAAAAAGGGACCTATCATGCCTGCCCTCTGAAAGACCCAACAAACAGCTGAAAGAATCAGATGCAGATATTTGCACCCAACCAATGAACAGAAGCAGCTGTTGTTGAATTAGAGAAGGCCTGCAAAATTCAGACCCCTGTTGTTGAATTACAGAAGGCTGAAAGAAGCTGAGGAGAAGGGTGATCCTGTAGGAGGTCCAACAGTCTTAATATAACCTGGACCCCCAAGATCTCTCAGATACTGGAATACCAACCAGGCAGCATACACCAGCTGATATGAGGCCCCCAACACACATACAATAGAGGACTGCCGAGTCTGTGTTCATTCAGAGATGATGCACCTAACCCTCAAGAGACTGAAGGCTCCAGGGAGTTTAGAGGTCAGGTAGGGTAGAGGGGTGGGGACATCCACATGAAGACAGGTGGGTGAGAAGGAGATATGAGATGTGAAAGAGTTGGAGGATAGATGGGGGGGGGGATAAAATATGGTGTGTAAAAAAATAAATTAATAAAAAATAAAATATAGAAAAAATGTTATTTCATAAAATCTTGGAATCATTTATTCTTCGTGTATAGGTGTTTTGCCTGCATGTATGTCTGTGCACCCCATGTGCCTGGTACCGGTGAAGGTCAGAAGAGGGCACTGTATCTCCTGGAACTGGAGTTTCAGACAGTTGTCAGCTACCATGACAGTGCTGGAAATCGAACGTGGGTCCTCTGCAAGAGCAGCAAGCTCTCTCAACCTCTGAGCCATCTCTCTAGCCCTGATAGGAGCAGTTTTAATGACCAAGGAAAACTCAAGCTGATGTGTGGTGGAAAAGAAAAAACCCTCCCACCAGGTACCTCCACACAGAGGGCAGGCAAGTTTACTGTTTTTAGTAAAGAGAAAAACGGCTATTATTTTTTTTACTGACTCCAAATATATATTTCTAGGAGTGGTGTCCATGCCATAAGAAAAAATCAGATGAACACAAGTGTGATGTGTATGTTTTGAGCCTTCTTTTTCTGTTCTGTATTACAGAAACCCATACTTTGCTTGTTTAAGGTAATATTTATTTGCCTCAGCCATTGTCTGAAGAATCAGATTGCTTCATTTTTGTGCACTTTTTGTTCATCCACAAGGGTAAAAGGACAGTTTGTAGAAATCAATTCTCTCCTTCCACGATGTGGATCCCTGAGAATGAAGCTAGGGTTATCCAGCTTGGCAGCAAGCACCTTTTACCAACTGAGCCATCTTCTCTACCTCTGTTTTACTCCTTCCATCCACAACTATACCTTAGTTCTACAGAGTGTAACCAGATAGATCACTAGAGAGGGAAAGAATAGATAATAGACAAAGGAAAGCAACAATGGTAAATCTATGGAACACCAAGAAAAATCTTTGGTTTTGTTTTCTTTAGTTGTTTTAAAAAATCACACCCTTCCAGTCTGCACCAGCACTGGGTCACCTTGGGCGCAAAGTCGGCAGGCGGACACCCCCAAGGTCCCTAGAGGACAGCTTCTGAGACAGACCCCTTTTCGGGCTTCAGACATCTGGACAACTTCCCTGCAAGAGGAGAGGTGTCCACCTTTGCCTGAGCACCTGGTGAGCCATCTAGGTTCCCGGATCCCTCCGAAACTAATCTGTGCAGGTGAGAGTGTGGACTACAGAAGCTAACAGCTTCTGTGACAGGCCGAAGCAACACAGCTTCTGGGACAGATCCTGTTTCGGACCTTCATCTTCAGCCAGGAGGGAGGTCCAAACGCCAGATATCTGTGCACCTTCCCTATAAGAAAAGAGCTTGCCTGCAGAGAGTGCTCTGACCACTGAAACACAAAGGAGAGAGCTAGTCTCCCAGGTCTGCTGATAGAGGCTAACAGAATCACCTGAGGAACAATCTCAAACCAGAGACAAATATAACAACTAATTCCAGAGATTACCAGATGGCTAAAGGCAAACGTAAGAATCTTACTAACAGAAACCAAGACCACTCACCATCATCAGAACCCAGCACTCCCACCTCGCCCAGTCCTGGGCACCTCAACACACCCAAAAAGCTAGATTTAAAAGCATATCTCATGACAATGGTAGAGGACATCAAGAAGGACTTTAATAACTCACTTAAAGAAATACAGGAGAGACTGCATTAGTTAGGGAAGCAGAAACCGGCCTGAGTAGGGCCACAGGCCTCACCCGGCCGGATCAGCGCCAGGGTAGCGGGAGCGCAGGGTTGCCTGACACCCGCCAGCTACCCACGACCCCCGCCGCAGGATTTTGGGACTGCTGGTGAGTGGAACACAGCTTCTGCTCCAATCCAATTGCGCGGGACCTGAGACTGCATTAGTTAGGGAAGCAGAAACCGGCCTGAGTAGGGCCACAGGCCTCATCCGGCCGGATCAGCGCCGGGGTAGCGGGAGCGCAGGGTTGCCTGACACCCGCCAGCTACCCACGACCCCCGCCGCAGGATTTTGGGACTGCTGGTGAGTGGAACACAGCTTCTGCTCCAGTCCAATCACGCGGGACCTGAGACTGCTCTGGTTGGGGAGAGAGAAATCCGGCCTACATAGGGCCACAACCCTCTTCCGGTCAGAAAAGCACCTGGGCAGCTGGGGCGCAGGGTCTGCTGACACTCGCCAGCTACCCACAACACCCGCCACAGGATCTTAAGACTTCTGGTGAGTGGAGCACAGCTTCTGCTCCAATCCAATTGCGCAGGACCTGAGACTGCATTAGTTAGGGAAGCAGAAACCGGCCTGAGTAGGACCACAGGCCTCATCCGGCTGGATCAGCGCCGGGGTAGCGGGAGCGCAGGGTTGCCTGACACCCGCCAGCTACCCACGACCCCCGCCGCAGGATTTTGGGACTGCTGGTGAGTGGAACACAGCTTCTGCTCCAATCCAATTGCGCGGGACCTGAGACTGCATTAGTTAGGGAAGCAGAAACCGGCCTGAGTAGGGCCACAGGCCTCACCCGGCCGGATCAGCGCCAGGGTAGCGGGAGCGCAGGGTTGCCTGACACCCGCCAGCTACCCAAGACCCCCGCCGCAGGATTTTGGGACTGCTGGTGAGTGGAACACAGCTTCTGCTCCAGTCCAATCACGCGGGACCTGAGACTGCTCTGGTTGGGGAGAGAGAAATCCGGCCTACATAGGGCCACAACCCTCTTCCGGTCAGAAAAGCACCTGGGCAGCTGGGGCGCAGGGTCAGCTGACACTCACCAGCTACCCACAACACCCACCACAGGATCTTAAGACTTCTGGAGAGTGGAACACAGCTTCTGCTCCAATCCAATTGCACGCGGGACCAGAGACTACATTAGTTAGGGAAGCAGAAAAACGGCCTGAGTAGGACCACAGGCCTCTTCCGGCTGGACCAGCACCGGGGTACCGTCAGCTACCCACGACCCCCGCCGCAGGATTTAGAGACTGCTGGTGAGTGGAACACAGCTTCTGCTCCAATCTTTAAATAGTGACAACGATAACAACTAACCCCAGAGATTACCAGATGGCGAAAGGTAAACGTAATAATCTTACTAACAGGAACCAAGACCACTCACCATCATCAGAACCCAGCACCCCCACTTCGCCCAGTCCAGGGCACCCCAACACACCGGAAAAGCTAGACACGGATTTAAAAGCATACCTCCTGATGATGATAGAGGACTTCAAGAAGGACTTTAATAACACACTTAAAGAAATGCAGGAGAACACTGATAAAAAGGCAGAAGACAATAAAGAGGAAGCACAAAAATCCCTTAAAGAATTGCAGGAGAACACTGCTAAAGAGTTACAAATCCTTAAAGAAAAACATGATAACATAATCAAACAGGTAGAAGTCCTTACAGAAAAACAGGAAAACACATCCAAACAGATGATGGAAATGAACAAAACCATACTAGACCTAAAAAGGGAAGTAGACACAATAAAGAAAACCCAAAATGAGGCAACACTGGAGATAGAAACCCTAGGAAAGAAATCTGGAACCATAGATACGAGCATCAGCAACAGAATACAAGAGATGGAAGAGAGAATCTCAGGTGCAGAAGATTCCATAGAGAACATCGGCACAACAATCAAGGAAAATGTAAAATGCAAAAAGATCCTAACTCAAAACATCCAAGAAATACAGGACATAATGAGAAGACCAAACCTACGGATAATAGGAGTGGATGAGAATGAAGATTTTCAACTCAAAGGACCAGCAAACATCTTCAACAAAATTATAGAAGAAAACTTCCCAAATCTAAAGAAAGAGATGCCCATGAACATACAAGAAGCCTACAGAACTCCAAATAGACTGGACCAGAAAAGAAATACCTCCCGACACATAATAATCAGAGCAACAAATGCTCTAAATAAAGATAGAATACTAAAAGCAGTAAGAGAAAAAGGCCAAGTAACATATAAAGGCAAGCCTATCAGAATTACACCAGACTTTTCACCAGAGACTATGAAAGCCAGAAGATCCTGGACGGATGTTATACAGACACTAAAAGAACACAAATTCCAGCCCAGGCTACTATACCCAGCCAAACTCTCAATTAACATAGATGGAGAAACCAAAGTATTCCACGACAAAACCAAATTCACACATTATCTCTCCACGAATCCAGCCCTTCAAAGGATAATAACAGAAAAAAACCAATACAAGGACAGGAACCACGCCCTAGAAACAACAAGAAGGTAATCCCTCAACAAACCTAAAAGAAGACAGCCACAAGAACAAAATGCCAACTTTAACATCAAAAATAACAGGAAACAACAATTACTTTTCCTTAATATCTCTTAATATCAATGGACTCAACTCCCCGATAAAAAGACATAGACTAACAAACTGGCTACACAAACAAGACCCAACATTTTGCTGCTTACAGGAAACTCATCTCAGAGAAAAGGATAGACACTACCTCAGAATGAAAGGCTGGAAAACAATTTTCCAAGCAAATGGCATGAAGAAACAAGCTGGAGTAGCCATTCTAATATCTGATAAGATTGACTTCCAACCCAAAGTCATTAAAAAAGACAGGGAGGGACACTTCATACTCATCAAAGGTAAAATCCTCCAAGAGGAACTATCAATCCTGAATATCTATGCTCCAAATACAAAGGCAGCCACATTCATTAAAGAAACTTTAGTAAAGCTCAAAGCACACATTGCACCTCATACAATAATAGTGGGAGACTTCAACACACCACTTTCACCAATGGACAGATCATGGAAACAGAAACTAAACAGGGACACAGTGAAACTAACAGAAATTATGAATCAAATGGATCTGGCAGATATCTACAGAACATTCTATCCTAAAACAAAAGGATATACCTTCTTCTCAGCACCTCATGGTACCTTCTCCAAAATTGACCACATAATTGGTCACAAAACAGGCCTCAACAGATATAAAAATATTGAAATTGTCCCATGCATCCTATCAGATCACCATGGACTAAGGCTGATCTTCAATAACAAAATAAATAATAGAAAGCCAACCTTCACGTGGAAACTGAACAACACTCTTCTCAATGATACCTTGGTCAAGGAAGGAATAAAGAAAGAAATTAAGGACTTTTTAGAGTTCAATGAAAATGAAGCCACAACATACCCAAACTTATGGGACGCAATGAAAGCATTTTTAAGAGGAAAACTCATAGCTCTGAGTGCCTCCAAAAGGAAACTAGAGAGAGCACACATTAGCAGCTTGACAACACACCTAAAAGCACTAGAACAAAAGGAAGCAAATTCACCCAAGAGGAGTAGACAGCAGGAAATAATCAAACTCAGGGGTGAAATCAACCAAGTGGAAACAAGAAAAACTATTCAAAGAATCAACCAATCAAGGAGCTGGTTCTTTGAGAAAATCAACAAGATAGATAAACCCTTAGCCAGACTCACTAGAGGGCACAGGGAAAGCATCCTAATTAACAAAATCAGAAATGAAAAAGGAGACATAACAACAGATCCTGAAGACATCCAAAACACCATCAGATCCTTCTACCAAAGGCTATACTCAACAAAACTGGAGAACCTGGATGAAATGGACAAGTTCCTAGACAGATACCAGGTACCAAAGCTGAATCAAGATCAGGTTAATGATCTAAACAGCCCTATATCCCCCAAAGAAATAGAAGCAGTCATTAATAGTCTCCCAACTAAAAAAAGCCCAGGACCAGATGGGTTTAGTGCAGAGTTCTATCAGACCTTCAAAGAAGATCTAATCCCAGTTCTTCACAAACTATTCCACAAAATAGAAACAGAAGGTACTCTACCCAACTCATTCTATGAAGCCACAATTACTCTGATACCTAAACCACAAAAAGACCCAACAAAGATAGAAAACTTCAGACCAATATCCCTTATGAATATTGATGCAAAAATCCTCAATAAAGTTCTTGCTAACCGAATCCAAGAACACATCAAAACAATCATCCATCCTGACCAAGTAGGTTTCATCCCAGGGATGCAGGGATGGTTCAATATACGGAAATCCATCAACGTAATCCAGTATATAAACAAACTCAAAGACAAAAACCACATGGTCATCTCCTTAGATGCGGAAAAAGCATTTGACAAGATCCAACACCCATTCATGATAAAAGTCTTGGAAAGATCAGGAATTCAAGGCCCATACCTAAACATGATAAAAGCAATCTACAGCAAACCAGTAGCCAACATCAAAGTAAATGGTCAGAAGCTTGAAGCAATCCCTCTAAAATCAGGGACTAGACAAGGCTGTCCACTTTCTCCATACCTATTCAACATTGTACTTGAAGTCCTAGCCAGAGCAATTCGACAACAAAAGGAGATCAAAGGGATACAAATTGGAAAAGATGAAGTCAAAATATCACTTTTTGCAGATGATATGATAGTATATATAAGTGACCCTAAAAATTCCACCAGAGAACTCCTAAGCCTGATAAACAGCTTCGGTGAAGTAGCTGGATATAAAATTAACTCAAACAAATCAATGGCCTTTCTCTACACAAAGAATAAACAGGCTGAGAAAGAAATTAGGGAAACAACACCCTTCTCAATAGTCACAAATAATATAAAATATCTTGGCGTGACTCTAACTAAGGAAGTGAAAGATCTGTATAATAAAAACTTCAAGTCTCTGAAGAAAGAAATTATAGAAGATCTCAGAAGATGGAAAGATCTCCCATGCTCATGGATTGGCAGGATCAACATTGTAAAAATGGCTATCTTGCCAAAAGCAATCTACAGATTCAATGCAATCCCCATCAAAATTCCAAATCAATTCTTCAACGAATTAGAAAGTGCAATCTGCAAATTCATCTGGAATAACAAAAAACCTAGGATAGCAAAAACTCTCCTCAAGGATAAAAGAACCTCTGGTGGAATCACCATGCCGGACCTAAAGCTCTACTACAGAGCAATTGTGATAAAAACTGCATGGTACTGGTATAGTGACAGACAAATAGACCAATGGAATAGAATTGAAGACCCAGAAATGAATCCACACACCTATGGTCACTTGATCTTCGACAAGGGAGCTAAAAACATCCAGTGGAAGAAAGACAGCATTTTCAACAAATGGTGCTGGCACAACTGGTTGTTAACATGTAGAAGAATGCGAATCGATCCATTCCTATCTCCTTGTACTAAGGTCAAGTCTAAGTGGATCAAGGAACTTCACATAAAACCAGAGACACTGAAACTTATAGAGGAGAAAGTGGGGAAAAGCCTTGAAGATATGGGCACAGGGGAAAAATTCCTGAATAGAACAGTAATGGCTTGTGCTGTAAGATCGAGAATTGACAAGTGGGACCTCATGAAACTACAAAGCTTCTGTAAGGCTAAAGACACCATCAATAAGACAAAAAAACCACCAACAGATTGGGAAAGGATCTTCACCTATCCTAAATCAGATAAGGGACTAATATCCAATATATATAAAGAACTCAAGAAGGTGGACTCCAGAAAGTCAAATAACCCCATTAAAAAATGGGGCTCAGAACTGAACAAAGAATTCTCACCTGAGGAATACCGAATGGCAGAGAAGCACCTGAAAAAATGTTCAACATCCTTAATCATCAGGGAAATGCAAATCAAAACAACCCTGAGATTCCACCTCACACCAGTCAGAATGGCTAAGATCAAAAATTCAGGTGACAGCAGATGCTGGCGAGGATGTGGAGAAAGTGGAACACTCCTCCATTGTTGGTGGGATTGCAAGCTTGTACAACCACTCTGGAAATCAGTCTGGCGGTTCCTCAGAAAATTGGACATAGTACTACCGGAGGATCCAGCAATACCTCTCCTGGGCATATATCCAGAAGATGTCCCAACCGGTAAAAAGGACACATGCTCCACTATGTTCATAGCAGCCCTATTTATAATAGCCAGAAGCTGGAAAGAACCCAGATGTCCCTCAACAGAGGAATGGATACAGAAATTATGGTACATTTACACAATGGAGTACTACTCAGCTATTAAAAAGAATGAATTTATGAAATTCCTAGCCAAATGGATGGACCTGGAGGGCATCATCTTGAGTGAAGTAACACAATCACAAAAGATCTCACACAATATGTATTCATTGATAAGTGGATATTAGCCCAAAACTTAGGATACTCAAGATATAAGATACAATTTGATAAACGCATGAAACTCAAGAAGAATGAAGACCAAAGTGTGGACATTGTGCACCTTCTTAGAATTGGGAACAAAACACCCAGGGAAGGAGTTACAGAGACAAAGTTCGTAGCTGTGATGAAAGGATGGACCATTTAGAGACTGCTGTATCCAGGGATCCGTCCCATAATCAGCTTCTAAACGCTGGCACCATTGCATACACTAGTAAGATCTTGCTGAAAGGACCCAAATATAGCTGTCTCTTGTGAGACGATGCCGGGGCCTAGCAAACACAGGAGTGGATGTTCACAGTCAGCTATTGGATGTATCACAGGGCTCCCAATGGAGAAGCTAGAGAAAGTACCCAAGGAGCTAAAGGGATCTGCAACCCTATTGTTGGAACAACATGATGTACTAACCAGAACCCTGGAGCTCTTGTCTCTAGCTGCATATGTATCGAAAGATGGCCTAGTCGGCCATCACTGGAAAGAGAGGCCCATTGGACTTGCAAACTTTATATGCCCCAATATAGGGGAATGCCAGGGCCAAAAGAATGGGAATGGGTGGGTAGGGAAGCGGGGGGCGCTATGGGGGACTTTTGGGATAGTATTGGAAATGTAATTGAGGAAAATATGTAATAAAAATATTAAAAAAAAAAAAAAAAGAAATACAGGAGAACACTGCTAAAGAGTTACAAGTCCTTAAAGAAAAACAGGAAAACACATCCAAACAGGTGATGGAAATGAAAAAAAACATACTAGACCTAAAAAGGGAATTGACACAATAAAGAAAACCCAATGTGAGGCAATGCAGGAGATAGAAACCCTAGGAAAGACATCTGGAACCATCAGCAACAGAATAAAAGAGATGGAAGAGAGAATCTCAGGTGCAGAAGATTCCATAGAGAATATCTGCACAACAATCAAAGACAATGCAAAATGCAAAAAGATCCTAACTCAAAACATCCAGGAAATCCAGAACACAATGAGAAGACCAAACCTACAGGTAATAGGAGTAGATGAGAATGAAGGTTTTCAACTTAAAGGGCCAGCAAATATCTTCAACAAAATTATAGAAGAAAACTTCCCAAACCTAAAGAATGACATGCCCATGAACATACAAGAAGCCTACAGAACTCCAAATAGACTGGGCCAGAAAAGAAATTCCTCCTGATACATAATAATTAGAACAGCAAATCCACTAAATAAAGATAGAATACTAAAAGCAGTAAGGGAAAAAGGTCAAGTAACATATAAAGGCAAGCCTATCAGAATTAAACGAGATTTTTCACCAGAGACTATGAAAGCCAGAAGAGCCTGGACAGATGTTATACAGACACTAAGAGAACACAAATTCCAGCCCAGGCTACTATACCCAGCCAAACTCTTAATTAACATAGATGGAGAAACCAAAGTATTCCACGACAAAACCAAATTCACACATTATCTCTCCACAAATCCAGCCCTTCAAAGGATAATAACAGAAAAAAACCAATACAAGGACGGAAACCACACCCTAGAAAAAGCAATAAAGTAATCCTTCAACAAACCTAAAAGAAGACAGCCACAAGAACAGAATGCCAACTCTAACAAAAAAAAATAATAGGAAGCAATAATTACTTTTCCTTAATATCTCTTAATATCAATGGACTATATTCCCCCAAAAAAGACATAGACTAACAGACTGGCTACACAAACAGGACCCAACCTTTTGCTGCTTACAGGAAACCCATCTCAGGGAAAAAAACAGACATGGCCTCAGAATGAAAGGTTGGAAAACAATTTTGCAAGCAAATGGTCTGAAGAAACAAGCTTGAGTAGCCATTCTAATATCGAATAAAATCAACTTCCAACCCAAAGTTATCAAAAAGGACAAGGAGGGACACTTCATACTCATCAAAGGTAAAATCCTCCAAGAGGAACTCTCAATTCTCAATATCTATGCTCCAAATGCAAGGGCAGCCACATTCATTAAAGACACTTTAGTAAAGCTCAAAGCACATATTACATCTCACACAATAATAGTGGGAGACTTCAACACACCACTTTCACCAATGGACAGATCGTGGAAACAGAAACTAAACAGGGACACAGTGAAACTAACAGAAGTTAGGAAACAAATGGATTTAACAAATATCGACAGAACATTTTATCCTAAAACAAAAGGATATACCTTCTTCTCAAGACCTCATGGTCTTCTCCAAAATTGACCATATAATTGGTCACAAAACAGGCCTCAACAGATACAAAAATATTGAGATTGTCCCATGCATCCTATCAGATCACCATGGACTAAGGCTGATATTCAATAACAACATAAATAGTGGAAAGTCAACATTCACATGGAAACTGAACAACTCTCTTCTCAATGATACCTTGGTCAAGGAAGGAATAAAAAAAGAAATTAAACACTTTTTAGAGTTTAATGAAAATGAAGCCACAACATACCCAAACCTATGGGACACAATGAAAGCATTTCTAAGAGGGAAACTCATAGCTCTGAGTGCCTCCAAAAAGAGACTAGAGAGAGCACACACAAGCAGCTTGACAACACACCTAAAAGCTCTAGAACAAAAGGAAGCAAATTCACCCAAGAGGAGTAGACAGCAGGAAATGATCAAACTCAGGGGCGAAATCAACCAAGTGGAAACAAGATGAACTATTCAAAGAATCAACCAAACAAGGAGCTGGTTCTTTGAGAAAATCAACAAGATAGATAAACCCTTAGCCAGACTCAATAGAGGGCATAGGAACAGCATCCTAATTAACAAAATCAGAAATGAAAAGGGAGACATAACAACAGATCCTGAAGAAACCCAAAACACCATCAGATCCTTCTACAAAAGGCTATACTCAACAAAACTGGAAAACTGGAAATGGACAAATTTCTAGACAGATACCAGGTACTAAAGTTAAATCAGAATCAGGTTAATGATCTAAACAGTCCTATATCTCCTAAAGAAATAGAAGCAGTCATTAATAGTCTCCCAACCAAAAAAAGCCCAGGACCAGATGGGTTTAGTGCAGAGTTCTATCAGACCTTCAAAGAAGATCTAATTCCAGTTCTGCATAAACTATTCCACAAAATAGAAGCAGAAGGTACTCTACTCAATGAATTCTATGAAGCCACAATTTCTCTGATACCTAAACCACAGAAAGCCCCAACAAGGATAGAGAATTTCAGACCAATTTCCCTTATGAATATCGATGCAAAAATCCTCAATAAAATTCTCGCTAACCGAATCCAAGAACACATTAAAGCAATCATCTATCCTGACCAAGTAGGTTTTATTCCATGGATGCAGGGATGGTTTAATATATGGAAATCCATCAACGTACCACTATATAAACAAACTCAAAGACAAAAACCACATGATCATCTCGTTAGATTCGGAGAAAGCATTTGACAAGATCCAACTCCCATTCATGATAAAAGTCTTGGAAAGATCAGGAATTCAAGGCCCATTCTAAACATGATAAAAGCAACCTACAGCAGGCCAGTAGCCAACATCAAAGTAAATGGTGAGAAGCTGGAAGCATTCCCACTAAAATCAGGGACTAGACAAGGCTGCCCACTTTCTCCCTACCTATTCAACATTTTACTTTGAAGTCCTAGCAAGAGCAATTCGACAACAAAAGGAGAATAAGGGGATACAAATTGGAAAGGAAGAAGTCAAAATATCACTTTTTGCAGATGATATGATAGTATATATCAGTGACTCTAAAAATTCCACCAGAGAACTCCTAAACCTGCTAAACAGCTTCAGTGAAGTAGCTGGATATGAAATTAACTCAAACAAGTCAATGGCCTTTCTGTACACAAAGGATAAACAGGCTGAGAAAGAAATTAGGGAAACAACACACTTCTCAATAGTCACAAATAATATAAAATACCTTGCTGTGACTCTAACTAAGGAAGTGAAAGTGCTGTATGATAAGAACTTCAAGTCTCGGAAGAAAGAAATTAAAGAAGATTTCAGAAGATGGAAAGATCTCCCATGCTCATGGATTGGCAGGATCAATATAGTAAAAATGGCTCGCTTGTCAAAAGCAATCTACAGATTCAATGCAATCCCCATCAAAATTCCAACTCAATTCTTCAATGAATTAGAATGGGCAATCTGCAAATTCATCTGGAACAACAAAAAACCTAGGATAGCAAAAACTCTTCTCAAGGTTAAAGAACCTCTGGTGGAATCACCATGCCTGACCTAAAGCTGTACTACAGAGCAATTGTGATAAAAACTGCATGGTACTGGTGTAGCGACAGACAAGTATACCAATGGAATAGAATTGAAGACCCAGAAATGAACCCACACACCTATGGTCACTTGATCTTTGACAAGGGAGCTAAAACCATCCAGTGGAAAAAAGACAGCCTTTTCAACAAATGGTCCTGGCACAACTGGCAATTAACATGTAGAAGAATGTGAATTGATCCATTCCTATCTCCTTGTACTAAGGTCAAATCTAAGTAGATTAAGGAACTCCACATAAAACCAGAGACAGTGAAACTTATAGAGGAGAAAGTGGGGAAAAGCCTCAAAGTTATGGGCACAGGGGGAAAATTCTTGAATAGAACAACAATGGCTTGTGCTGTAAGATCGAGAATCAACAAATGGGACCTCATAAAATTGCAAAGCTTCTGTAAGGCAAAAGATACCATCATTAAGACAAAAAGGCCACCAACAGATTGGGAAAGGATCTTTACCTATCCTAAATCAGATAGGGGAATAATATCCAATATATATAAAGAACTCAAGAAGGTGGACTCCAAAAAATCTAATAACCCCATTAAAAAATGGGTGCAGAGCTTAACAAAGAATTCTCACCTGAGGAATACCAAATGGCTGAGAAGCACCTGAAAAAATGTTCAGCATCTTTAATCATCAGGGAAATGCAAATCAAAAGAACCCCAATATTCCATCTCACACCAGTCAGAATGGCTAAGATCAAAAATTCAGGTGACAGCAGATGCTGGCGAGGATGTGGAGAAAGAGGAACACTCCTCCATTGTTGGTGGGATTGCAAGCTTGTACAACCACTCTGGAAATCAGTCTGGTGGTTCCTCAGAAAATTGGACATAGTACTACCGGTGGATCCCACAATACCTCTCCTGGGCAAATATCCAGAAGATGTTCCAACTGGTAAGAAGGACACATGCTCCATTATGTTCATAGCAGCCTTATTTATAATAGCCAGAAGCTGGAAAGAACCCAGATGTGCCTCAACAGAGGAATGGATACAGAAATTATGGTACATTTACACAATGGAGTACTACTCAGCTATTAAAAAGAATGAATTTATGAAATTCCTAGGCAAATGGATGGACCTGGAGGGCATCATCCTGAGTGAGGTAACCCAATCACAAAAGAACTCACATGATATGTACTCACTGATAAGTGGATATTAGCCCAGATACTTAGAATATCCAAGATATAAGATACAATTTGTGGAGCTCATGAAACTCAAGAACGAAGACCAAAGTGTGGACACTTTGCCCCTTCTTAGAATTGAGAACAAAACACCCAGGGAAGGAGTAACACAGACAAAGTTTGGAGCTGAGACGAAAGGACGGACCATCTAGAGACTGCCATATCTAGGGATCCATCCCATAATCAGCCTCCAAACGCTGACACCATTGCATTCACTAGCAAGATTTTGCTGAAAGGAACCTGATATAGCTGTCTTGTGAGATTATGCCGGGGCCTAGCAAACACAGAAGTGGATGCTCACAGTCATCTATTGGATGGATCACAGGGCCCCCAATGAAGGAGCTAGAGAAAGTACCCAAGGAGCTAAAGGGAACTGCAACCCTATAGGTGGAACAACATTATGAACTAACCAGTACCTTCCAGAGCTTGTGTCTCTAGCTGCATATGTATCAGAAGATGGCCTAGTAGGCCATCAGTGGAAAGAGAGACCCATTGGTCATGCAAACTTTATATACCTCAGTATAGGGGAACGCCAGGGCCAAGAAGTGGGAAGGAGTGGGTAGGGGAGTGGGGTGGAAGTGTATCGGGGACTTTGGGGATAGCACTGGAAATGTAAATGAAGAAAATACCTAATAAAAATTTTAAAAAAAAGAAAAAAGAAAAAAATCACAAACTTTGGAGATCATGCTGGTGAACAATGTATTCTTGGTCTTGCTTTGATTAGCTTTGATCTGTCAGTTGTAACACAACTGAAGCCACCTTATATCTTAAGAGAGTTGTCCAGGGAAATGTTGTCCAGGAACCATTTTCTGTGAAGATGTTTTTGTCTCTTAATGATTAACTGCAATGTTTACAGGCACTTGGAAAGTGACCCAGAATGATACCAGTGATAAGAATCACTCACTGGAACCTTTTTTCCACATTTACTGCACCTGGCAGCAGTCATGGTCACAGTGATCTTGGCAGCTGGACTGGTATTTCCACTGAGCATCCCTGAAGTGTTCACACAAACACTGCCACAATTGGGGTCTGGCCAGTCATCTATAGTAGCATCTGTTCATCAGGTCCATGCTGGAGGTAGCAGAGCACAGGGAAGGGGCCTCAAAGCTGTTACTCAAATGGTCATGGGACTTGCCCAGTCAATTTCTAACAGGTGACTGACTGTTAAGAGAGAAACATCAAAGGGGACAACAGCAAAGACTTACATAAAATCTATATTCTCAACCACATTTTGGTGTTTAACCCTTGGCCAAATGCCCTTATGAACAGTTGTGTCTCTTATTGTCTTAAAGAATCATTATGGTTCTACTGGAGAACAGACACAGTGCTCTAGGCTGGCTACTGGTGTTTGGGAATTTAGGTTGCCCCACCTGAGCTAGGCAGTGAAAAAAATTACAAAGTACTAGAAGGAGCCAGGCATGGTGGTGCATGTCTATACAGCAGGTCTTCAGACTTGTAGCATTTTCTCCAATACCCTTTACTTCCAACAGGCCCTCATCTGGGAGCCTCTTATTTTGGTGTTTAATTTGAGGTCTGTGCTGGGGAAGGTAGAGGACAGCAAGGCTGGATAGATGAACAGGAGATTCATCTCCCGTGAGGTTATGTGCTAGAGAAAAGGCCCACAGGCCTGCAGTGTGGGTTGTTCCAAGGAAGCTTCTGGTATTCAACGTTCCATGGGAGAAATAAAAATGATTGGCATCATCCAAAATATATTTTAAAAACTCAAGAAATCAACAAACCAAGTAACCCAATTAACTGGGGTACAGAGCTAAACAGAGGAATCACTAAGGATCAAGAAGCACTTAGAGAAAAAAAAATGCTCAACATCCTTAGTCAGCAGGGAAATGCAAATCAAAACAACTCTGAGATTCCATCTGACACCTGTCAGAATGGCTAAGATCAAAAACTTAAGCAACAGCTCATGCTGGGGAGGATATGGACAAGGGGAACATTCCTCTAAAGTGCAAATTTGTACAACCACTTTGGAAACCAATTTGGTGGTTTCTCAGAAAATTGAGAATAGATCCACCTCAAGACCTAGCTATACCATTACTATGAATATACCCAAAAGAAACGCCACCATACCACAAGGATACTTGCTCAATTATGTTCATAGCAACTTTATTCACAATAGCCAGAAACTGGAAACAAACTAGATGTTCCTCAAAGGAAGAATGGATTTTTAAAATGTGGTGCATTTACATAATGGAGTATTACTTAGTCATTACAAACAATGACATCATGAAATTTCCAGGCAAGTGGATGGAACTAGAAAAGATCATCCTTAGTGATGTAACCCAGCAGAAAGGCAACATGACAAGGGGCCTTGCATAAATCTCATCAGAGGGGCTTCACCCAGCAACTCTTAGAAGCTGATGCAGAGACCCACATCCAAACATTGAGTGGAACTTGGGTAATCCCGTGGAAGAGGAGGAGGAAGGATTGAGGGAGCCAGAGGGGTCAAGGACACTACAAGAAAATCTAGAGAGCCAACTATCCTGGGCTCATGGGGACTCATGAAGACTGAACTGTCAATCGAAGAGCATGAATGAGATAGACCTAGGCCCTCTACACATATGTAGCAGTTGTTCAGCTGGGTCTTCATGTGGGATTCCAAAATCAAGAGCCAGGACTATCTCTGACTACATTTCCTGCCTTTGGATTTCTTTGCCTTAACTGGGCTGCCTTGTCTAGCCTCAGTGGAAGAGGATGTACCTAGTCTGGTTGCAGCTTGATATGCTGGGGCTGGCTAATGTCTATGGGAGGCCTCCCCTTTTCAGGGGAGAAAGGGAGAAAAGATGGATACGGGAAGAGGACAGGAGAGGGAGGGACTGGAAAGAGAAGAGGGAGGGGAAGCTGTGAACTGGATGTAAAGTAAATAAATAACTTAGTCAATAAAAAAGACAAAACAAAACAAACAAACAAAACAAGAAAATAGGTCAACCATCAATACTATGAAAAGAAGGTCTGAGTAATGCTGTCATTATGAACAGGGTAATAGTTTGGAACAAGAAGAGGGAGAACTTGGAAGTTCAGTGCAGTTGGGTCTGAGAGCAGAGTGAGGGGCAGGGTGAGGAAGAAGCTGAGGTTTGGGGATGATTTTAGGGAAGAGAAAAGATAAGATCAGAGGTATGGGGAAAGGCAGAGGCAGGGGAGAGAACCTGAAACAGGGTCAGAGACTAGAGCCTGAGGTGCCTTCTAGGGAACAAGAAATCCAGGGGCATCAGAGCCTGAGCTGATAAGGCTCACTGTAGGTGACAAATTTTGTCCCCTCAAATGACTACCATTCCTTCATGCCTTCTCTCCATGTGTTCAGATGAACTTGACAGAAGCACACAATCTGGTCCTTCACCAGCAAGTTCAAGATTCCAAGGAAGACAGATGTCTGATCTTGTGCCCAGTTCAGGTGACTGGGTTCTTGAAATACTCGTGTATGGCAGGATGGTGTTGGAGATAAATTCCTCATGGAAGTTCTTCTATCTCTTCACAATCCTCATGTAGAGATCTTTGTCAACTCCTTCCTGCAACTCTCTTCTCTGGTGCAAAAACACTACTGACTAGTGCATTAAACCCCTTCCCAAGGCTTCTGCACCCCCATAATGACTGTTCCCCAGGCTTATCTCTAGGAGCCTAAAGAGCTTGCCTTGCAGCTGTGAGAAGACCAAAAGAAAAGAGATTTTCATCGCCCCCCCAACACATTCATCAGACTGGGTCTCGCAGTCTCACTGGGTGCCACAGGAGCAGCTGAAACAGCCCAAGCATGCCATTTGGCCAGAGACTTCTAAGACAAGCTTGACCAGGCTTCTACTACAGATGGTCTTGAGTCCCTTCAACCTTCAACAACACATAAACTTCCTAGTGGGAGTTGCTCTGGACTTGATGACTGCCAAACAGTGAGGGACCTGCATTATGTTGGGGAAGGAATGCAGTTTCTATGTTAACAAATCTGTCTGGTGGAGCAAGACATACAAATGCTCGTCTCCACTGGGAATCTCCAAGCATGCTATGTGTCTAACACCCCAACCTCATGGTACTCAAACCCCCTTGTGGCTTGGCTTCTCCCTGCCCTCCTTGGCCCTGTACTGGCCATCAGAGCCCTCCTCCTGGCACCCTGCCTTGTCCAATTTTTAAAACAGCAGATAAGTAGCATTACAAAAACCATTGCCAACTGGGTTCTAGCTCAGTACCAAACTGTTCCCAACATAGGGGCTCAGGGCTACTATGACATCTCTCCATTGTAAATAAACCAGGGGGAGATGTTTGGAAACCTTGCTACTTAAGGTCCAAGTCTACCATGTCCAGATAGCTCACTCATCTGAGCTTGGCGCAAAATGAGGGACTCCTTTTTTCCAGCATGGGTTTCCCTTCTCTGACCTTGTCTGGGGAGCCTGTCCCCGACACCCTCTATCTGGAGAAGGTTGCAAACCTACAAGTTCAACTTGGCAAACCTATAAGTTCAACTTCTTTCCAAATAAGGACCCATCCAGCAAGAACCTGGGATTAAACTCTGGCCAATGATTTTACATTCAACCTGAAAACTCCTTCCAGCTCTCTAAGATTCATATACAATCATTGTCCACCCCAAATAAAGTGTATGCACACCAGCTGTTTCAGTGAAGAGTGTCTAAGAGAGCTGTTTCATTGAGTATTGTCTAAAAGAACTGTAACACTACAATTCTCAGAGAAAGCCTTCTACCCCTTGGCACTCACTCCCAGCCGGAAAAGACCAGAATCTTACAGACCCCACCCATTCTGGACTCTGCTTCATTTTTCCAGCCCAGTATGCATCTGTGCTTAGACATCTTGAGGGAGGATATGGAGGGCAAGGCACCATAGCTGGCCACCAACAGGCATACCATAGCTGGCTGGTCCTCCCCTCTCTCACTTTGACCTTCTGCCTTATCTTGTCCTTCACATGTCCCATGTTGTCCCCTTCACTCTTTTGGATGATGTTTGTGGCTGCTCTCAGACCCTGGACTCTTTCCAGCCATCACTGTCTTGTGAGCAAGTTATTTTATTTCACAGATGCAGAATCAGTTTAAGAGTGGATCTACAGAATCCTTTCTGCCACTGACCCGTGTTCTGCAGAGGTTGGCTGGAACCTCGGTTTGGAAACCTTGTCCCTCTTCACCATAACTTTGCTAACAGACCTAATGTCCTGTGCTTTTGGGGATATGGTTAAAGTGACTCCCCCGTGGGGCTTTGGAAAATCTCATGCAATAGAAAGGAGGAGGAAGGCTCCACTGTTCCAATCAGACCTCTCCCACACCATACCACCCTGACAAGGGCCTTCTCCCTGGTCCTGCTGGCCAAGCTCTCAGACCTGATTTGTTTTTCATATTCCATAGCTTGTTGTCATTGTTGGCAGTCTTTTGGATACTTCCTATGCATGGTGGCCCCAGGAAGCTGGAGTTGAGACCCTGAGAACAATGCACTAGGCAATGGTTTGAGGTCTAAAGGCTAGCCATTGATTCAAGGTCACACAACCCCTCAGTCCCACAGCTTCCATAGGCTTGTCACTGTTGGGGTGAGGTTGGACTGAGGAAGAAAAGATCTTGGGCCAATTCAGAATGTGGTACAGGCTTCTCAGGATGTGGCAGTTGTGAATCTAGACTGCCAGGAGGGCTATGCTGGGGTACAGACACCCGGCAAGTTGCAAGGGGACATGCAGCAGACATAGGGAAGTTGAGAAAGACTAGGGAGACACCACAAGCAGAATTGTCAAAGGAATAAGGCTGAGGGTGGCAGAGACTATACCAAGGAAGTCAGACTTGGGGTGACTGGAGGCAGAAGGGGTCTGTGGAGGATTCTTGGGGGCCTAGTTGCTGGTCTTCCCAGAGGTGAGTAGTTGGGAAAAGCAACAACTAGTGGCAGTTTCTGGAGAGTGGCTGAGGATGGTCCAGCTTCCCCTCCCAGCAGAGGGCAGGGCTATGAATTCCAGGTCACCCTGCCCCAACTCACAGCTGCTTTGAAGTTATCCCCTTGCCAGTGGCTTCTGGGCTTCTTGTGCTATGGCCCTGTGGGGACCATCTAGCCCCTCAGTAGTTGGGTTACTTGTCAGCTGGTAGGAACAA
This sequence comes from Mus caroli, assembly GCF_978045245.1. Classification (NCBI taxonomy): domain Eukaryota; kingdom Metazoa; phylum Chordata; class Mammalia; order Rodentia; family Muridae; genus Mus; species Mus caroli. The sequence goes on along the minus strand of NW_028227259.1, from coordinate 142,614,325 downwards.
AACCACTAACAGGGTTTCCAGGGGTGCCCACTAGGAATGCTTATGCTCAGATTTTTCCTTAAAAGACTTCCTGATTCTCTGCCCTGTACAGGTTCTCAAGCTTCTCCATCTTTCAGGTTTGGTTCAAGGGCATTAAACCCTAAACAGACCAAACAACAGTTCAGTCTCCCTGTTTGCAATCTTCATGTTCCTAAGGCTTCCTTAGCCTCCGGATGTATCCCACAAGCAAGAGGAACCTCCCATGTATTCAAGCTATGTGGTTTGCCAGGCTAGAGTGGCCCAGGAATCCAAACCCAGGGTCTATACGGCTCACAAGATTCTCACAAGGCTTACAGCTCATTTTGTCTCCTCTGCGGATGGTACAGGAGCCCAGGGTGCTTGTCTCCTGCAGAGGAGCACAGCTCCTAGCTAGAACAATTTCAGGTGCATGAGCCTATAGTCAACTCTGTGTCTGCAAGGTCTCTCTGCCTGCCTCTGTAGAGAGAATCTCTTGAATGGAAACATCACTTGTCTATAAAAATGCTGTTAGCCTATTAGCTTAGGTAGGATATAGGTAAGTGGAAGTTTCAGTACAGAGAGAGGAATTCTGAGATAGAGTCAAGTGTAGGAGGATTCACTCTAGGGACTCTAAGAAGGACAGATGTATAGAACCTGAGCAGAAGTAACCAGCCATGTAGTTTACAAAGAATAAGGCAAATAGGTTATTAAATTATGAGATAATCAAAAAACAAGACAGAGCTTTGGCCTAGGCATTTGTAAATATATTTAAGTCTCAGAGCTGTTAATTCTGGAAGCTTGAGGCCATGAGAGAAAACACAAGCTAACAGAAAACACCCTACAACGTGCATCTGAGTGGCTAAGTGGGGAGTCCGGTTCCCTGATCATAAAAGGAAAGCTGAAGGAGCAAGTATTGGAGCTGAAAAAGGCCTCCCTCTGCCCTCTCCTCTCTGCTTCTGAACATGAGTTCAGTGGAAGAGGGTTCCAGGGCTCCACCCCAGCTATACAGAGAGTCCATCATGAGGAGACCAGGTCAGATAACAGGGATTGAAGGCCCAGGAGAGCTGGGGCTTCTTATGCCCCTCAGCAAGACCTACAGGTTCAGGACATTCCACCCCAGCCTGGGTCTCAGTCCCAGTCTCTTTTGGCTCTAAGCTGGTTCCTTTCTCCCAAGGTACTGAACCTGCCTTTAACATTTCTAAAGAAGCCAAGGCTAAAGTCCCAAACAGAAGGACCACTTTACTGACATTAGTAAAGATATCATCTGGGTGTTTCGAAATGTGTGCAAAAACAGGATGTAACTGAACCCTTGTCGTACTCTTCTGCTCACACCTGTGTCCGTTTATGCACACTCAATAACCACATCCTGGCTAGCAGGGATTGATGACACTTATCAGAAGCCTAAGAATAGAGCAAGATTCATGAAGAAGCCTGATGCCCAGGTTGAAGACATCAGTAGATAGATGATGTCCCAAAGGCCTGTCGTGGACCAAGGGTACCTGTCATTGAACTTCTAAGCATTTTTCCAGGGTACTGTGCTCCAGACAGTCGGTGGAAGTTGGGAAGAGTGTGGGGAAGTTTCACTCATGCCAGAGCATACAGTCCATTCTCCATGGAGATGAAGCTGCTGTGTGTAGAGGCCATGTGGGGAGGCTGAGGAGACAGGCATGGGGGTTGGTGTGGGTCACTAGTGGGGAACAATATGCACTGAGGCATGTGTTGGTCAGAATGGACTACAGCCTCATACAGAGCTACTAAACAGGATGGCTGGAGGTTGGGGAAGATATTGGGATGGTGGATCCACCCCAGTGGCCAGGGATGGTCTTGGTGGGCTGTAGGGAATGAAGGAGAGTCAGATAAGACCCCAAGTCCCTGTCCAGCTGTGGATCCCTGGTATTCTGCTCCAGACACCCTCCTTCAAGCCTTACCTGAGTCTCCATCTGTGCCTGGGTGCTAGTGAGGGATGACTGAGATTTACACAAACACCTGTGAGACAGAAGAGGCAGTTAGGGGCAGAAGGCACCTAACCAAGTGGTGTGTAGATATTACTGAACCCAATCTCACCAATGCCTCTGCTGCCACCGGAGACATAGTATAAAGATGAAAGCAAACAGGAAAAATCCCGAGGTTCCCAAGATCCCCACCAGGTCTGCTTGAAGACTGAGGGCTGGAGTTGGGGCAGAGAGTCCTAGACACAGAGAAAAGTGTCAGATGGGCAGCCAGTGTTAAGATCCTCCCTATCTCCCGCCTCTCCCCAGACACACCTGGATCTGATCTATGCAGGTCTCTACATGCAACCCTGGAACCATGAGGAAAGGTAACAAACTCGCAGCAGAATGTGGTGTTGGCTAGAGAGCTTCTTGCTTTGGATTGTTCCATTGTCAGAGTGACAGAGACGCTGCTTGGGGTTTCCCAGTGGGCCTGCCTGGCAGGAGCCCACTGCTGGGTGCCATGTTCTGGATGTAACACAGCTAGTATGGTCCTTCCGGTATCAACAAATCCTTCACAGCTCACTGTTACCAGGGAGATGATGTTATATCCTAAGACCCCACAGTGAACTGAGAAAGACGAGAGGTTGGTGGCCTCCATCTGGACTTGCACCCACACCTCAGGGCTTGCTGAGGAATGAAAACAGGAAGGTCAGTACCTGTGTGTCCACACTGTCCACCCCCATGGCCCTACACTTCTCTGGCCTCTCCACTCACCTTCAGAGACACAGAGGGTCAGCAATGTTGAGAATAGAACCAGGGTCTGCATCTGGCCCATATTTGTTGCATGGGTAGCCTGTGTATTGCCTGTTCTCATGGCTGGAGGTTTTCACATCAGCAGTTAGAGGCACTGTGGTAACTTCCCACAACCTAGCCATATTTCCTTTTTGCAGGCCTCAGTGGTAGTGAACTCAGGGTAATGGGTTCTCCCTCTTAAAGTTACAGTACCAGGCTTTGCGTGCTACTTCCTAGATCTGCAGTTGTAGTGAGGAAGGTTGCAGAGGTCGCTGAGGTCAATCGTCTCTTTGCCTCAGAGAGAGGAGGGTCCATGGCTGCCCCTGAGGAACTTAGCCCTTATCCCATCCAGCCCTACACAGCTAAGGGACAGGGAATGGAACAAATGGAGATTGCAAGATCCTAAAATCAGGAAAGCCATTGTGGGGGCAGTCAGGAGCCAACCTGAGTGACCCAGCACACCCCAAGGTGTGTTCTCAGTATTACGTACTAGTAGTCCCTGGTTTGAATCTGCAATTCACCATCCCTTCCCAGCTCCTGTCCCATGTCCACCTGGAAACAGGCAATTCTGCCCAATGGCTACCCAGCAAAAGCTTGTCTCTGCCCCACCCGGTGTGAGGCATGTGCCTGGCAGTGCAGCATCATCTAAAGAGAACTGCTTACAGCCCTACCCCCTCTTCTCCTTTTCCCACTCTCTCAGTTCCCATGTGTTCCTGGCTGGCCTCTCTTGCTCTCTTTCTCTCTTCCTGTCTTTCTCTGTCCTCTCCTTTCTCTGCCTCTACCCCTTTCCAGGTTCCCACTCCCATCTCCACAGTAAATCTTTATACAGGCCTGCTGCATGGTGTGATTCCTCAGAGGAACATCTCGGCACTGTCCTGCCAAGTATTACTCCTACCATGTTATACCGCAATTTATATTTTATATTTCATAACACTAATAAGGGTGGTCTTCACTTGTCCCATTCAGAGCTCTGCTTGTTAGCACTTGACTTCAAATTGCTTAGCCCTGAAGCTGTTTGTTCATCTCCATCCTGCTGACTCCCATTCTGACCAACTGATTTCTCTCTGCCTCCCTTACCACCATCTACCTATTAATGTCATCCACTGGGAAGAGCAAAATAACAAATTGGCTTGCTGATCACCCCACATCAACCTTGGCTTCACTGCAGCAGCCCAGGTGACCCTCAAAACACACAGGTCACTCCTTTGCTTGCTCTTCCTTATTTCTCTGGGAACCAAAACCTTGAAGTTTCTCTCAGACCTGCTTCTGTTCTTACCCCTCCCCACCCCCATGTGTCATATTACTATGTGACATATTGCTATATTTAATTGGGAAGTCCCAAGGGCAGGTTGGCCCTTGTCCATGAATTGTGTCATGGAGGCAGTCAGTGTCCCCACCAAATTGTTTTTTTCTTTCCACAAGCATTGCTACTGCTCTTTGTCCTACACAAAGTCATTTACAGAATGCCACAAATTGACCAGGATGCTGCGGTATATGTGGTGACAGGTGACCGACCCTGTCCAGGGATCATAACGTTGTGTACTGAGAACCAGAATCCCAGGTCTGCACCAGAGCCCAGGCTCTATCTGAACACTATTTTGTCTCTTTATCCTTGCCACTGCAGACATATAAACTAGCCCTCACAGTGCCTATCAGAGTGGTCTCCAGGCCTTTGTCCCCACAGTTCCTGGTCTGGCCAGCATTCTCTTCATTCTTTGATCTCCTCTGAGGCCCAGAGACCTGCTTTCACCAGTTAATGTGACAAAGCTGACTAACCCGAGATCAGGCTACGTAAGCTAAAGAATCTTTAAAAGTTATGTAGCGGGCTGGTGAGATGGCTCAGTGGGTAAGAGCACCTGACTGCTCTTCCGAAGGTCCAGAGTTCAAATCCCAGCAACCACATGGTGGCTCACAACCATCTGTAACAAGATCTGGCACCCTCTTCTGGTGTGTCTGAAGACAGCTACAGTGTACTTACATATAATAAATAAATCTTTAAAAAAAAAAAAAAAAAAAAAAAAAAGAAAGGTTTCCAACCAAACCTTATTAAAAAAAAAAAAAAAGTTATGTAGCAGAAGATGGCCTAGTTGGCCATCATTGGGAAGAGAGGCCCCTCGGCCTTGCAAACTTTATATGCCCCAGTACAGGGGAACACCAGGGCCAAGAAGAGAAGTGGGAGTGGGTGGGTAGTGGAGCAGGAGGGGGGGGGGGTTACGGGAACTTTCGGGATAGCATTTGAAATGTAAATAAAGAAAAAACAAAGCTCTGCCTTCCATGAATGACTGCAAGACTAATAAGGTGATTGGAACTTCAGAGATTGTTGAGAGTTTGGAATGGTTTAAATCCAGAGCTACATTATCTTGTGCCATCGTTAGCCACATTAAGACCAACTTACTGCCCCCTTCTGTACTTGACTTTAGATTTGGAACCATTTGGAATGGTCAAACATAGTGCTAGCTTGCCAGCCAACCAAATGCTTAAAACACTGTCACATAGCCTCTGAGGCCTAGTAACACAAGGTTTCCCCCTTTGCCTACCTCTACTGTTGACTTAATGTTTCCACCAACATATTTTTAAAGTATCTTGATTTGGCTTTCTTCTGTTACTATAAAGATTTCACAAACCTGCTTCCATGTAGCAACTTCAAGCTGTGTCCCCAGGCCATGACCTTGGCACCAGAATAAACTATCTCTCATCTTTGAGGTGAGAGTTATGTTTTTTGTTTTTGTTTTTTTTCTATCAACAATCCCTGGGGCACAAGGGGCTGCTAACTTCAATCACTTGCGTATAGAGGACTCCATCTCCCACCTGCTGAGATCCTGCCTTGTTCTTCACCTCCAGGTAGCTGCCTTAGGGTGGCACTTCCTACTTGAATGGCTGTCACAGCAGGCAAGCTGTGCCGCCAGCAATCAAATTCTTTGCTGCAGTGGCAAACAGAAGGGGCAGTCCTCTCTGCTTTGGTTGACACCATTAACCAACATGTAGAAGAAACTGAGAACTCAGCTGAGAAGTCTACAGAGGGGCCTTAATGTGTTTAAAAAAAAAAAAAAAAAAAAAGCTTGAGGCATGAGGAACTTTTTTTTTTTTTTTTTGAATACCCAGAACCCATGCAAAGGCTGGGCTTGGTAGCTGCTGTGTGTAATCCCATCATTTCTTTGGGGAGGTGAAAGGTGGAGACAGGAGAATCCCTAGAAGCTTGTGGGCCAGCCAGCTTGAAGCTTAGGGTAGACAGAAGCATGTTCTTTGATATGCAGATGGGCCTGATGGCTGGTAGTCAAGATTGGCTCCCTACACTAGTTACTTGATATACAAAATTTCCCTTCCTACAGTTTCTAACAATCTGGTTACTGTACTATTCTGCCTTGAGTCATATTAGAAGCAGTGCTCCTTCAACTGAATTCCTCTTAATTCTCTGTAACATCAATTTATTACTCCTAGTCTTTTTTGTACCAATAACAACTAGAAAAATAACTAATATCGCCTGCCAAGAAGCTGTGTGTGGCTAGAGGATTAAGTCTGTTAGTTGGGACACTCAGCTGTTTGTGGCTTGTACCCTCAGTGAAGGTTAGTGGCCATGGTATGACACCTTCCTTGAAGCTTCTCTCTCCAGGACACTGGGGTACGGAGTTTGTTGGTGTGTGTGTGTGTGTGTGTGTGAGAGAGAGAGAGAGAGAGAGAGAGAGAGAGAGAGAGAGAGAGATTTATGAGCAAGATATGACAACAGAGAGCATCATGGTCTTTCGTGTACCTCCGTGGAGATGGGATGAATATCAATCAGCCTCCTCAGTTCAGGCATGGAAGTCTTCACACAGGTACTTTTTGGGGGGGTGATTTTTTGAGACAGGGTTTGTCTGTATAGCCCTGGCTGTCCTGGAACTCACTCTGTAGACCAGGCTGGCCTCGAACTCAAAAATCTGCCTGCCTCTGCCTCCCAAATGCTGAGAGTAAAGGTATACACCACCACTGCCCAGTCACACAGGTACTTCTACCCCCATAAGTCCTGACCTCCATATCCCAGTCTCCTTGTGGAAGTAACCAGCTCTTCACTGGGTTCCCTTATTCTTTCTGTCTATTGGCTTGGCCTAATGCAGACAGAAAATCAGGCAGTGATTCCAGCAGACCCATTTCTTGAGGTCCAAACACAGGGTACTGCATGGCCCAGTCCATTAAAATCCAGAATTTGGGGGCTCAACTGGTAGATGCACTTGCCACTAGGGTGATGACCTGAATTCAATCACATGGTAGAAGGAGAGAAAGAATGTCTGCAAGCTGTCCTCTGAGTTCCGTACTGAATGGGAGGATGCACAGGAAAGAAAGTGCTGAAATGCCCCTCTATTAAGGAAGGTTTTTATTATGGATAAGATATGAGAGCTAAATTTATGCTTTAAGTTTAAATCACTGTGTTTAAATGATTTACAAAACAAGCTAGGTGGTGGTGGTGCAAACCTTTAACCTTTAATCCAACTCTTGGGAGGCAGAGGCAGGCAGATCTCAGTGAGTTTGAGGTCAGCCTGGTCTACAGAGTGAGTTCCATGACAGCCAAGGGTACACAGAGAAACCCTGTCTCAAAAACAAAAACAAAAACACCAAATGACTCTCATCTGTTATCCCCACTTGCCAAAGAGCAGATAAACCTGTAAGCCCCACTTGCCCAGGTAACCTCCTGGAAAGCTGGCAACTGTTGTTTATGTAATATAACAAGCCATGTGTTTTCACTTGTGTTAACAAGGTTGTATGCCCATGCTGCACAGGATATGCTTGGTCATACATAGGTGGAAGGTAGATGGCAGGAAGTATGTCAAGATGTATGCTTTTCCCAAATTGAACAAAGGCAGGAAGAATGTAGCCTTGTGGGGTTTGCCTTTATAAACTCCTAACTAATGTGATTTGCAGCCATGCTCTGGGAGTCTTGGGTATGGACCTGGCTGGTGTCCATCATCCTGGCCAGTATTTCATAACACTTACTTCACATGTGGCTCAAAAACTGTGGTAGTGGTCTTATTCTTGCTTGGTTGGTGGGATTAACAAAGAGAGAAAATATCTAGAGGCATCTGGAAGATTTAGAGCAGAGAGAAAGCAGTAGACTAGACACAGCCAGGACTAGGGAAATGGAGAGCATACATGGAGAAAGCAAGAAAAGAGAACAGCAAGAGAGGAAAGAGTAAGAACAGTAAGAAAAGTGAGGTGTGAAGAAAGCAGGGATCTGAGGTGAGGAGCGTGTGGAGCTTAGTGTGGGCCTTTGAAATGAACAACAGGTACTTGTGAATAGGGACTGAGGGAGGTCCACACCACAGGTGCTTGTCAATAGAGACCCATATGGACATGAACCCATTTCACAAGTTCCTGGGGAATACTGACTTTTATTTAGTCTAGCTTGAGTTTATTTCTGTATAAATGGACTTCCTGAGACCAAACATATATGGGCACTGTTGCATGCATGCATGTGCGCACACAGACAAAATAAATAACTGTAATTTTTTTTAAAAAAAGTATATATATATATATATATATATATCCATGACTTTGTTTTCTAAGCCAGTTCCATGTATACCAGGTTACTATTGAACTATGAAGCTGAGGATAACCTTGAAATTCTAATCCTCCTGCCTCTACCTAGGCTAGGATTATAAGCATGTGCTGCCACATCAGTTTTTCTGTAGTACTGGGCTGGAACCCAGGGCTTCATGCATGCCTGGCACAAGCTCTCTGAACTGGGTTATATTGCCAGCTCCCAGATGTTTTTGAGGTAATATCCAATTGTGATTTTCCTTGAGTTTTTTGGTTTTGGGTTTTTTTGTTTGTTTTGTTTTTTGTTTTTTCTTCCTGTTAAACAGAGCCATCTCCAGGCAAGACCTGTGACTTTAGGACTGCTGGGTCTGGGGTGAGAATAAAACTGACATTGTTGGCATAGCTCTTACTCTTAATTCGAACACTCAGCTTCCTAAAGAAACCTAGAGACTCTGTGGTTCAGATAAAATGCCTGTCAGAAGCCAAGGAGGAGAAGTGAGCTCTTGCCACAACTCAGAATAGCATTTGAAGGAAGAACATGTGCCACAAGTCAGGTAAGACTAAGCAGATTCCTGAGGTCACATCTGGCACATGCCCTGTTCATATTGTGTGGACTGAAGCCCAGAGGCACCACAATCCACATGCCTTGGCACAGACTTAGGGAAAATGAAGGAAGCTGGAGACCCAGAGTTAAAATTTCCATTCGCTGGGCAGAAGGGCTTGAAGGTATAGAGAAAAGTGAAGCTATATTTCTGCTTGCCTGAGCTTATGGGCTAAGGCTGGTAATTGTTATGTTTTACTTTCATATATACGTTTCCTCTGTATGCATGAATTTGTGTAAGCACATGTGTAGGTATGTGTGCAGGTCTCTGCATGTGGAGGTCAGAGGTCAGCATCCCTTCTTTAATCACTCTCCAACTTATTACTTGAAACAAGGTCTCTTACTGAACATGGAGCTGACCAAAGTTGGCCCAAGTGACTGACCATCATGTCCCAGGGATCCTCCTGTTTCTACCTCACTAGGGCTGGGATTACAGGTGCACTGCCACGCCTAGCTTTTTGTTATATAGGTTCTGGGTCATTGAACTCAGGTCTTTCTCCTTGTTCAGCAAGGAGTTTATTAACTAAACCATCTTCCTAGTGCACATTTTACCCTTTATCAAATTAATAGAAGTGGTAAGAGATAAGCAGCAGGGTGTATACTATCTGCCAAATCTGTTCAGGTTAACTCACACTTACAGTCTGAAGGAAATAACTACTTGCCCAGGGTCAAAACCCAATGAACCAACTTTCTGGATCCTGACAAAAATGTTACCATCCTCTCAAAACCACTGCATGATCCACAATGAGCTGCTTCTTCCTCCCACACAGATAATTTAAAACAGAAATATCTGGGCTTTCTTACCTTTTCTCCAAAGCCTCCTTCTGCCATAAAGCTGACTTGCTGATCTCTGTGGCAATAGACATGATTTTTTCTCTTCATCTTCATCTCTTTCCTCCTGGCAGTTTGGGTTCTCTGTCTGTCTACCTACTCTGTTGTTTTTCTCTCAAGCTAAGAAAATTGTTTTTGAACTTAAAGTACTTTTTAATGGCTCAGTGTGGTACCTTACACTTATGATCCTGACAGTTGGGAGATGGAGGCAGGAGAATTATCCTTAAGTTGGAGACCAGCCTAGGCTACACAGTAAGTTCCAGACTATCCTCAGTTACAGTATGAGAGTCTTCAAACAAAAACAAACAAAGCCAGAACAATTAAGGGCTGCATAGATGGCTCAGCACTTAGGAGAATATGCTATTCCTGTAGATTCAGGGTTGGTTCCCTACATCCAGGTCCATCACTCACAACCACCTGTAACTTCAGCTCCAGGAAGTCTGATAATCTCTTCTGTACTTCATCTCTTCTGGCATCTATACCATGTACATACACCCTACCCATGCCCACAATTAAAAAATAAATAAAATCTTTTTACAAACCCAACTAAATAAGTAAATTTAAATGAACTATAAGGTCATGTCAACAAAAGGCTGCATCAGGGGAGAGCTGAGGCCAAAACTGTATCCCTTAATTACTTAATTACTGAGCCAGACCACATCACCATGAGAACTCAAAAATGCCATTGCAATGACTCAGGACACTTGTTTGACTTCTACATAATTCTCTACTGGTTCTTTTTATTTACTTAAGTTTACTTGAGAAAAGGTCTCATGTAGCCCAAGCTGGCCTCAAACTATGTAGCTGGGACTAACCTTGAACTTCTGATGGCCCTGCCTTCACCTCCTGAGTACTGGGATTACAGGTGTGCACTACCTCATCCAGCTCTTTTGCTGATTCTATTAAATATGAGACTTGTATACTGGAAGTCTTTAGCTTCCCAGGGTGAGCTGACAGAGATGGGCAGTAAGGCCCAGTGGTATCTAAGTCATCCACAGATGTTCAGGAGAAAAAGAGTATTGAAAGAGGCAGGCAGGTGCACTAAAACAACATAGAGACACAGCAGCTGCCACATGATGGCAGATATGAAAAACACCCAAAGGCACTCCAGCCATCACTCTGTATGTGGTAGAGAGATGGGAGAAAAAGAGAAAGGGATGATGAGCACTATGAAGAGAGTCAGAACTGAAGACTCAAGGTGGGTGAGAATCAGCCTTGTGAGTAGCCCATAGTTGCCACCTGAGGCCATAAGGTCCTGGCCCGTGCTGCCACTGAGGGCCATTCATGTTTGGGTCCATGGACCTGCAGCAGCAAGGGTCTGTGTATGTGGCCCATGTCACCACCAAAGGCCATGAAGATGTCCCTGGTCTGGGCTGCCTCCTGAAGCCATCTTGATGTCCTAGGGCTGGGCAGAGTTAGCCCACCTCTCACTAGCTGCAGTACTCAGGAGAGCCACTTGCCTGGACATCATGGGAGAGCTGACCCTGGTGTCATGGGTGAGCTAGTTTAAGCACGTGAGTGGGAGAGCTGGCCCTGACCCTAGCAGGGGCAGTACTGAAGAGTTGGCCCTAGTGGCGTAGATGCAGGAGAGCTAACCCACATGGTGTGACTGCCTGAGAGGCAGATGTCTCTCACCGGGTGACACAAGTAGGAGAGCTGGTCCTGCCTTTTTCCTGGGCAAAGTGGAAGAGCTGGCTCTGGTGGTACAGTCAAAGAACTGGCTGAACAACAAAGCCACCACACAGGCTCAGATCTAGGGCCTTGAGTTTGCCCACCCCAGAGTGTGTGATAGGGCAAGTCCAAAGCTAGGATCTCCATGACAAAGGGCAACAACAGGGTATCCAAGAAGAGCTTAGTGAGGATCCAGTATTGATGGTGTAGCAGAAACCAGAGGCCTCAAACCACACCAATGCCTCACTGCAATGAACATTCACATCACAAGTAAAGCTGCTTGGACAGAAAGGTATACTGTGTAACACAGTGTGACATACTGCAGCTTCCACAGGAGACTTTTTTTAATCTACCTACCCTTCCCTCCCTCCCTCTCCCTCCCCCCCCCCAGGTTGTTGTTTTTTTTTATTGTTTTCTATTGGGGGAAGTTGCAAGAGTGAAGAGATAGATGGGACGATGACTGGGATTGGGATACATAATGTGAAATGCACAAAGAATCAATTAAAAAAGGAAATGAAGATAATGTCTAACTTTTATATTAAAACAGAAAGTGTGCTGGGTGAAAGAGCATTTGTTGCTCTTACAGAGCATGCGAATTGGCTCTCAACATCCATTTCAAGTGCTTAAAACCACCTGTAACTCCAAGTGATCCAAGGCCCTCCTATGGCTTCTGTGGGTACCTGCACACACACATAACACAGAAACACATAATATATAAAAATAAATCTTGAGGTTGGAAAGATGGCTCAGAGGTTAAGAGCTTTGGCTGCTCTTTCAGAGCAGCTGCATTTGAGTCCCAGCATCCACATGGCAGTTTACAACTGTCTGTAACTTCAGTTCCTGGGGGTCCAGTGCCCATTTCTGGCCTCTTTGAGCACTTCTTACAGCTGGTACACAGATATACACGCAGGCAAAACATCCATATACATAAAATGAAAATGAAAAAAATAAATATCCAGGGGGTAGGGAGATAGCTTAGTTGATAGCACCATCCACGTACACAGGCAGACCTGAGTTCAATCCCTAGCAACCACTGACCTCCACACATGAATACACACAAAACATGTGCTAACTACAAAGCTATTCTTCTGGTGCTTTCAGTGGGACCTACATGTCACAGACCATCTCTAATCAACACTAGCATTTCTGAAGGAAGGGAAGCAGGTCAAACCCACAGGCATCACCACTGAGTAGCTGAGGTGCTTCAGAGAATACTTCTGGCTTTCAGGTACCAGACTGCCATTCAAAATGCAAGTCAGTTCTGACCTATCCTGTAAGGAGGATGCTATCTATCCCTGGAAATTATTTTCTGATATTTCTAAGTTTCCCAAAATGGAGACTTTGCGGTGTGGGGGAGTTGGATTTCTCTATTAAAGCACTAAATACAAAGAGCTATCTATGCCATTTGGATCAATGTTGAAACCCTTTTTGAAGTTGAAGAGGTTGTTAGAACTATTTACCAAAACAGCTTTCAACAAGAGCTGCAAAAAATGCTAAACTATGTCTTTTAAAAGTAAGTTTCTTTGTTCTAAACATGTTTTTCTTAACATCAAAATGTATTTCGTACTTCTAACTGCCAACTATTTAAATACTGTGGTGGTTTAAATGAGAATGCCCATTATAGAGATAGGCTCAAGGTTGTGAACACTTGGGAGCACTGTTTAGGGGTTAGGGAGGAGGAGTGCTGCCACTGGAGGTAGGCTTTGAGAGTTCAAAGCCTTGTCACTTCCAGTTCACTCTCTGCTTCATTCCAGGAGCCATACCTCTTGGCCATGATGGACTCTTATCTCTCTGGAACAGTAAGCAAAATAAACTCTTCCTTCTAGAGGTTGTTTTTGCTTATGATATTTTAACACAGCAACATAAAAGTAACTGATAGATACATTTAACTCACCTATTATATTTAAACATACATTGTAATGTACAAAATGAGGGAATATTGACATAATTATTTTATTTATACATTTATTTTTTAAATTATAATGACATCATTTTCAAGTAGTTACTTTTAAAACAGTATGTTTCAAAAACAACCACATAGCCCAGGCTGGCCTCAAATTTGTCTCCTGACTCAGTTTCCCTAGTGCTGGGATTACAAGTATGTGGCACCACACCTAGCTTAAAAGGAAAAGAATTAAATGACAAAGATCTCCAAACTTTTGGACTGATGTGACTCTCAGGATCTGTCCTAGTTACTATGGTATACCAGCTGGTTTTATGTGTCAACTTGACACAAGCTAGAGTCATCAGAGAGGAAGGAGCCTCACTTGTGGAAATGCCTTCATGAGATCCAATTGTAAGGTATTTTCCTAATTAGTAATCAATGTAGGAGGGCCCAGCCCATGGTGGGTGTCACCATCCCTGGGCTGGTGGTCCTGGGTTCTATAAGAAACCAGCATCCTTTCATGGCCATATCAGCTCCTGGCCCTATTTGGGTCCCTGACCTGACTTCCTTCAATGGACTATGGTTAGTAGTAAATGTAAGCCAAATAAACCCTTTCCTCTCCAACTTGCTTTTCAGATGGTGTTTTATCACTGCAATAGAAACCCTAAGCGACAGCCCATATTTAAAGGGAAGATGGCCCAATCTCCTAACACAGTGACAAAAAAATGTGATATCAGGGTTAGGAGGTGTAACACATCTCCAAATTCTAAGGCCAGGAACTGATCAATCCACCATATTGTATTATCTGGATGTTCACATTTACAAAGTCTCCAAGTTTCTCTTTTCATTTCTGAAGTATCCTTAACTTGGCTGGTATTTAAATAAGTCAGGGATCTTTTTCCACCTGGATTCTTCTACCTCATATTCTCTGCATATTTTCACCTCAGTGTTCAAAATGGTCTCCAGATTCCACAGATCCCGGAGTCTGCTGCACTAGGAAACCAACAGGCTGCCTTCCAAAAAGAGACTCACACTCCAACCTCTTTTATCTGGAATGGGAGAGGAAATGGGGCAAGACCAGCAAGGTGGGGACATGCTACATTTACTCCAGTAGTGACTCCAATTACAGGTTTAGAAACCTGGAACCAGTCCTGAGGCAGAGTTTCACGGAAATAGCCTCCTGGAACCTTGGCATTCCCATAGCTAGAATGCCCCAGATTTATCCCTGCAATATTGTGGAGGGTCTTGCATGCTTTCTTACAGTATTTTACTGGATAAGAGATATAAATCTCAGGGCAAGGTTAGCAAAGTATACTTAGAATCTTCATTACAGCCAGGTATAGCAGACTACATTGTATATTAGAAGAAAATTGGTGAATTCTTCTGACAAATGGAGATTCCCTACAAATTTAAAAGAACAGCCAAGTTACTTTCATATGCAAGTATTTACCAAGGCCTAGGAAATAGGGGGTTGTGGTATTGCATTATTCATGCGAAGGTCTGCTAGAGCAGAAACCCCTGGTGCTAGCTTTCACAAGGCTCAAAGGAGTAGCATAAATTTTGACTAGGGAGTAAAATCCTTACCTGTCATTAGCTGACTCTAGGCAGGGCTGTTTTATCTTTACTGTAAATATTACCTGGTTTCTGTCTTTGTATAATGTCTTTGTAGTCATTCCTTTGTTTTGTGTCAGATAACTTCTATGTACCTTGCCTGCTGTGACATCCTACTCCTTTGTTTCCTGTAGTGTATATAACTGATGCTAACTTTGACAAAAATACATTCACATTCAGCACTCTCTCATGTCTGTGTCTGTCTGTCAATTCTCACTGATTCCATGCACACCTGCCAGAACCCCTGATTACACACGGATTGGGGGGGAGGGGGCAACTGAGCCCGGTCTATGGCAGACACAGGTAGAAATGATCTGTCTGGATGGCTGGATCATTGGAAGACTGTTCCTTCCATACTACCACTGGATGGATGGTAGTGCTCAGAAAGAATTCATTTAATAAAGGGCAGGAAAAAAACGAATCATATCTCCACAGAACCGCTGAAGAGCTCCATAAGCCCCAGAAATAAGCAGCGACATCAGAAAGCCACCCAGTTCTCTTCATGTTTGTGACAGCCTATCTGGTCATAGTACAGAGGTCCTATGCTGCTGCAAGAGGCAGAGTAAGAATTAACAAGTTCTGTTTACAGAATACAGGTCTCCTGAGGCAACTGTGTGGCAATCAGGTGAGAGATATAGTAGAGAACAGACTAGAGATGGGCATCAAAGAACACTGCAACAGGACTTGTGAGGAACTGGCTAGGGAAGGACTGGTAACGTCACTTTCCTCCAGTTCTTATAGTTGGGGTTAGATATGTGCAGTAAGTTCTGTATCCTTCTACTCTCAGGTACTGTGAGTGTGAAAACTTTCACATCTTTGGGATAAAGCTATGAACTACCCTGAAAAGAACCATTAGATCACAGCTACCATTGTATGCTCCATGGGCAAGGTGGGTAGAACAACAAATTTCAAGAACTTCCAACCTCACTTGCCCATCAGTGCCATCTTTTGTCACTTTGGTCTTCGCTGTCACCATCAGTGCAACTGCTCAGGGACAGCTAAGCTCTCCTGAGACATCTGTTCCATTCATCTCACTGACAGACCCATCCATCCTTGAAAGCATATACACAAAATACCTGAGGGTTCGGAGGCAATTAAGCAGGGGGCCATGGTGCCAGGAAGCCAAAGAACCCAATCTCCATCCACATGACAATCTCAAGTCATACCTATGAAATAGCTGAACATGTTTATTGAGAGTTTGGCAGTGTTTGGGGACAAAATATCAAATAGAAGTTTTACTAAACTTCAGTGCTGACATAAAGCCCTCCCTACCCAACTCCTATCACTGCAAACAGGCAAAAGCATAAAGCTATGGTGCATTAAGGACGACAGGGCTCATAGCATCTATATATAGCACCCACTTCAGAAAGAAACGGAGATTTGAAAAATAAGGCCATTTCTCTTTTCCTTTAAAGTACTTGGCTGGGACCCAAAGAATGCTTCATTTTACTCCTTCATTCTGCTCACTCAAGGCCTTGCAGTGGTAAGTGGAGAAGGGGAGAGGCCTAAAGTCCCATCAGAAATCCTGCAACAAGAAGGAATATGGAAGATATGGAGTTATAGAGAAAAATAAACAAATAGTAAACAGAAGGCTATGTGTTCTAGGGTAGCCAGTCTAGTTCTCCCACATGGGCTCCTGAAGACCACCAGAGACAGCTGCCTGTGGGTTCTGATCTTTCTATCTATTAGAATGATAGACAGCTGGCCACCCTCACTTCCAAGGACACACACATACTATCCCTAAAACACTCACCTCCATGTTCAGCTCTGTTGTATCTAATAGGTCCAACCCATGTTCACTGGGAGAAGAAGGGCTATGAAGCATCTAGAGCAAACAAGAGTCAAAAGTTAGAAAGATTATTCTGAAATTCTACCCACCAACAGAAACATGGTTCCTTCTGAAGTCTCAATGAATAAATCAGAGAACTGACTCCTCTCTTGGCCTCCAAGCTAGCCCCTTTACAAGCATCCAGCCCTGGAACCAGAGACTGGGATTACCCTAGCCCTCTCAACAGGTTATTTGAACAGAAGTATGAAGGTGCTATTTGAATTTTCCTTCCCTTACCCAGAGCATACAATAAAATAGCAGACAGTGTTAGCTTAGTGTGGACAGAATTTCTGCAGCCTTTCCTCCCATCTACCTCCTGCAAGACCTACCTGATATGTATGTTGAGATCCTGACCCTTAGAGACCATAAAAGAGGTGACCTTTGGAATGCTGTTTACATGGAGCCCTTAGAACTTTGTTAGTGCCTTCACAAGAGGCCAACAATGGCTTGCCCTTGCTTGCATGTGAGACAGCCTGCAACTAGCAATGGGGCCTTACCAGAACCCATCTATGTTTACCGAAACTCAAGATATCTTGCTTCCACCAACGTGTGTATACTTTATTCCTCCCTAGAATACAGAATAAAATATCCATGGAAGGAGTTGCAGAGACAAAGTTTGGAGCTAAGATGAAAGGATGGACCATCCAGAGACTGCCCTACCCGGGGGTCCATCCCATAATCAGCCACCAAACGCAGACAATATTGCATACGCCAGCAAGATTTTGCTGAAGGGACCCTGATATAGCTGTCTCCTGTGAGGCTTTGCCAGTGCCTGGCAAATACAGAAGTGGATGCTCACGGTCATCTATAGGATGGAACACAGGGCCCCCAATATAGGAGCTAGAGAAAATACCCAAGAGCTGAAGGGGTCTGCAACCCTATAGGTGGAACAACAATATGAACTAATCAGTACCCCCAGAGCTCGTGTCTCTAGCTGCATATGTAGCAGAAGATGGCCTAGTCACCATCATTGGGAAGAGAGGCCCTTTGGTCTAGCAAACTTTATATGCCTCAGTACAGGGGAACACCAGGGCCAAGAAGTGGGAGTGAGTGGGTAGGAGAGCAGGGCAGGGGGAGGGTATAGGGGACTTTTGGGATAGCATTTGAAATGTAAATGAAGAAAATAATCTAATAAAAACAATGTGTGTGGGGGGGGGAGATGTCTTGCTTCCAAAGCTGAAGGAATAAATGCCTGCCATTTATAAGCCATGCTTCTCTGAGCTATGGTATAATCCTTTGCAGTTTATAAGGTGCTTTGTACTCTAAATTATGTGTAAATTCTCCATTGTAAGGATGGGGAAATGGAAGTTAGACAAGCAACAGCTATAAATTCGTATGAAACTAAGGACTCACATTCAAGTGACCTCACTTCAAGCTCTCTGTTTTGTTCACTAGATCAGATCATCCATCTAAAAATCAGGTATCCAGAGAAGAGAAAGGGGTGGGTGGAGGGACAGGGATAGACAGCCTTGTCAGGAAAGAGGAAAGAAGGAAGTAGACTGTGAGTATCCTGTTCCTGGCTCTAGGTAATTCTTCCGACTGTTGGAAGATTCAGTGGCAATATTTATTTGGAAACTGTGAAGAAATGTGCTATTCTAATTCTTTTCCTTTTTAAAAAAAAAATTATGTATGTACACAAACTATAGAACAGGACAAGTTCTGGGAATAATTTCTTGCCTTCTACCGCATGCAGTCTGGGACTGGGACTGAACTCCAGCCTTCAGGTTTGGCAGCAGGTACCTTTATCAACTAAACTGTCTGTCTTGCTAAGCTTTGCTTTTTTTTTTGGTTTTTCGAGACAGGGTTTCTCTGTGTAGCCCTGGCTGTCCTGGAACTCAGTAGACCAGGCTGGCCTTGAACTCAGAAATCCACCTGCCTCTGCCTCCCAAGTGCTGGGATTAAAGGTGTGCACCACCACTGCCCGGCTTGGCCTTTGCATTTTTAACTTCTTTTCCTACCAGTTTTCAAAAGCAGAGTCTCACTGTCTAGCCATGACTGGCCTAGAACTCACTATGTAGTCTTAAACTCAGCAATCCTCTTGCCTCAGTCTCTTAAGTGCTGAGATTATGCGTGTAAATGACTACCTCTGGTCATTCCTAAGCTCCTTATTTAATTAAAGCCTGAACTAAGTCTGCAAACTTTCCTCTTTCCCTCTATGATTCTTTCCAATAACCTTTAGCAGTTTTACAAAAAGGTCATCACGAAGACTGAGAATAGGTGTCTCAGGCTCTCTCTGCATTCTAGGAGAAAGGACTGCTGGATTCAGACCTTGTCTCCACGTTGCCATTCTTCATCCAGAAGTCTTAGCTCTTCTTCCTCATCTTCTTCCATAAGGCTGAGTCTGTGACAGTGGCAAAGAGTAGAGACTTTTACATGGTCCTTTCAGGCCCCCTGAGTTTCTTCTCATAGGCATGGAAAAAGAGGGCCTGGCAGCAGGAGGGGCAGGACTTAGGCTCTAGTACTCACTCCCACTTCTGGAGGAACAGCCCTTTGTATACTTGGAGAGACATGCTATACTGGAAAGAATGTTCTGGGACCAAGACAATCCAAGAAGCACTGGCTCAGGTGAGAAGTAAGAATAGGTAACACCAGCATGAGAAGGGAAACCTCACCGGGTCAGCTGCTTGCCCAAGCCAGAGCCTGAAGGATCACATCGAATCTGGAAATATGGTGCACTTGACATCTTCAACCTCTGGGTGCCTAAGAGTTGCTGACTATTGAGAATAAAGCAGTGACAGGGTTTGATAAAAAAGCAAAAAGTAAAAAGAGAAAACAGCACAGAGTGTGGAGGAGACACTGCAGCTATAAAAGCACCAGAACTACCCACATATCAGACAGTACTGCAGGGGGAAGAACAGAAACACCAAAGTTTCCCTTGGCCTCACCTGCAGATCAGCTCTGGTCCTGATCCTGGTCCTGGTCTACCTTTTTGCTTCTTGCCCACTGTCCTCAGAGACTGCTTCCTCTTCACTGCTGTGGAGGTGAGGGTAGGGGTTGTAGGGCCACTGTTCAGCTGAAGGCTTTCTTCCTGGGATGAGGACTCTTCTTCCTGAGGCCTGCAGGGGCCTGCAAAGAAGCAGATACACATATCAAATAAATCAGAGCTACTTGTATAAACATGTCCCTTGTTTCTTAAGGGAAAGTTAAACAGAAAAGAATGAAAAATTTATGTAGCCTTATTTTGTTCCATCTCAAGAATGAGCAGAGCCCTACATAATCATGTACCTGGTGCTACAGTGCCATGCTGTGTCATTATATACAGCTCCTATCCTAGAAAATACTACCTACCTAGGAAACAATATAGAAACAAATACACTTCACAGAGAACATAGATATTTGATGACAAATGTGGGAGATGACTGATTACCGAAAATTAAGCAGTCTGTTAGGCAATGAATTATGAAATCCTATCCATTCTAGATTGATGGTAACTGGTTTTGAAACAGATGCATAAGGGCCAGGGAGATACAGTTTTCTGAAGTCAGAAGATAAAAGGATGGCAACTCTAGTGTCTTCTTACAAGAGAAGCTGAGTACAGGTACTTTCTCTGCTAACTAGAGGGAAAAGAAGGATGATGCCACCAACTCAAGTGTCCACACCTAGGCTCTTTCCCTGAGAAAACTCAGGTAATGTGATTTTAAAACTGCAGCCAAATATACATCACCATTTGCCAGTAGTGAACATTCACACCTCTACTGACCCTTCCTTCTCTGTGACCATGTATCTACAGAGAAACAAACCCAAAATTTGCTGCCATTAACCTATATGAAGGATTATAGACATGAGAGGCTGAGCCATACATAAATCTTTGTGAACTTGGACAAGTGAATGGTTCCTTAAGACATAACATGAAATGCACAAGTTAAAAAAATAAAAAATAGGTAAGAGGGGAAAAAGGAGGCAGAAGAGAGATAGGAACTTTTGGATAGTGATAGCGAGAGGGCAAGATGTAGCTACTAGTGTCTCCTGGTTTCAATGGTGGATCTGCCAGGGCTTGTCACTGGAGTATTTAGATTTAGTTGTTGCGGACTCCGCCAAAAGTAGTCTGCACAGGTGAGAGTGTGGACTACAGAAGCTAACAGCTTCTGGGACAGGCAAGAGCCACAGAGCTTCTGAGGCATCCCCCTTTTCAGGCTCCAGACATCCGGGCACCTTCCTGGCCAGAGGATAGGTATCTGCCCTGCCCGGGAGGGCTTTGAAGGAGCACCTGGGGGAGCCATCTTGGTTCCTGGATCCCTCCGAGACTAGTCTGTGCAGGTGAGAGTGTGGATTACAGAAGCTAACAGCTTCTGTGACAGGCCAAAGCAACACAGCTTCTGGGGCAGGTCCGCTTTTGGGCCTTCATCTTTGGCCAGGAGGGAGGTCCAAACGCCAGATATCTGTGCACCTTCCCTGTAAGAGGAGAGCTTGCCTGCAGAGAGTGCTCTGACCACTGAAACTCAGAGGAGAGAGCTAGTCTCCCATGTCTGCTGATAGCGGCTAACAGAATCACCAGAGGAACAATCTCTAACCAGAGACAAATATAACAACTAACTCCAGAGATTACCAGATGGTGAAAGGTAAACGTAAGAATCTTACTAACAGAAACCAAGACGACTCACCATCATCAGAACCCAGCACTCCCATCTCGCCCAGTCCAGGGAACCTCAACACACCTGAAAAACTAGACCCAGATTTAAAAGCATATCTCATGATGATGGTAGAGGACATCAAGAAGGACTTTAATAACTCACTTAAAGAAATACAGGAGAACACTGCTAAACAGGTAGAAGACCTTAAAGAGGAAGCACTAAAATCCCTTAAAGAATTGCAGGAAAACACGACCAAACAGGTGATGGAAATGAATAAAACCCAGATATAGCTGTCTCTTGTGAGACTATGCCAGGGCCTAACAAACACAGAAGTGGATGCTCACAGTCAGCTATTGGATTTATCACAGGGCTCCCAATGGAGGAGCTAGAGAAAGTACCCAAGGAGCTAAAGGAATCTGCAATCCTATAGGTGGAACAACAATATGAACTAACCAGTACCCTCCGGAGCTCGTGTCTCTAGCTGCATATGAATCAGAAGATGGCTTAGTCGGCCATCAGTGGAAAGAGAGGCCCATTAGTCGTGCAAACTTTATATGCCTCAGTACAGGGGAACGCCAGGGCCAAGAAGTGGGAGTGGGTGGGTGGGGGAGTGGGTGGGGGAGCGTGTGGGGGACTTTTGGATAGCATTGGAAATGTAAATGAAATAAATACCCAATTAAAAAAACCTTAAAAAATAGGTAAAGTGGAATTCATCATAATTAAGAGTACTAACAAACTAACCAACAGACTAAAAACAGCTAAAACACTTTTGTATCTCTTTATCTAATAAACATCTATCTAGAATGTGTAAAGAACCCTTAACAACTCAACAATAAATAGACAACTCAATTTTGAAGAAGATGAGAATGGTGACCATGGTCTGTAACCCTATTATTTGGGAAACGGAGGAAGAAAAATCAGAAGTTCAAAGTCATCTTCTATTACATAGAGTTCAAGTCCTGCCTGGCCTATACATGACTTTGTCTCAAAGAAAAATAGACAAAGCATTTTAATAAGCAATTCGCCAAAGATCAACTGTCCATAAGAACATGAAGTAAAGGCTGGTGGTGGTGCATGCCTTTAATCTCAGCACTTGGGAGGCAGAGGCAGGTGAATTTCTGAGTTCGAGGCCAGCCTGGTCTACTGAGTTCCAGGACAGCCAGGGCTACACAGAGAAACCCTATCTCGAAAAAAAGGAACATGAAGTAAAAAACTCAATTTTGTTATCCAATAGGGAAATACAAACTGAAAAGAATGAGATACCAATTCAGTCACTAGAAGGTAAACACAAGAAGCCCAGACAGTCACAAACACTGAGAGAGGAAGAAGAACTTGGGCTCCCAATTGTCTGGAAACTCCACTGCTAAGGTTGAAGTCTGGCATTACTGGGAAGTCCTGAGCTCAATGCAAAATGGCAGACTCCCTTTGTCTGAGGGGCTTCCTCTTCTCTACCCAGGGGATCTCAGACCCCTCACCTACCTGAGGAACATCATGTAGCCTGCAAAAAATTCCTGGAATGCTTCCCCATGCTAATGAGACATCTAAGTACCTTAGCCTTCAGACCTTTGCCCACCCCTTCCCCAAAACTATACAACACTTTATTCACCCTGAATAAAGTGTATGCATACAAGCTGTTTCTTTAATACCATCTAAGAGAGCTGCTTTATTGAACGTAATGTAAAAGAGCTGTAACACTGAAATCTTCAGAGGAAACCTTCTTACCCCAGGCATTCACTGCAGGACCAGGGTCCTGCCGGCCTACCAGTTCCAGACTTTGCTTCATCCTTTTCCTACTGGTGTGTACTGGAGTCTGGACATTCCAAGAGAAGAAGTGGACCGCAGAACTTGGTTCTGCTTCATCCTTCCCCATTTGGTGTGCAGTGGTGCCTGGACACCACAAGCGAATTAGTGGAAAAACAGAACCACACCCAATCATTGCTAGTGGGAATATAAAATGATCTAGGCACTTTGGAGAACAGTTTGGTAGATCCTTATAAAGTTAAATGTAGAGCTTCCATATGACCTAGCCAGAAATTCCATTCCCAAATATATCTCAAAGGTATGTCCACTCAAAACCTTGTATGTGAATTTTAATGATGATATGCACATCAGTCTAACAATGGAAACAACTCAAATGCTAATCAACTTATGAGTAAATCGGGTAATGACCATCCAATAGACTATTATTCTGCTATAGAAAGAACAAAAAAAAAAAAAAAAAAGACTAAGCAGAAGAATACAGACACACAAAGCCTCACAATAATATTGGCACTACTTAGATAAAGTATCTGCCAGAGGCAAATTCAGAAAGAGGAAGGTCAGTAACAGTGCCTGGGGCTGGGAGGACAGGGAGAACCATGAGTATAACAGGGACACGGATTCTTTTGGAGCAGTGAAAATGTCTGAACATTAAAGACTGGTGGGATGGTGAGATCGCTCAGCAGGTAAAAGTGCTAGCTGGAAAAACTCCAAACCTGGGTTCAACACTCAGAATCCATGTAATGGAGGGAGTCAACTCAACATTACAGCACTGCCCTCTAGCCTCCTCATGCAGAATATGGCAAGTACATGCTATACACATTACACACACTTAAAATAGTCTTAAGACTAATAAAATTAAAATGATAAAGTCTTACATAAAGATTATGAATTTGCCAGGTGTGGTGACGCACCTTTAGTCCCTAGCACTCGGGAGGCAGAGGCAGAAGGATTTACCTGAGTTCAAGGCCAGACTGGTCTACAAAGTGTATTCCAGAACAGCCAGGACTAAATAGAGTGCCCCTGTCTTAAAGGAAAAAAAAAAAATAACAACAACAAAAAAATTTAATTAAGTACTAAAATTAAAAAAAAAAAGTAGTGGAAAGACAGTCAGCAGTTAAGAGCATGTCCTGTTCTTACAGATCTCAATTCAGTTCAAAGGCACCTGTGTACACGCACACGCATGTACACTCATGTCCACTAATAAAACTTGTCAAGGAAACATAAAAGCTATTGAAGTATAGACTTTAAAAGGATAACTTTGACTTTTATGGTTTATAAATTATGTCTCATTAAAGCTGTGACAGTTTCAAAGTTACAATTTAGCCGGGAGGGGCGGTGGTGGCGCACGCCTTTAATCCCAGCACTTGGGAGGCAGAGGCAGGTGAATTTCTGAGTTCGAGGCCAGCCTGGTCTACAAAATGAGTTCCAGGACAGCCAGAGAATACAAAGAAACCCTATCTCAAAACAAAACAAAACAAAACAAAACAAAACAAAACAAAACAAAACAAAACAAAAAACAAAAACAAAAAACAAAAAAAAAAAATCAAAGTTACAATTTAAAGTACATATTGGCAAACGCACATTAGCATATGAAACAGATTAGAATATTACTAGAGATGATGTAAAAAAGAAAATTAAAGATATTAGGTAGATTTTAGGACAAGTGGTAATCTGAAAGTTATGAGAAATTAATGTATTGTTTGCTGTCAATGAAACAAGAATGCTTGGTTCAATCTTTGGCTTTATCATTAGTTTCTATATCATTTCTCAATGAAGAAAATAAATGATAGTGGGTACCTGATAAAATATTTGACAAAGTATAACTTTGAAAAAGATCAAAACCCCATCCATCTCCTGTTATTAGGGCAAAGGCAACTGGGATTTGGTGCTGAACTGATGCCAACCCCAACCCTAAACTCTTACCTTCAACACACCTCTTCTTGGAGTGGGGGGGTCCACGAGGGCTGGCCTCTGCTGTGTTCTCTAGAGAGTGGAGGGAGTGGCAGTAGGTGGTGACTGGACCCCAGGGATGGCTAGGTGCCTCGGAGACACGCTGCAGACACTTTTCCAGGTAGGATAGTCTAAAGGGATGGTACAGAGAATGAACTGAGCTGTCTCTAGACTCTTCTGCAATCCACATCTCTATTCAACCACTAACTTACAGTAGCCGCTTGTCCTGATGGAAGAGGCGAGGGGAGAACTCTGAAAGAAGCTCCAGGAATGCAAGATTTGGGGGCTCACGAGAAGAACCAGCAGGAGGAAGCTCAGACAATGAGAACTTGATGCCTTCCCTTGGTTGGGGAGAATTAGTTCAGTTAAGAGTCTGAAACACCCAACTATACCATCCCTACATTCTTGCTGCCCAAGCACACTCAGCACCAGCCTGCCTGCTACTTCTGCACATGGTTATGCTTCCCATCAAGACCTTATTCCCTGCCCTCCCTGTACCCAACCTCCAACCAGCACTTCCTTACTTGTGCAGCATGACCACAAGATCTCGGTTATGGAGCTGCTGGGGTCCAAAGCTCAAGGCAAACCTCCGGGCCAAGTCTCTCATCTCAATGAAGGCTGGCAGTTCTGTCAGGCCCTGGGGTCCTTGCTCCTGTATCAGTTCTGTGTAGAGCTGTGTGCAGGAGACAAGGCACATTTGGAAAAGGAGAAAAGGGAGCTCAAGAAAAGCTTAACTCTTCTCTACTAGAGACCCTACAAGGCTGGGTGTGGAGTGCCGTCTGCTATCTTTCCTACCCAGATACTGCCACATCCTGACCCCTTGCAGCAGAGCACCTCAGCCTTGCTCCATGAGGGTTTTCAAAAATGTGCCCCTAGGGATTCAACACAGGGCCTTGTACATTGCAGGCAAGTACTTTACCACTAAAAGCCATCCTGGCACCCTAGCTCTATAGAGATAAAAATCTCTGATCAGGCTGGTGCAATGGGTCAGTGAGTAAAGGTGCTTGCTACCATGACTGACTACCTGAATTCAATCCCCAAAATCCACAAGGTAGGAAAGAACAAATTTCCACACTTTTCTCTGATCACCACACTCACATAGTGGTACATGCTTCTCTCGACCCCAGCTATGAAGGATGCTGTAAAAAAGCAGACTAAAAAAAAAAAAAAAAAATCAGGAATTCCATAGAGTCTAGAGAGAGAGGGCTCAGTGGCTAAGAGCATTTGGTATTCTTCCAGAGGATCTGGATTCAATTAGCACCCACGTGGTGGCTCACAACCATCTATTACTCCATTCCCAGGGGATCTGACTCCCTCTTCTAGCTATGTAAGCACACAGTGCAGTCATACATTCAGGTAAAACACCTACATACATAAACAAATTTTTTTAAATTTTCCTATCATTTTAGTATTGGTATTAATAACTGATTTCTATGAGGCTTGTGGAAGGAGGAAACTGTCTGCTCAGTTATCTTAAGGTCTGTGGATATTTAAATAAGAATGGTCCCCATAGGCTCATATATCTGAATGCTTAGTCACCAGGGATTAGAATGATTAGGAGATGTGACCTTGCTGGAGGAAATGTGTCACTGATGAGGTTTGAAGTTTCAAAAAGTCAAGCCAAGCACTATTTCTACCTAAGGATCAGAATGTAGCTCTCAGCTATTGTTCCAGTGAATGCCTGCATGCTGCCATGCCCCTTGCCATGATGATAAAGACTAAAACCTCCAAAATTGAAAGCAAGGCCCCAATTTAAAATACTTCTAAGAGTTATCATGGTGTTTTTTCACAGCAATAAAACAATGACTAAGACAGAGTTTATAAGGTATGAACAAACCTGTCACAAGAAATGAGATTCAAGAAAACTTCTGTCCTTAAAAATTTTGCAGCAGCCAAGCAGTGGTGTTATACACCCTTAATGCCAGCACTTGGGAGACAGAGGCTAGAGGATCTCTGTGAGTTCGAAGCTAACCTGGTCTACATCAGGAGTACACAGGAAAACTGTCTTGAAAATACAAAACAAAACAAAAAACCTTGCATCCCTACACTGCTGGGGCTAGACAGTAAGGTGGGAATCTAGGAAGAGTATACCACAGATTATATGCCTCCAGGCAAAAGCACCTGCTTTAGGCTCAGGAGCAGGATCCGAGAGCACTGACATCTGTCAATTTGTCTTGCCCGAGTTAATGTTTCCTTGATAATGTCACCATAGTCTTCATAGAACTAAGAGAGAAGAAGTGAAGACAGTAATGTTAACCACAGGGGGAAAAAATTTGATTTATTCCTTCACATCCCTAATCAAACAACTTCCCAATGAGCATTAGGTAGGAAAAACAGTAACTCAACAGTAACTTAGACTAAACCTCATCTCTAAATATTGCAGTGTCCAAAAGAAACCAGATGTACGAAAGAAAGAAAGAAAGAAAGAAAGAAAGAAAGAAAGAAAGAAAGAAAGAAAGAAAGAAAGAAGAGGGAGGGAGGGAGGGAGGGAGGGAGGGAGGGGAGGGGAGGGGAGGGGAGGGGAGGGGAAGGGAGGGGAGGAAGGAAGGAAAGAAAAAGAAAACCTAGGAGCAAAAATTGGTTGACTCTCTACTGGAGAAACAGAACAGGGCACTAATACCTATCCTCAGACAACACTGGAGCCAACACATCCCTCCCTACCAGTCTAGAGTTTGTAGAACAAGAGTTTCTGTGCTGTTCATTGCTGTCCTTAGTACCATGTCTGGTGCACTGCAGATGCTCAATGAAAAGGGGTACAATGAAAGATTGAGGAAATAGATAAATATATATACATATATATGTGTGTGTGTGTGTGTGTGCGTGTGTGTGCGTGTGTGTGCGTGTGTGTGCGTGTGTGTGCGTGTGTGTGTATCTTGTGAGGCCTGACTTTCCCCACTGTTTTCTTTCTCTAATGCTCCATCCTGTAGATTAGGTTTAAAGCAGGGAAAAGTCAAGGAAAGTCTCAATAGCTTTTTCACCTTAAATATTTACACCCATCTCTTTCCTTTGTTCTTTTTCTAAACCCCTATTTCTGTTCTCTCCGACTTCTCTTTTAAGCCTGATCCTCTCAGACTGCCCCCAACTTGACTTCCTTTCTGAGATGCTGCAGTGTCTGAAGCCAGGGCTTTGTTCAACTTGATCTTTCATGTCAAGGTCCTGCTGTACCTTGTTGTAGTGTTTGAAAACGTCTGAGGCTGCATCCAGATCCAATACCCCATAAAGCAGCAGCTTACAAAATCCTGCAAGCAGGCGGCGCCTCTGGTGCAGCAGTTCTATCTGGACATGATCCTCCTGTGACTGACCTGCCCAGCAAAAGCAGAACCAGTCACAGGCTTAGGACTCTTGCCCAAGATTCCATCACCAGGCTCAATCCCGAACCCTTCCGAAACGCTAGGCCTAGATTTCTTATACCGTTGCCCAGTTCTCCAGGCTGGAGAAAGACATGGTCCATGAGGAAGCTGGCTAGTTCCGACTGGAGAGTAGCTTCCGGAAAAAAGACAAGAGGCCTAAGGAAATCCCGTCCCCCTACAATCATCTGAGGGCTGAAGATGAGAAGCAGGTCACTTAATAAGACAAAAGCCTGTTGTGGAGGGAAAAAAGGGGGTGATTTAAAGAATCAGGATACTACTCACAAAGACTGTAATTACATACCTCATCTCCCTGGTGAACAGTCTTCTCAAACTGCAGCACACACATGCTCACCTGCTCCTGGATCTCTGGGTCCACGTCTGAGAGGCAGCTTTGGCAAAGCTCACAGAAGGCTACCATTCTTTTCTTCAGATTCATCAGCTGCTTCTATAAAAAGAGCAACTTACTTCACAGAGGAATGAAGGCTCATGCTCCTCCATTCTCATAGTCTCCTCAAACCAACACTCACGTGAGAAGTAGACTCCGAAATGTGGGTTACTGTCCAGAGAATGGAAAAATATACCAGAGTCAAGGCTGGCAAAATCACCTGTAATCAAAAAATGTCACATTAGGAGGCTAGACAGCAAGAGTGAGGGAGTGTCAGTACTCTCACACAGACAAGAAGAAGAGAGAAGCTGAAGTGAGGTGGTGTGTGCCTTTAATCCCAGCACTTAGATAGCAGAGACAGGAAGATCTCTGTAAGTCTGACACCAGCCTGGTCAACAAGTAAGTTTCAGGACTGACAGGGTTACATAAAGAAACCCTGTGTCAAAAAACAAACAAATCTTGTCCCAAATACGAGAGAAGATGAGACCGGGGGAAAAATTCCTTTCTAATAGAAAAGAAAGGATTATTTTGGGTGATATCCAGAGGTTTCTAACCTAGACAGAAATGTCATATCTTTCTGGTTTATTCAGTCTCTTAGAATTCCTCAACATTCTCCTTGGCTCCCAGGAACCCCAGAAGCCCCCCGTGCACCTCAGAGAACAACAGAAGTAATAACCCCACCTGACCTTCCTCCCTATGTCCACTACACACCCGAGGACTGAGACTGCCTGGGCAAGGTGGCCTGCAGAACAGAGATTCTGACAGGCACCTGCCCTGCCTGTGCGTGTCCAGCCTATCACCTGCCTGGTGAGGAACTTCTCCTGTGTCTACAGCCTTCCGGAGGAGTCGACAACATGGTTCAGAGATCTCCCATCGGGTCAGGTCATGAGCACTTTAAAGAGAGAGAAGGAAACACTATGTTAGGACACATCCAAGGTAATCAACTCCATCAGCACTAGGACAAAGGGAAGGTGGCAGGACAGCTGCTCACTTGTAAAAGGCAGAGAGACGCTTCAGGGTGGCTGTCAGGCTGTATACCTCATCCTCATCTAGGAAGGATGACTAAAGAACAAATAAGCTCACAGCAAGAGTTTCTCAAGAATTTATCTTTAACTCCAGCCCTCTCTCACCCTCCCTGAGGTGCCCTGCCATTTAGCACCACCTGTATTAGGTCATCAAGCTCCTGCTGGAATCTATCAGTCAGAAAATCTACTAATTGGCTTCTGGCAAAGTCCACTCTGCTGAAGAAGGTGAACTCTGGTTTGCAGAGCAGATAGAGGGCATGGGCTGCTGCCTCAAGCACCTCAGGCTCTACATGCTTCACCACCACCTCCTGGAGTTGTTGCAGAAGCAGCTCCAAGTGCTAAAAAGGAGACAAGGTATGGTGGGCTATAGGCTGAAGAGTGACACAGGAGGATGAAAACAGTGGTGTTTATTAAAGATAAGATATATTTAAAAGTATGGCATTATATGTTCTTCATAAACCATGGGCCTTGTGAAAAACAAACAAATTAACCAGATACTAGAAGAATCCTTAACCTAAGCAGGGGAGCAGCAAGGTCTAGGAAATGGTCTTGCTACCTACTCACCTTCTCCAAGCGCTGAGTGCAATATATGCTGAGGTCAAAGTAACTGAGCAGCTGGAGCAAGGGAGCAACATTCTCTGCATCTGCTGAGAACTACAGTGGAAAGAGTGTCCTGTTAATTCAGGGACAGGAAGTGAATCCTTTCCTCATCCTGCCTTGGGGTTGGTCCCTTACCCATTTATGCTCTAGTTGTACAAGAAGCTCTTACCTTGGCAAGGAGCTGGGGCAAGAGGGGGATGAGGTGCTCAGCCAGCTTCACCTTATCATAGGCTTGAAGCTTGCGTTCTTTGGCGGTCAGACTCTGAGATTAGTCATTAGGGTGGAAAACTGTGAAGAAACACTGGGTACAGAAGGTTGGTGTATCTGCACACACTTCTGCTCCCTTCAGATGTCTTTTATATGGAGATAGGACTCTTAGAAGGAAAGATGGAGGGCCCTAACCCAGAATATAGAAATAAAGACAGCCAATAACCATCTGGCTCTAATAATACTAACCTACTAACCCACTGTTCAAGCTCACCTTCTTTCCAGTGATGCGCCCCACTGGTGGGTGACCCTCTGCAGCTTGCCGGGCACTAGACACAAGGATTTCTATCAGCATTCTCTCTTGCATATCACCCAGATCTGGGATAGAAAGAAGATCAAAAATAAAACATCACAAATTAACCACCCTCCATCTCCCTCAGCCAAAAGTTAAAATTAAAAAAATAAATAAAAATGAAAAAAAAAAAAAAACCAAAAGCCCAAACCACTCAGTTTCACACAAGAAGGTGCAAAGATACACAACCCCAGCTACCATGTGACTGATACGCACTCTGGTCTTTCTGCAGCAACAGGTTTGTCAGACTCTCCCAGTCCTTCAGGTAAGACCCTGCACAGTCCCACAAGCTGTCTACTAAGTAAGCAGCATGGTTGTGATGCTGTGAAAGAAAGTTCCCAGTAAGTTATCCACCAATGTCACATCAAATTGTTCCAGCAAGTGGCTGTTGATAAGCAGGATCCTCCTACCCGTTGCCCATCTTGTCCTCTACTTCCTATATTACCTCACTCTCCATAAAGAAGGCCAGTAAAAGATAAATGAAAGTTTTCTGGGCTTGTGGACTCCGGCGTCGCTCTCTATCACTCACTGCTTTTGCCCCACATTCAGGATGGAAGATCCTAGGATGGTATAGGTGGAAAGAGCAGCATGGGAAGAAGTAAGGACAAGAGAACAAGTAAAGAGCCAAGGAACTCCCGTAAGATTAAGAGAGAAAAGGGAACAAGAGAGACTTCAATAATTTTGATAAGTCTGTAGGTGGAGAGGTGACAGAGAGAGAAAATGAGAGGACAGTGTGACAAATACATACACCACTTACTTCCAATACACAAATTCCCCTGCAGAAGAGGCCATAGCACGATTAGAAATGTATACAATGGAGTAAATTTTCTCACAGTCTGCACTAGTCAGCACTCCCTCCATGTTCCTGCCAAGAAAAAAGGAGAAAGGGTGGGGGGGGGGGCATTAATCTTCTCACACAGCAAGGTATATAACAAAACAAGGCAATACCTATAAGGATATGACTCAAAGAAAATGTTTTAAGAGTCAGAGAGAGGAGTACAGAGAGTTAAAAATAGGGAAGTCCCCCTCTAACCTACAACTCAGGAATGCCCTTTGTCTTCTAATCTGTTTGACCCTCCTAGCAAGTCTGTTAGGCTGCCTCCCCACTTCCCACAACTCACTTCAGAATAAGGGTCAGCAATCTGATGGCCTCCACTGCTACTTCACACTCTCTGTCCATGACCATGGAAACCATCCGGTCCTATGCAAAGAACATTATCCAATCTCTCACTGCACCCATTCCCAAACACCACAGTCTCCCTGAGATTTGAAATTCCTAACACAGAGGAAGTGGGAGCTATATCCAGAAAAGCTATCAGTCTGCCAGGTGGAAAGACCTGTGATAGGAAAATGGGAAACAAAGCAAAGAGCAAAACCTGGAAATGGCGTCTCATCTTACCTTGAAGCGATTTGTAAAGAGCTCCATCCGTAAGCTCAGCTCCTGGCTGCTGTACAGCCCTGCCAGAGCCTTCACACACTTTAGGCGAACTTCCTTGTGCTGTTGATGAAGGAAATAGGAGAAGAGAAACGTGACTGACAAATGGTCATCACAGACTCCAAGTGCTCCTCACTGTTCTACATTCTGGGCATGGGTGATTTCTACACCGAGGACTCTTAGAATGTAAAAAATAGTAAAAAGCTACCTTCTCACTGAAAACACAAAGGCTCATAGAAGAACTAGACAATCATAATGAAAGGAATCCCTTTGGATGACTCTGGCCCTTGTGTTACCATCATCAACTTGCTGTTTAGAAGAGATCCCTTCTTCTATAACATACGAGGTTTCAAAGGTATTCTGACTGCTGAATGTTTTCCCCTTTCTGCTTTATCTTACACTCCCTAGCACTGAAGTAATCTCAAGATTCAATACCTGGATTGAGAGATAATTGCTCAATGTGTTAAACATTTGAGTGGCAGAGCAAGAAAAGGTAAATTATTTCGGGATAGGTTAGAAGAAGTGGGTGACAGGGAAGAGGAGGAGGCTGACTTAACCGCACCTTATCATGCAGGGTCCAGCCGATGTACTTTAGGTAGCTGTCATTAAGAAAGGAGGTGCTGTAGCTTTGCATCCAATACCCAAGCTCCTCAATGCAGATAGCACGGATCTCAGGAAGGATATCCCTTAGACAGAGAGACACACTGGCAGATTACCTTCTCTCAAAGGTTACTTTTTGGCCTACCACACAGCCCTCTCAATGAAGTTGTTTGTGACTAAACACCAGGTACCCAGCCTTTCATTTCTTCATTCCAAAGTAAATACATAAGATATATGAAATTAAATCTTCTTTCTATAACCAGCATATGAGCTAGTTTAACTTTAAACATCTTCATCCTTTATATTCCTTTAAAAGCCAATTTTAAAAACTCACTTAACTGTTAGCTAAAATGTGTTATTTTTCAATTCTACTTCAAGAAATGATTAAAGTTATAGAGAATCAAAAGTTGAAATCTAGACAAAAGTAAAACACTACTACAAATACTATTATTTCTAAAACAGATAAGACTTAACTCTACCAGTTCTTCAAACACTATGAAACTCCCTGACCCTTAGCATAGTGAAAACACAGACTTGGCTATGAAAAGGCTTGCTGAGCCAGACCACCTTTCAGGTCTCTGCCCATGTCTGCTCAAGTCTCCAACTCTAGAAAAACAGGAGGCAGGGCCAGGACTTGGACAAGGTCAAGAGAAGGAGAATTCTCAGTGATATCTTGATCTCTGGTTTTCTTTCCCAGAAAAATTCACAAGGTCCTTTGTAGGTAGGGATAAACCAGATCTTAACTAATTCAATATATCTGTCAGTTTTCATTCCAGCTGCAATAGTCCTGAAGCTAACCAAATAACTCAGCAAGGACCTTGTCATTTCCCATGCTATACCAAGGACAATGGCTTCAGTAAGAGCCTGTGAGTGACTTACCTGTACCGATGGACAAAGACACCTCTGAAGATGGCATTCATCATCCCCTCTATGTCCTCTTGATTCTCTTGGAACTGGAAGAAGGAACAAAGTCAGACTATCCCTCTTGTATCTCAACAGCATACTGTCACAGATATAGAAAGTACAGCTTCTACCTAGTTCCTGTTTATTCAGAAACAGTGTAAACGCTCAGGCAATCAATATTCCCTTCTAACTCCAGAAGCAATACAGTTTAACACTACAACAGTTGCTTTGTGTTAGTAAAACCTAATGTTCCTGGGGACTGGAGAGATGACTCAGAAATTAAAAGCACATACTGCTTTTCCAGGGAACACAGCTCCGTTTTCAGCACTCATGTCAGGTGGTTCAAAAATACCTATCACTCCAGCTCCAGATCTAACTTTCTCTTCTGGGCACTTTGTACACATACACACACATGAATACATGCAAATCTTTTTAAAATGTCCCTTCTGATTGGGGTTACTCTATTCATACCTAACTCACAGTTGTGTTTTTGACTACTGTTAATTAGGAAAATGAAATCTAAAAACCTATTAAATGTATTTATTTGAGGAAGAGAACATTAAAAGAGGTTCCAGAAATACTATCATCAAATAGCCTTTCTTGAATTCCGAATGGGGAATGTTAAGTATGGATTAACTAGCAATTATTAAAGAATCATGACATTTGGCGGCATAAAAAATGTTAACATGTAATAAAACTGTGTTACTTTTAAGAGGTTATACTTAAATATTTAAGGTTGAAGAACTACTATGCCCACAGCTTACTATAAGCTATCAGATAAGCAAATACAATGAAATATTCATTGTTATGGAATACACTGTGAATATGGTATTCATTATAGATGTGTTCTATAATATCTTTAGTTTTTCACATTTAAAATATCATCAGAACCAGAAACTGAGAAAAGACCACTGTAATAAGATGTACTGGAAGTATATTTCAGAGAAGCAGACTAAAGGCATGATACACATTCAAAAATGAACAGAAGGAAACAGTATGGTAGGGAGACTAAAGTGGGAGAATGACAACTGATGGAGAGTCCAGAAAAATAAGAAAAAAGAATCACACTAGTACATTTCTCCCTTTTTATAGAGATGGTATCAAATATCATGCAGGTTAAAAGTATCCTTATATGAAATTCTTGGGACCAGCAGTGTTTCAGATTCTAATTTTTTAGATTTTAGAATATTTGTACAAGCTTTACTCAGTGGGAACACAATTTCTAAACCCAAATTGGAAATGTACACCAAATTATAAATTTTTTGTGTGTCATATTGATGCTCAAAAAGTTTAACAGAGCATTTCAGAATTCAAATTTTTAGATTAAGGATGTGAACCAACCTGTATTATCTATTTATATGTGTGGCATCTATCAGAAACTAGTTTGTAAATTATAGTGACAAAAATAATGTTATGTGAACTTAGATCTTTCTCACACACATACCTTCCCTCTCAAAATAGTCACTGAATTATACTTTGTTGTTTTGTTGGTGGAGGGTGACTTTTTTTTTTTTGACACAAGACCTCATTATTCAGCCCTGGCTGGCCTAGAACTCACTACATAGAGCAAGTTGAACTCAAACTCACAGAGATCCTGTCTCCTAAGTACTAGGATTATAGACATATGCCACCATGACCAGCTACTTTGGAGGTTTCTGAACCTTTGCTGACAGTGAGAAAATGAAACTGCAGAAAGTAAATCTGCAGATATAATGAGGGTCTCTAACACATAATTTAAAATCCTAGATAGTTCTATTACTATGTGTAGGCCTTTAACATCACCCTGATAATGGAAAACAGCAAATGACAATGGAATAACAAAGTTTGCCTCTCAGGCTGATACAGCTCAGTAAAGGTGCCTACTTGGCAGGTGTAAGGTCTTGGATCCAATTTTCAGTGCCATAGAAAAAGAGAAGAAGTGAGCAAGTAAGAGACATGCACACAGTGACAAATATTTCCTTCTGTTATAGCAGAGAAACAATTATTTTTAACGAGGACTAGTTAAACATTACTATTTAAAGTTTAATGAGTCTAAAAGATTTTCCCAGGGCTTATTCCACTAAAGGTATTACAGTTTGAATCTAAAAATTTCTCCTCCAAAGGTGTACACACACACACACACACACACACACACATATATATACATACATAGAGAGAAAGCAAGAGAGAGAGAGGGAGGGAGGGGGAGGGAGGGAGGGAGAAGGGGGGCAGGCCACCATCTCCTAATGGACCTTTAAAAGGTGGCTGGATCCCAAGGGTTCTAATTTCATCAATGGATTAATCCATAGATGAGTTCATAGCTAAATGGACTACAAGGAGGTTTGGCCTAGTTGGAGTCATGTCTTGGAAGAAAATAGCTTGTTCCCAGACCCCGTCTCTCCTCTGTCTACTATGAGATGAGTCACCCAATTGCAGCAGAACCTCTGTGCTATAATAGTTAGCCTCACCATAGGCACAAAGCCACAGAACTACCTGAATATTTACTGAAACCTCTGAAACCATGAGCCACAATAAAACCTTTCCTCCTTTAAACTGTCTCTCTCAGCTATCTGTCAGAGTGATAAAAAGCCTACACAAGGAAGACAAAACAAAACTTGTATGGCTAGGTAGCCAATTAACTCATTGTTCCATTTAAATGGACTGAAAGGTAAAACTGCTCCTTTAATTTTTTTTTATTTTTAAAAGTTTTCGTACAATATGTATTGGCAATAGTTCTTGACTTCAGATCCTCCCCTCCTTATCCATCTGAGAATTATCTCTCTTTTTAAAGAAAAGGAAACTGAAGTTTAGAAGTTACATAAGGTCCTCTACAGTAACAACTACCAGACAAAGTTCATATCCAGGGGTGACTCAAAGATGTGTGCTCTTTCTGTTGCCCAATAACATGGCCTCCCTTATCATTTGTTTTTCAGCACTGTACATTTAACATGAAATTCAAACAACTTAGCATGCCAGTGTAACATTTAAACATTGATAATGCTTACAGACCAATGGAAGGTGAATGAAAGTGAAATAAAGGAAAACTCTAACTTCACTCCAAATTAAACATCTGTAAGCCACTGTCCCCAAAACAAAGGAACACACATGACTTCTAATAGATGAGTGCAGGAACACTGTTGCTATCCCTATTATTCTTTATCTGAAGGGCTGCTTGAGACCTGCGCTTACTGAGAGAAGTGATGGAACCTGATTAGGTCTACACAGCAGAAGATGGAAGTTGGGAGAGGACGGAAGGGGCCAGGAATCTTCCTCACCTCTTTTCGTTTCTCCAGCAGACTCTCCAGTCGTTCCGGTGCTCTCTGCTCTGGCCCCTTGTTTCGTTCAGCCTCATACTGACGTTGATTGTTGTCTTTGTGCAGACTCAACTGGAGTGCAACTTTTACCAGAGAAGTCATTAGCTTCATGGCTTTGAGTCAGAGGAAACAAGAAAGTCATTGTTGAAGTCAGAGGAGAGCATGAGTGCAAAAGCGACAGGAAAAGGATAAAAAATAAATAAACAAATAAATAAATAAGCAGGGTGACTCTGAAGTCCTAAAGTTTTCTGTCCTAGAATGTGCCTCCTCAGCAACTTTTCAGGCCTTATTTTATGTGCCAGTTTATTGCCAGAAGTATGCTCTGGGAAGATAGAAAAACTGGGAATCAATAAATACTGTTGTCTCCCCTTTCCTATGTATACCAACTGGTGAAAAGCAGGGGAGTGGGTCTAGAATAAAAGCAACAAGGTACAATAACATTGATGCAAGTAGGAAAGAAAACCCAGAAGATACGTACAGCAAAGCCCCACTAATTTCAGGACAACCAACTGAGTTGTGTGAGTGCTCACCAGCCAGGGTACTAGTATGACGAAAGGCTCGGACCTGGGAATCTGAGAGGCCAATGAGCAGGGAGATAAGGTCATCCATAGGAAAGCCATCATAGAGGAGACTGTACTGGCACTGATAGACGAAGGTCTTCACAAACTCACAGAAGCTTCCCTGGAACTTCTTCCAGGATGGACCTGGAGCTGTCAGGGGATAGTCCCCCGAGTCCTAAAAATGGTTTATGAAAAGGATAAGAAAATTACTAGGTCCATGAAAGTCCAGGGATTAGAAGTCAAAATTCAACAGCATAATGAAAATATACTCTATATA
The DNA here is from genome assembly GCF_978045245.1 of Mus caroli. Classification (NCBI taxonomy): domain Eukaryota; kingdom Metazoa; phylum Chordata; class Mammalia; order Rodentia; family Muridae; genus Mus; species Mus caroli. Next base: position 142,576,401 of record NW_028227259.1, on the reverse strand, counting down.
CTTCATTTCACATTATCCCTCAACCCCAAGGCCTGTCAGCTAATTTCTGTAAGTCTTTTCTATATTCAAAGAGGCTGAGATCTTTCTTATAAAAACTATTTCCAAGAATCAGAAGCCGGGCGTGCCTTTAATCCCAGCACTTGGGAGGCAGAGGCAGGCGGATTTCTGAGTTCGAGGCCAACCTGGTCTACAGAGTGAGTTCCAGGACAGCCAGGGCTACACAGAGAAACCCTGTCTCAAAAAAAAAAAAAAAGAATCAGAAATAAAGGGGTAATGAGCCATGTGTTTTAAATTCAGACTAAGAAGAGCATGAGCTTCCTCCACCTCATTAAACTCTTCCGTTAGGTGTTGGATGATCTCTGAATTGGACATTGTCTTGAACATCTCAGGAGTCACAGTGCCTAGAAATTGAAGGAGATAAGAGATATAAAAGGAAAGTAATAGGACACAGATACATTTGAGGATGAATCAGAGGAAATATTGGAAAGAGCTTAGAAGGAGCAATCACGCAATTTGAATCCTTTTTAGTTATAGGCTGTCATTCATTTGTACAACTGCTATGAAATAACTTCTGAAAAATGCAAAGGAATTATGTAGTGAAAGACTATGGTTCAAAAAATACCCCCAAACTGAAAAAGAAAACAAAACTAGGCCAGATGATGAATTCTTGTAAAACAATTTAACATCCCTGGCCCAATAAACTAAACCCTGGTAAGTGGAGTTGGGGGCTCCAAAGATCAGATAGCTGAGGAATAAGATTAATGGACTATCTCATCTGCAAAAACTAAAAGGCACTCAATGTTTTGTGCACCCCTGAAATTCCAGCACTCAGAAGGCTGAGGAAAAGATAGGTGAAATAGATGATACATAGAAACAAGTAATAGATTTACCCCATATACAAAAACTAAAAAAGCACTGGATTTCAAGTGCATACCTATAATCCCAGTATTCAGAAAATTGCATGAGGCAAGAGGACTGCTTCAGGATCAAGGCCAGTCTGAGATAGTGAAACCTCTCAAAAAATAAAATGAAATAAAAGCCTCCAAAGGTATGATAGTCCAGTTCTAAATCTGTGCCTATTGTTATCAAGACAGATTTTTTTCCCACCAAAACGTTGTGCCTCAAAATCATCAAAGTTCCCTACTAAGTTATTATTCAATATGTAAGCATCAAAGTGTACTTAAATACTCCAGCTCTTCACGCTTTACCTTTTTTTTTGTAGACAAATTCAAGCATACTCATAACCAGAAGCCGAGTTTTAAACAGGAAGGGTGGGAACAGGAAGGGTGGGAACAGGAAGGGTGGGAAGAATCAGGAAGGAGTGGGGAGTTTCCTCACTTTTACATCCACAGGCTCGGATGAAAAAATTAATGAGCTCCAAGAATCCTGCATTTTCATCTTGCTTGTAGTTTTCTAGCCACTCATCCACCAAAGACTAGGAGAAATGTGTAGATGATTTCAATTCCAACAATATGACACAACATAATATTGTATTTCATCTTCTCAAATGAAATACACAAATTTCTCATAAAAATTACAAACATCTTTTTAAACATATTGCTGAACTAGAATGGAAGGTAGAAACATGGGTAGGTAAAAAATGAGATGGTAGCAATTCTAGGAAGTAGGAAGCTGACTTTTGATGAAAGGGTTTTACTAAACAAGACGGCTATATAGAATGCACAGCCTAGGAAACAAAAGCCTAAGGTAAGCATTCCAAGAAGAAGCCCAAGAGAAGGCCACCAAATAAAGTGGGTCCTGCAGAGCTGTATTCTTATGAAAACAAAGAATGGGAAATGAATCTACGGGACCACTGGGAGCAAAAGGAGAATGTACATTATAGTGTAGTTGGTAAGAAAAAGTGAATTCACTCTCAAGAATTATAACCATACTTAATCCTTAGGACTGGATTTGCAGCCCAGATTCTTTCTACCTATATGACCAGAATAATCTCAGGTAGAGAGCTTATTTTAAAGTGAGTCTTAGCAAGGATGGTGGTGAACAGCTCTAACTGCAGTATTAGGAGGTGGAGGCAGGAGGAACAAGAGTTCAAGGTCATCCTCAGGTTCATAGTGAGTTTTAAGTCAGTATGGGGTACAAGATACTCTGCCGCAAAACAACAACAGCAAAAAGTATTCGAAAGTGTTCCCATGTTAGGAAAAAAATGTAGATTTATCTCTCACCAAAGAGTTCCAACACAGAGCTTTGAAGAAAATGAGTGTGTCATAATAAAAACCTAGTAAAAACATATGAGGAAAGAAGGCACTGAAAGTAATAATTATTAAAAAAGGCAATTATAAGCATTCACTTATAAGACTGAAGGTATCACCAATTATAAAATGGTTTCATGGTTAAAGAAATAACCCAAATAAAAGTAGAATGCAGTAAAATTTTAAAATGTGCTAGCATTGTAGAAATGAGAAATAAATAAAATGTAAAGGTTTACAGCATATGGCTTAGTAGTGGAGAGCACTTGCTGCTCTTACACAGGACTTGAGTTTGGTTCCTAGAACCATACAGTGGCTCACAAACACCTGTAACTCCAGATCCAGAGGACACAGTGCCCTCTTCTGGCTTTTCAGGGCATTACAAGCTGGCATAGGCGCTCATACACATGAAATTTGGGAGGATCTCTGAGTTCGAGACCAGCCTGGTCTACAGAGTGAGTTCCAGGACAGCCAGGGACACAAAGAAACCTTGTCTCGAAAACAAACAAACAAACAAACAAAATTTTTTTTAAATCTAATGAAAACAAAAACTTCACTGGATAGGTTACAGGTAACTGGACACAGAAGAACAGATGGCAAGATCAATCAATGAAATGTCCAAAATGCAACTCAGAATGGCTGACAGATGGAAGTCAAAGAAGTGTTTAAGAGATCTATGAAGAGACTGAAACGGCCTAAGATCTAACTGAATTATAATATAATAAAATGAAGAAAGGGCAGTATCTTAAAAGACTCTTTCATATATATTGAAAGACATCAATTCTAAGATCCAGGCAGCTCGTGGCTCTCTCTAGCATGACAAATTAAAAAGGAAACTTTACCATTTAAAGGCCTATAGGACATCAAAACACAAAAACAAGAAAATCTTTAAAATAATAAAAAAGAATCAATTACAAAGACCATACATTTAACATTTACAAATGAGAACTATGAAAACAAGTACACTGGCCTTGAGTTAAGCAGGACTATTAAACTTAAAATGAAAATCCTTAGTTGTATAAGGTACATTTTAAGAGCTCAATGCACATATGGCTAGCGGATACTATGCTAGGGAAACACTGATATATAGAGCCATTATAAAATTCTGTATTTTCATGGAAGGAGTTACAAAGACAAATTTTGGGGCTGTGACAAAAGGATGGACCATCTAGAGACTGATATCCGGGGATCCATCCCATAATCAGCTTCCAAACGCTGACATCATTGCATACACTATCAAGATTTTGCTGAAAGGACCCAGATATAGCTGTCATTTGTGAGACTATGCCGGGGCCTAGCAAACACAGAAGTGGATGCTCACAGTCAGCTATTGGATGGATCACAGGGCTCCCAATGGAAGAGCTAGAGAAAGTACCCAAGGAGCTAAAGGGATCTGCAACCCTATAGGTGGAACAACATTATGAACTAACCAGTACCTCGGAGCTCTTGTCTCTAGCTGCATATGTATCAAAAGATGGCCTAGTCAGCCATCACTGGAAAGAGAGGCCCATTGGACTTGCAAACTTTATATGCCCCAGTACAGGGGAACGCCAGGGCCAAAAAGTGGGAGTGGGTGGGTAGGGGAGTGGGGGAGGGGGTATGGGGGACTTTTGGGATAGCATTGGAAATGTAAATGAGGAAAATACCTAATAAAAAATATTTTTAAAATTCTGTATTTTAAATTTGAATTTACTATGTATGTGTATCTGATGTATGTAGTATGGGTGTGAGCATGTCACAAATGTAGAGGTCAGATGACAGCTTTCAGGAGTTGGTTCTCTCCTACATTCATATGGTTCTGGGAACTGAACTCAGTCATTGGGCTTAGGTGGCAAGTATTTTTACCTACTAAACCATTCCAGCAGCCCTAAAATACTGTATTAATTACTGTTAAATTAGTAATAATAGCTGTGGTGTTTGAATATGCTTGGCCCATGAGAAGTGGCACTATTAGGACATGTGGTCTTATTGGAGAAGATGTAGCCTTTTTAGAGGAAGTATATCACTGTGGAGGTAGGGCTTTGAGGTCAAGTCTGGCCAGTGTTATCTGGTCCCTCCTCCTGGTTGCCTGTGTAAAACAGTTCCCAACTGCTGCCTTCAGATCAAGATGTAGAACTATCAGCTCCTCTAGCACCATGTCTGCCTGTAGGGTGCCATGTTTCCTGACATGATAATAATGGACTGAGCCTCTAAAGGTAAGCCAGTCCCAATTAAATATTTGCCTTTATAAGAGTTGCCTTGGTCGTTATGTCTCTTCATAGCAATAAAACCCTAGTAGCTGATTTTCAGTAGCAACAAGGAAAGGCATAAAGCAGTGTTAATCATATTTCTAACCCAGCACTCAGGAAGCTGAGTAGGAGCATTTCTGTGTCTGAGTCAGTATGAACTATAGAGTCAATTATACACCAGCCTAGGCTAGAGTGACACTCTCAAACTAGAGGGGTATATGCGTGTGCATGTTTGGGGGGGGGGGTGTAGCACACACTTTAATCCCAGAGCTCAGGAGGCAGAGGCAGGAATAATTCTGCAAGTTCCAAGGCAGAGGCAGGAATAATTCTGCAAGTTCCAAGACAGCCTAGTATACATAATTCCAGGCTAACCAGGGCTATATGGTAAGACCTTATCTCAAGAATTAATTTTTAGGATTCTGTATCTAGCAAAAGATCTTTCATGAACAAGTATATTTTAATACAAGCAAAATGTGAAAAACTTTATTACTAAAATCCTCCTAAAGGGTAATCTAGAGATAAAATAATTCAATATGGGAGATATGAGATTCAAGAAAGAATAATGAAGAAAAACTTGAAAAAATATAGGCATATATAAACAAATGCATAAAAAATATAAAGCTGGGATACACAAAAATGATAGGAATATATTTAAATATATCAATAATGATAATAAATGTAAATTGGCTAAATTTCTCTGAGGTTCAGATTAACAAAATAAGGAAAATAGTCCAGACATGAAAAGAATAAATCCTAAAGATACATACTACAACTAGAAAAAGAAAACCAGAGCAATACTAACCAAAAGCAAAATACAAACACAAAGCAATTTTATAAGTGTCAAAATTTAACTAAAAATTTGATTTACTAAATAAATTCTAAATTATAAGTTTCTATATAATATGATGCCTCAATCTCTAGGCAAATATGGATATAAAAATATAAGGAATACCTGAAAGGTCAACTTTATAGATTTATGTTATTTTTGTTTTGGTTTGGTTTTTCTTGACAGGGTCTCTTTGTGTGGCTCTGGCTGTCCTGAAACTCACTATGTAAAGAAGCCTGATCTCTAACTCAGAAATCCACCTGCCTCTGCTTCCTGAGTGCTGGGATTAATGGCATGCACCTCCACACCCAGACCTTTATAGATTTTTAAAATACCTCTCTATGTAACTGACTTATAATAGCAGAAATACCAAAATATTACCAATTTAACACTCTCAGTATCACTCAGGAGCACACTTAACTGGAGAATATGAACACTCCTCAGGTGCCTGTACAGCAGTTTCAAAAAATTACTACATACTAGGTCAGAAAGCTTGGTCTGCTTAAGTTTGAAAGACCACATTCTTTCAATACACAACTATAAATTGAGAGGCCAAAAAACAAAAATACAAACAATAAAACTCCATGCCAGAGGGCTAGAGAGAGATGCCTCAGAGGTTAAGAGCACTGGCTGCACTTTCAGAGGTTGTGAGTTCAAGTCCCAGCAACCACATGGTAGCTCACAACCACTTGTAATGGAATCTGATGCACTCTTCTGGTGTGTCTGAAGACAACTACAATGTACTCATATGCATAAAAATAAATCTTAAAAAAAAACCTCCATGCCAGAAAACTTTAAAAAAAACCTAAAAGGATAAAAATCTATATTATGCATTAATATGAATGGTCCTCAGAGTTTATCAAATTAATTAAGTTACAGAATACCAAAGAATGAGTTGCTTAAATTGATTAAGAGCATTAATTAATGATTATGCTATAATGGCAAGTAAATGATTAACATAAAGTTGAGGTTAGCACTGTCTCTGGGTGACATTGGGAACTGAAAGACTGAATAGAGTAAAGACAGATAAATGCTCTTCAGCTCTTGTTTATTGAATTGAAGGTTAACCATTTGGGTGATTTTTCCTTCTAATACCAGGGACTGAACCTACAACAGCCTAACATATGCCAGACAAGTGTTGTACATCTGAGCAGCTATATGCCCAGCCTACTGTTGCAACTTTTAAGTATATGTAGGCTTATAAACTTTTGTTTTGTTTGTTTTGTTTTGTTTTGTTTTAGACATGGTCTCACTATGTTTTGTTTTGTTTTAGACATGGTCTCACTATGTATTCCTGACTGGTCTGGACTTACTATTTGGCCTCCCAAGTACTGAATTCAAAGGCATGTAACACAAGACTTGCAAAGCTTTATACACTTTTAACTGATATGCAATAAAAACATAAATAATAAAAAGGGGGGGGGCTAGAGAGATGGCTCAGCAGTTAGGAGCACTCACTGCTCCTCCAGAGGACCAGGTTTGATTCCCAGCACCCACAAGGCAGTTCACAACTGTGTACAATGTCAGTTCCAAGGGATCCAATCCCCTCACAGACATACAGTACACAAAGGCAAACACCAATGCACATAAAATAAAAATCATTAAAAATAAATGTGGCAACAGAAAAATACTTAATATAACTGTTTAAGAAGAGACATATCTAGGTCTTTCTGGGTCACCCAGTGACTCTTCTTGTTTCTTCTCGAAAGGTAGAATTGATCCTGTTCTGTGATACCTTTAGAATAGGAACACTCTCCTCTGAGGGCCCTCTTATTGTCACTGTAGGGGTTCATATCCACTGGCTTATCTTTATTGGCTCACATATGCTAGATAAAATGCCAACAACAAACTAAATTTGTAGATTCTGATCTTTATTGTCTCACCCTACAAAGAATCAGATGGTATCAAGAAGCAGGTGAGTTTGGTGTGTGACACATGCCTGTTATCTAGAAGTTGAGAGGCAGAGACAGGCAGATCTCTATGAGCTAAGACCAGCCTGACCTACATACTGAGTTCCAGGCCAGCCAGGAATACATTGAGAAATCCTGTCTCAACACAGAGATGAAGTTTGCAGTTGCCTCTCTCTAAATCCAGCATAGCCTTTTGCTCACTGAGCTCAAGCAGAAGCAAGGTCTAATAGAATGACCTATATAAAGCAGACTAGCTGAAAGACCACGGTGGGAAAGCACCCAACAACTAGCTACAGACACCAAGAGTGTGCCCTCTTCTAGCAAGGGGAAGAAAGCTCACCATTCTAAGCCTGACCCTGTGGCCCTCTTGTGAAAGTAGACCACAGGTCCACTGAATTTCTGACCCTGTGGCCCTCTTGTGAAAGTAGACCACAAGTCCACTGAATTTCTGACCCTGTGGCCCTCTTGTGAAAGTAGACCACAAGTCCACTGAATTTCTGGTTTGAAAACTCCCTTCAAGTGTCTGGTGTGGAAAATTGCTCAGGACTTCAAATTAGATCTGCACTTAGCTATTGGTCCTTTGAGGGAGGCAATAAAGACCTATCTGGTGAGCATTTTTGAAGATACCAACCTGTGTGGTATTTATGCCAATTTACCTAAAAATATCCAGGTAGTAAGACTTATACATGGGAAACACACAAATCCACTATAAGGGTAAACATCTCATTCTCAGAATTACTAGTAGAAAACTAAGGGACAGAAATCAGTTATTGGTAGTTGGTTTCTACTTTCATTTGTATGTGAATTTTTAATAAACATAAATGATAAAGCATTAATGCAAGTCAAAATATTTCAGTAAACAAGTTTCAACAGTTTGACTTTTGTAATAATTATAAATAAACTTGTAAAACTTTTCTGGACATAACTATATACTTTTTAAAATATAGTTAAATTTCTTACTGATATCAAGAGGAAGAGGAGAAGAGGTAAAACACTTCTTTACCTGCATGCAACTTCTAGCAGCTTTCACAGCATCAAAAAGGTAATTGGTTGACGGCACTGATTCATCCTTGCCATTCCCACTAGGTACTGTCCGGGCCTGCTTCTTCCGATGTTTTGCTGCCTATTAAATGTAAAAATATTAGCTGTACAAAAGCTGTAAAAATAATGGTAACAATTGATTTCATCATTATCACTTTACGTAGCCTTAAATCATCAATTCCACAGCAATACTTCCATTATTGTTTCAGATCTTAAGTAACTGGTCTCTTTTTAATGTTGTGAAATTTGTTATCATTAACCTTTTCTTTTTTTTTTTAAAGAATTCTGGTACCTCTATCCTAATGTTCTCTCTTTTTCCATTCCATCACCTGAGTCCCTTCCAGGTTTTTCTTTGCTAATTCCCAGAGTAGATTCTGAATTAAACAAAATGGCAGACTCACTGGAACAGCTTTGGGTGGTTGCTTTGCTGCTCTCTTCTTCACATTTCGTCTTAAGCTGTCTTCAAAGTCGCTGTCTTCATTAGTTGAGGGACTATCCCTATAAAGAGAATATGATTTCCCTTAAGCATCATCCCATTCCTGCCACATAAAGAGTTAATTATAATTTCTATTTATCTCTAACTGTGCCACATCTATATGAGGAAAAACATTCAAATTTTAAGAGATACAGGACAAGAAAAGTCACTTCAAAGCATTAGCGATGAAAAATGAGGAACTAAAAGAAGGTGAAATGGCTCAACAAGGAAGCCTGATGACCAGAATTCAACTACTAGAACTATATAGCATTTCTTCCTCCCTTTCTTCTCCCTTACCCTTCTCTACCTTCCATTTTTGTTTGACTGGTTTATTTCTATTTAGTTTTAGAGCAGAGTCTCATGCAGACCGGGCTAGCTTGAGTTCACTATGTAGCTGTCCTTAACCCTCTTTATCCTCCAGCCTCCTCGTCCCATATTCTGCAATTACAGGTATGTGCTATGTGCTACTATATCCAGCTTTCAGTACAGCATTTCTGATACTGTCATATAGCCCCACATATATTACAACCATGCTAGAAAACAACAGAGAGGAAAGCTGCTGGGGATGCAGAAGGAGCTCCCAAGTTCAAAGACCTCTCACCAACGGCACTCACCACTCTGCAGTTCCCTGTGAGTCTCTGTCATCACAGGGTAGGATGGAGGAGGAACAAGGAGACAAGGCCATCTGTGCACGTCTCACAGACTTTCTAAGTTGGGAGGACTCACTGCCTGAGGAAGAGCCATTGTGCTGGGTGGAAGGTGACCACAGAGCAGGCATGTTAAACCAGCTGTAGGAAAAAAGGAAAGAGTTCCTACTACTACTATATCCCTCTCAAGACCATCATCTTTCTCTCCCAGAATGTGGTCTTAGTACTATGGGATAGAGCACCAAAACGAATAGTCAACCAAACCACATCAAGGGATTATGGTCACTACTGCTATAAGGGCTTGCAAACAGAAACCTGAAACTAGGAGTGATGCTGTAGGCTTGTAATTGCAGCTACCTGGGAGGCTAAGGCAGGTTGTTCATCAAATTCAAAGTCAGCCTGGAATTCCAGAGTAGCCTGTAGCCTGAGCAACTTAGTGAGACCTTATTCAAAATAAACAGTAAAAAAAGAGGCCTGGGGGGGGGGGGGTTATAGCTGAGCAGTAGATGTTTCAAGACTCTGGGCAGCACCCAACATTCAGTATGGCTAAATAAATTAAGGCCACAGGACCTGGGTCCAATGTTCAGTATAGGTAAATTAATTAAAATAAATAAGGCCAGAGGATCTGGGGCCAATCTTCAGTATAGGTAAACAAACAAGGCCAGAGGGTTTACACACAGAGCAGTATCTGAGCAGCTTCTGGCACAAATCCCTCTTAGAGGAATCAGAGAGGGGTACACTGGCTGAGGCTCTGCTGCTAAAACCGAACCAGCAAAGCACCTCCGATTTCCATTTCTGAAACTCATTGTCTGACTCTACAGGAAATGGGAGGCTATGCGTGATCCGGAAGTAGAGGTGACATTTGAGTTAAGCCACAAAGATTCCAACGAGTAAAGCGCGTTCTCTACTTCCAGAAAGTAGCTACATAAGGTTGACCCCAAGCTTATTTGGGCTGTGGGGGAGGAGGGAGCAGGATGTCTTCCGTTTATGGGGCTACTTATCTCTCTGAATCAGAAGATGGGGTTTCCGGGCCGGGCGTTAATCCCAGCACTCGGGAGGCAGAGGCAGGCGGATTTCTGAGTTCGAGGCCAGCCTGGTCTACAGAGTGAGTTCCAGGACAGCCAGGGCTACACAGAGAAACCCTGTCTCGAAAAATCAAAAAAAAAAAAAAAAAAAAGATGGGTTTCCGGCCTCCATAGTGGTGGACACAACAGAGCTACAGACCTCGGTGGAGACAGCGGGTTGGAATGCTGCCTATTTATGGGTCCAAAGGGGCAACCTCACAGTTTGAACCTTTAGATGAACACGGCTGAAGAAAGGTCACCACTTCAGAGGTCCTTTCAGGTCTCAGTGGACATCCCACCTCTGTCGCGAGACGCCCGCCGCAGCCGCTCTTCTTCCTCTGGTGGCGGGGGCGGTTAAGCCTCAGGAAAAAAAAAAAAAAAAACGCGGGAAGGCACGGGATAAGCCGTGCGCAGGCGCGAGATTAACTGGTCTTCGCGCGGTTGAGAAGTGTCGCGAGACTTGGCGCAGCGCGAGCTCGTGCTAACCACGTTCCTGCCTCACGGCGCGCTCGACTTCGAGCAGCCGCCAGGCATGTGGCTGTGCAGTCCTGTCACGTGGGCTCGAGCGCGTGCGGGGTCGCTCCATCCTGGTCACGCCTCCTTTACTCCTATGTCCCCTTCCATTGGCTGAGCGTTTGCTGCTGCCTTCAATCCGGCTCCTCAATTGCAATAGGCTCATTTTCACCCAAACCCCGCCTTTCGAGCAAAATACCCACGCCCCTTCTCAAGACCACAACCCCTACCCCGCCAGCCTCCGCCGTGCGGGCCGGGTTCCGCCCCTGCCGGGCTGCCGTTCCACATTGGCTTCACGGCTACCCTGCCCCCGCCCCTGGGGCCGGCTTCGTCTTCTCATTGGCGGGCTACCGCTTCGGGCCCCGCCCCCTGTCCCGCTCCCCGGCTCCCATTGTCTCCGCAGATGCCTCCTGGTCCTGCTACGGTGCTGGGGTTGTTCAGTTTTAGGGGACACGCTCCTATTCTTTTCTTCGAGACGTCCCGCGGCCGAGAACGGGGTTCTAGAGTTCCGTGGACTCTTCTTTCCTCCTTAGGACCCACTTTGCCCCGTCCCAGGGAGGAGAGCAGCTATGTCCGCGCTGCGACCTCTCCTGCTTTTGCTGCTCCATCTGTGTCCGGGTCTAGGGCCGGGACATGGGAGTGAGGCAAAGGTCGTCCGGAGTTGTGCAGAGACTCGGCAGGTGCTGGGGGCCCGGGGATATAGCTTAAACCTAATCCCTCCCTCCCTCATCTCAGGTGAGAAGAAAGAGGAAAGAGTCGGGGTGGGAAGGGGCGGGGACGGGTCCTCCCCATCTCACAATAACTCTTTCCTTTCAGTGACCATTACGATGATTGTTTCATCTGTTGAGCATCTTTCTTCTCCAGTAACTTCCTTCCCGGGATCACAATAAACCTGCTGCTCATATAATAACTCTCATTCAGTCCCCACCCAAGGAATTCCCTTCTCTGTAATTAGCACACCCGTTACTTAGTGTCTTTCTAACAGCCAGAAATCGCCTTGCAATTCCTGTGAGCTTCTTTTATGACAATACTTTCTTGCTTACCAAGTAGCCCCACCCCTACAAATCCCGTTCTTCATTCCATAGATGTCCCATAAGTCCCTGGAGGAGTGGGGTGTGCGGTGTCGGGGAGGGTTACCTGAAGACCCTCTGGTCACTAATATGGCCCTCAAAGCAGCTGTTCAATAGATGATCCCATTACAAATAGGAGTGAAGCTGAGATGGGTGAGGGACAATAAAAGAGGGATCAGGTAGGGCTGAAGGGGCAAACAAAGAAAAAAGCAACCGGGCAGGTGGAAGACAAAATCAGCCCCCAGAGATAGGCGAGGGATGAAAGGAAATTCCTAATATCCCTTCTTGCCATCCAGTCCTCCTCCGTGTCTCCTCTGCGCAGGTGAGCACCTTCAAGTCTGTCCTCAGGAGTACACCTGCTGTTCCAGTGAGACAGAGCAGAAGTTGATCAGGGATGCTGAAGTCACATTCCGTGGCCTGGTAGAGGACAGTGGCTCTTTCCTGATTCACACACTGGCTGCCCGGCATAGAAAGTTTAATGGTGAGGACCTTTGGGGGGTTGGTCCCCAGATGTGCTTCACACCTCTTTGTGTTTATGCACCCCGTTTCCTATTCCCACCTCCTACAGTCATAGGTAGGCCACCACCACCCACCCCAGAACTCCCTGCTTATTTCCCATCCGCACTCCACACTCTCTACAGGACCCTGCCCTGCCTTGTCCCTGGTCTGCCAGCTCACTCCGCTTCTAATTCTTCTGCCTCTTCTTTTCCTCATCCCTTCCTGCCTCTGCCCTTTCCCTGCTCTCCCTGTCTCTGTCCCTCTTCTCATCCCTCCACCTTTGTTAGAGTTTTTTCGGGAGATGCTGTCTATATCCCAGCATTCTTTGGCTCAGCTCTTCTCGCATTCCTATGGTCGCCTGTATTCCCAGCACGCCGTCATCTTCAATAGCCTGTTTTCCGGCCTGCGGGACTACTATGAGAAGTCCGGCGAGGGGTTAGATGACACCTTGGCGGATTTCTGGGCACAGCTCCTGGAGAGAGCCTTCCCTTTGCTGCACCCACAATACAGTTTCCCTCCTGACTTCCTGCTCTGTCTCACTCGGCTTACTTCAACTGCTGATGGCTCTCTGCAGCCCTTCGGAGACTCACCCCGCCGCCTCCGCCTACAGGTGAGAAGGTTCCACAACCTGAACTTCAGCAACCTCCAACCCTTAGTGACCTCTAATTTATGAACTGTCACCTCCAAGACAATCACCCCCTTTTGTTCCCATGTCACCTCTGACCTCATGGCCTGCATCTTGGCCTTCTCTGACTTGGTGATCCCCATCTCAAGCCCTGGTCACCTATGCCTGACGCCTTGACCAAGGGGTACATCTCTAATTCTAACATGGTGACTTCCCATGGGTCAACTAAATAAGAACGGCCACCAAAGTTGGGAATCATTTTCACTTACAGTATCACATTGAATTATCACCATAATTGTTTGAGGTAAATGAGAGCATCCTTATTTTACAGAGGATAAAAATGGGGCTCCCAAGCAAGTCTCAAAGCCAATAAGCAGTGATGCAGGAGCTCACGCCCGCAGTCTTTTAGCTTTAGGTTCAGTGTTCTGATACGTATTCTACCCTACTAGCTCTTTCCAAACACCCAGCCCTTCTAGACCATAATTCCTTTGGGCCTATTGAATTCCCCCCTCTGTATCACCCAACAGTGTACCCACCCCAAGTTAATCCCACAAACTCAACCTCCTTCTGTCTCTTACTCCAGTTTTGACTAACTGATAATTTTTGTGGGTTTGTTTGTTTGTTTGTTTGTTCTCATCTTCTTTTCCTCCAGATAACCAGGGCACTGGTGGCAGCCCGGGCCTTGGTCCAGGGTCTGGAGACTGGAAGAAATGTGGTCAGCGAAGCACTTAAGGTTAGAGGGGCCCTGAATATGCACCGAGCCCAGGGAGTGAAGAAGACAGGCACCAGCTGGCAGGAGAGGCCTAGAACTGTCCCTTATCTGTTCCTGGGCTCTGGTGTTCCAGAGGACATCAGGAAGGAAGGCCAGAGTCAGGCCTCCCCAGGGTGTCTGACATGATCTCCTGGGACTTCTGGTCTTCCCTCTGGTGACCCACATGCCTTCTGCTGATCTTTCTATAACAGTTTGAGATTGGAGTGAACCCCTCAGTGTCCCCTCCTTCCTCCCTGCTGCTGAAGATCTCCATCACTGGTCCTGTCCCCAGCCTTGCCTCCTGCCTCCTTCCTCTCTCCTCAGCCTGAGCTCACTCTTGGCCCTGAATCTTTCCTTACCACCTCCTCCTCAGTGTCACCCTAGTCAAACCCCTCTTAGGAACCAGAATCAGCAACCTTTTCTCTAGGTACCCCCCTTCTCAGTCCCCACAGCAGTCCTGTGGTATCACCAGGTGCCACATGGGGTCACCAGCCACAATTGTTCACATCCAGCTTCCAACAGATAGCCTGGGGAGGTGGGTCAGGCCGGATCTTTGACCTCTCTATGCCCAGCACCAGCTTTGCTAAGAATAGTCTGCATGTTCATGGATGCCCAGACCCATTTTCTACCCACAGGTACCAGTGTTGGAAGGCTGCAGACAGGCCCTGATGCGTCTGATTGGCTGCCCTCTTTGTCGGGGAGTCCCTTCACTTATGCCCTGCCGGGGCTTCTGCCTCAATGTAGCCCATGGCTGCCTCAGCAGTAGGGGACTGGAGCCTGAATGGGGCGGATATCTGGGTGAGGGGCCTCAAGAAGCCCTAGATGGAGGAGAGTCCTGAGTAAGGTTGGGGGCCATTTGAGTAAGGAGAGGGTGGCCTAAAACCAAACTGGGGGAAGAACGGAGGGAGGGGGGCAAGGATGGTCTCATGCAGTCACACAGCCCACCTACAAGCAAACAAAGTGCTCTTTCCTTTAAGGCCCCAGTGAGATGTGTGGGAACATATTAAATCAGAGCTGTCCCCTGTCCCCTTTCTCCTCTTCCCTCAAGATGGTCTCCTGCTGCTGGCTGAGAAACTCCAAGGACCCTTTTCCTTTGAACTGGCTGCTGAGTCCATTGGGGTGAAGATCTCAGAAGGTTTAATGCACTTACAGGAAAACAGTGTAAAGGTGTCAGCGAAGGTATAGAGGGGAGGATGGAGGGAAGGTGTGGGTGTCAGAAACAATAAGGCATCGAGAGGACTGTAGTCTCCGAGGCAGGACACCCTGATTTGCTTCAGAGTGGCTGTTGAGGTCTTTCCCTGTATGATAGGTGTTTCAGGAATGTGGGACCCCCCATCCCGTGCAGTCCCGCAGCCGGCGAGCACCAGCACCCCGAGAAGAGGCTAGCCGGTCGTGGAGGGCTTCAGCGGAGGAAGAACGGCCCACAACAGCGGCAGGCACTAATCTGCACCGCCTGGTTGGTAGCGGAGCCACCGGGGCTGGTGGGTGTGGCAAGGCAGCTGCTCACAAGTGCTGCAGCATTGTTTTCTGTCGGGCAGGTTTGGGAGCTCCGGGAGAGACTTAGCCGAGTACGGGGCTTCTGGGCTGGACTGCCTGTAACCATATGTGGGGACTCCCGGATGGCGGCAGATCTCTCACAGGAGACGGCACCCTGCTGGACTGGAGTTGGGAGAGGCCGGTGAGTCGAGTCTCGGGCTCAGGCGGCTATGGGAGTTTGGAAGGAGGGAAGGCTGCAGCCGGAGCTCTCGGGGTGCTGTGCTCTCAGGTATATGTCGCCTGTGGTCGTGGGCTCCTTGAATGAGCAGATCCACAACCCGGAGTTGGATACTTCGAGTCCCGATGTCCCGACGCGGAGGCGGAGGCTACATCTCCGAGCAGCTACTGCTCGAATGAAGGCGGCTGCGCTGGGTCAGGACCTTGACATGCATGATGCGGGTGAGGCTCAGAAACCCACTCTGCAAGGCCCCTTGACCCAGGCCCTGGTCCATTGCTTCCCAAGTCCCGCCCACTAATCTCCATCTTCGCCTGCTGTGAGCCAGCTCTGGAGGCCAGCCCGCTGCCTCTCAAGTCTCATCTTGCTCTTGGAACTTCCCATTGCTCCTTGACACCACCCCAGCTGTGCTTCCACTCCTGCCCATCCCCCTTCGAGGCCCACACATTGCCCCACTAGCCACCCTTCCACCCCTCATCCCTGCCCCACATTAATTAGCTCTATTCTTTTCTATTCACTTAAGCCTTAAGTGCCTGTCTCAAAGGTCTCCATCCTTGACTGTGATGGGAGACACAAACATTCCTACAGAGAACACTGAGGAAACTTATTGTAAAGAACTGGGGGCAGGGAAGCTAGCTGTGCTGTCACTGGGCTGCCCCACCTCCACCCCACCGCCACCCGCGAAATTAGCCAAAAAGAGAACCAAGCACATCCAACTTTTTTTAGGTTGGCTCCCAACTCCTCCTCCCTCCCCATTCCCCTTTCTCTACCTTGGTTTTCTGGCTTCTTGCCTGCTTGCCTGTCCCCATCGACTCTTTTTTTTTCCTCTGCTCTGTCTTTTCCAGTCTCCTTGCCTTCTCCCATGTCCTTTCTGGTGTGTGATTATGCGTTTCCTCCCTGGTATTCCTGTCACTTGCCTCTCTGAATCTCCCTTTTGTATATTAATTATACTTTTGACATTTTCACGCACATATGTATGAAAACGTGCTTACGGTTTATCTCAGTTTCCATTTGGACCTCTTGCTCTGCCTCTCTACCATCTACCTCTGATCCTCTCCATCTACACAGATGAAGATGCCAGTGGCTCTGGAGGAGGACAGCAGTATGCAGACGACTGGAAAGCTGGGGCAGTACCTGTGGTTCCCCCAGCCAGGCCTCCAAGGCCACCTCGTCCTCCTCGAAGGGACGGTCTTGGAGTGAGAGGAGGAAGTGGCAGTGCCAGATACAACCAGGGCCGAAGCAGGAATCTGGGGTCATCTCTTGTCCTCCATACCCCACTTGTCCTCCTCCTCCTTCCCTCAGCCCTGACCCTGCTTGTACTTCGATAACGAGGGAGGGGCGCCCTAGCATCAAAAGGCTTAGTGGCTCTTTTCCTTCCACCTCCCTCAGCCAGGCATGAGGAGGAGTGGAAGGGGGCTACAGAGAGGGCAGAAAGGGACTTTGTGGGTGAATGGCTGGGGCCCCAAATCCAGGAGTTTCCAATTAATGGGGTGGGAGGTAGATGGGTTTCATAATATTTATTTTTTCATTTGGGAACTGGGGATATTTATTTAGGAAGGATGGTTCAGCTCTTTTAAAGCTTTGGGCTCACTGATGCAAAAGACGGGGTGGGGGGTGGGAAACAGGGTTGAAGGAACTTGAAAGTGGGGAGGGATGGTACTATTGGCATGGGGGTACCTGGTATTGAAAATGGACAAATAAACTAGCTGAGAGTGATGTCACTTGCCTATAAACCCATTATTCTTTGGGATGCTGAGGCAGGAGGATTGAGAGTTAGAGACTAATAAAGCTAGGTGCTGACAGTAGAACAGAAAGGAGGGTAGGACCTGAGTTTTATTGCCTCTTTTAAAATCATCTGTTTCTTAAGTATGGGGTGGGGGGGGGACCCATCTAGTGACCTTTGCCATCCACATCCTTCACAAACTTCCACTTCATATTTCAGTGTTCATATCAGTGTCTATTGGTAAATAAAGAATTTATTGGACCACGTGTATGGCTTTGTGTGTGTGTGTGTGTGTGTGTGTTTGGACCACGTGTATGGCTGTGTGTGTGTGTGTGTGTGTGTTTGGACCACGTGTATGGCTCTGTGTGTGTGTATGTGTGTTTGGACCACGTGTATGGCTCTGTGTGTGTGTGTGTGTGTGTGTGTTTGGACCACGTGTATGGCTCTGTGTGTGTGTGTGTTTGGACCACGTGTATAGCTCTGTATGTGTGTGTGTTTGCGTGCCTGCACAC
Organism: Mus caroli; assembly: GCF_978045245.1. Taxonomy (NCBI): domain Eukaryota; kingdom Metazoa; phylum Chordata; class Mammalia; order Rodentia; family Muridae; genus Mus; species Mus caroli. The sequence goes on along the minus strand of NW_028227259.1, from coordinate 142,558,600 downwards.
ACTCCCAGAGACCAGAGGAGGACATGTTTTGCTATATCTCTCTGCTTATTCCCTGGAGAGACTGGCATTCTCACTAAAGCAGATGCTAGACTGACAGCCAGAATGCTCCAGTGATCCTTTTATCCTCCCACATCACTGGAATCACAGGGAAGGTGTGCTTGTGACCGAGCCCAGTGTCTTTACATGGCTATAAGGGATCTGAACTTGGGTCCTCATGCGTGTGCAACAGTGCTTTTCCTCCAGTCTATGTTCCCCTGGGCATCTGTAACTGGCCCAATTTCTACCTGCTTCTTGCCTCTTGGAGTCTGTCACTTGGGAGCAAGCGGCTCTAAAGAACAACCCCGTATTTCCCAAGCCTGAGGTATGAGTATCTTAATATATTAAAAAACAATTTGGAGATCAAACAAATTACATGAGGAAGTACCTGTAAAATGTGCAGAACACCAGGCCTACTTAGATTACACACCACTGCTCCTGCCTTCAGGGTAAGAGCTGCTCTTCTTGGCAGCCTCTCTGTCTCTCTCCCTGTCTCTTCACCTGAATAAATCTCTTGTTTTGTGGAAAGCCAAAAGAAAAAGATGTAATTGATTCCTACTTGAAAGGAGGGTAGAAGTGACATCTTTCAAAGGCAGTCTAGGCGATCTTCCCCCAGCGGACTGGAAAAAGGGGTAGGGAGGGGAGAAACCCAGAGAAGCTGATCAATGCCCAAGCAAGCAAGTGGCTGCTTGGACCGGCGGGACAAAGGGAGGAGAGGGGGAGGAGTCTGGGTGCTGAGAAAAGTTTGTGGGGCAAGTTGATCCAAGGAGCCGGGCGGTGGCTGGAGAGCCTGACCTGGTTTTTTCCGACTGCTCGCCTTATGGCCTGGTGAGTGCCTAAAGAAGCTGAAGGCTGGAACCAGTGGAGGGACCTTTGAATTTCTGGAAGGAGACTTGAGGGGTTCGCAGAAGACCCTTAACAAAGGACTGGAGACAGATGCAGCACTCACCAAAGCTTCAGAGGGAGAGCTGGGATGAGGAGCTCGAGGTGGATGGTAGGATATCGAGTTTAGTCCGGGAGTGAGTTCTGAATCCTAGGGGCTGTGCTCCGGGGAGGGAGCTAGGGAGGGAGCTAGGGATAATGCCAGAAGGAGGCGGACCTCTGGATAGCAAGCTTGGATTCTTTCCGTTTGGGTCAGCCTGGTTAGTTCTGGAAAGGAGGCTGTTTAAGAATGTCGGGAGGACCTTGATCTTTGATTATAGGGTGTGATCTGATAAAATGGAGTTATACTCCAAATTGATCAGGAAGCTTAAGGCCGGAAAAGAAGAATCAGTTAATCAAAACCCCCTCCCTTTCTGCTTGCCGCCTGTGCTGGTAACTAGGATTATGAAGTGAGATGGGGTGTATGTGGGGACTCTGTAGACCCACATCTCCACCAGCCCCGTTTAGTCCTTAGGGTCTTCCGTGTACTGAGTAGGTAGCAGCCTTGCCAGCAGGAACAGTGGCTCACCACGCACTTCTCTAAGTCCACCACCCCCGTCCCTCCTGGGTTACCCAACCTGTTCCTATCTGGTCCTCCATTCTTTCCTAAAGTTTCTCCCTGTACTAGCTACAGAAGAAGGGGGTGGGGGCTCTTCATTCCTATTTGTGATTGATAGAGGGACTCAGAAGGCAGCCAGGACCTGGCTTGACAGTGAGTGCCAGGTTATCATCATGAGCCAACAGGTTCAATCTCATTTACTGTCTGTTTCGTTTGAGATCTGGGTCCTGGCTTTATCTCCTTCCCTGTTAAATGTCCAATGCTTAAAGGGGGGCGAGGGGGGGAGTACAATTGAAGAGCTAGGAAGTGGCAGTGGACAAACGAGGTTGGCAGCAAAAGGAATAGATGCCAGGTTATCTACAAGGTTCCAGTATAAAGAAGGTATAGACACACACACACACACACACCAGGCTACTCCCCATCCCTGCCTCAGGTCTAAGAAGAAAAGCTCCTTAGACTCCTCTCCTTCCCCCTCATTTCCCTTCTAGACGCTGACAGAGGCAAAAATCTGCTAACTCAGGGGGCAGACTCAACCAGGGCTGCAAGGAGGCCTGGGGAATGATCCCCTGATCTCCAAAAGGTGCCTTCCACGGCTGGCTGTACAGCCATCTCCAGCTCTCTCTGCCACTCATGGCTCTTGGCCCTGGCTCTGTCCCCTTTTAATGCCACTTCCCTTGTGACACATGGGCCCTCTGTCTCCTGCCAGGACCATGAGGCTCTGGAGGCCTCGGAGCCTGGGGGTGGCTCTGGGAGTCTTCATGACCATTGGATTTGGCCTCCAGTTCCTGGGGGGATCATTCCAGAGGAGGTGAGTCCCTAACCTCTCCGACTAAAACTCCCCCACCCCCACAACCTACTCTTCCTTGATCCTACTTGGGAATGTGGCTCTAGGGGGTAAATCTTGGGGGGGGGGTGAGGGTAGGCGTTCCTACTGTCTATTCATTACAAGGACCCACCTGCTCCACATAATGCTAAGGGACAGAACATTTCCCTCCCTATCTTTTTTTTCCAGGCTACCTGGACTGCAGCTCCGACAGTCCTGGATCCCTTCACTGGGAACAACTGTTAAGTCTTGCCTACCCCGACAGCGACTTGTGTTCTTGAAGACACACAAATCTGGGAGCAGCTCTGTGCTCAATCTCCTTCATCGCTATGGGGACCAGCAGGGGCTACGTTTTGCCCTGCCTGCCCACTACCAGTTTGGCTACCCAAAGCTTTTCCAGGCTTCTAAGGTCAAAGGCTACCATCCCCAGAGTTCGGATACTCAGAAGCCTTTCCATATCCTCTGTCATCACATGAGATTCAACCTCAAAGAGGTGAGGAGGTCCAGCGAGGGTAGACTAGGAAAGAGAGCGCCTCGGGCTTGTGGCCAAGATCTCTAAGAGAGGGGTTCCATGCCATGGTGTGGGGGTTCACTCGAAAGTTGGACCCTGGGGCATAAAGGTGGGGTCTCCCATTGCTCTTCCTGCAAATGTCCTTTCTCTGGGGCAGGTGTGGTGTTGAGAGCCAGAGTCTTCTCTTAACTGGGATTTGTGTGTGGAGGGTACAAGTGCTTATGGAAGCCAGAGGTCAATCCCACATGTGTTTCTCAGTCACTCTTCATCTTAGTTTTTGAGACAGGGTCTCTCACTGAACCTGGAACTTGCTCATTCAGCTAGACTGACGGGCCAGTGAGCCCCTAGGACCCTGTCTCCATCTCCCTAGTGCTGTGGTTATGTGTAAGCACCAAGTTTGAGACTTCTCATCAGTTGTGTGTTCAGTTCTCAACAAAATAAAGAATAGTTGGACTTTTAGAATTCCAGAACTGGAGAAGTTGAGACAGGATGCAACTGGAGGTCAGACTAGGGATGTAGCACAGTTGACAGAGTTCTTGCCTAGCATGCAGAAAGCCCTGGGCTCAATTCTTAGCACCACATAAACCAAGTATGGTGGTACACACTTTTAATCCCATGACTCAGGAGGGCAGAAGGATCACAAGTTCAAAAAAACAAAACAGTTTAAGGCCATGCTGAGCTGCATGACCAGACCGCTCTCTCAAAAACAAACAACAAAAAGAGACCCCAACTCTGACCCCCCCCCAAGAAAAATTTCTTATGTGAGAGATAGTACATTCTCTCACAAGCTTAAACCAGTCAACACTTGCCTGAAAGAAAATTAAGCACACCAGCGCTGGGTGTGGCGTCTCACACGATAATCCTAGCATCATGAGGGATAAGGAGCACTTAGAAGAACAGAGAAAGATTGATGTGGTGGGCAAGGAACTCAAAGGAATTATCAGATGGGGGTTACAAGTGAAGACTTACTATGCATGCAGCTTTCTCGTGTGTGTGTGTGTGTGTCCCCTTCTGTCTGTGTTTGTATGTGGCTCATGTAGCTCAAACTAGCTTCAAACCTACTAGGTATCTGAGGATGATCTTGAAGTCCTGTTTCGTCTCCTGAGTGCCAGGTACAGGTATACACCATCACTATCAGTTTATGCAGTGAAGGGGACACAACCCAGCACTTGGTGCATGCTAGCTAAGCACTCAACAAAGTGAGCTAGTCCTTCAGCTTGGAAAATCTTTGGGGGGAACCTTTTTTTTTTTTTCTTTTGAGAAAGTTGCCATTATGAGCTTAGAATGTCCTAGAACTTATAGCAATATTCCTATATCAGTCTCTCAGAGTGCTAGAATCATAGGTATGAACCAGAATGCCCGGCAAACATCAGACACTCTTGGTGATTTTTCTTTGCTTTGCTTTTTGTGACATACTGGGGATTGAGCCCAGGGCTCTCCCACACATTTTACACAAGCACTTCTGACCTATATCCCCAGCTCAGACTGTGCATGCTTAGAGAAAGCAAACCATCACAAAGTATATACGTGTGTGTCAGGAGAGGATTGCAGTGAATAGAATAGCCAACTGCCAAAACACTTTATTTTGAAATAGGCTCTTGCTATGTACCCTGGGCCTTCCTTAAATTCTCAGCTATCCTCTTTCCTCAGGATTACAGGTGTGAGCCACCATACCCAGCACACCCTTGTTGAAGGCAGAGCAGGAGACAGCTGAGGACTGTGAGGATGATGTTAGGGGCAGCAAGAGGCCACTGTTGCAATTCCGAGGGGCAACTGTCAAGTTTGGGACGATGACAAGGATCACTGAACTAAGCTCCTCTAACAGCTGAGATGAACTTCTTGTCATCACCACTGACTACCTACCATGTTCCAGGCACTTCTACATTCTTCCAGATACACTGATCCAGACTTACACTACATGAAAGGAAGGCTCTAATAGCATCAGTGAAATGCCAAAGTCATACAAGTAACCCATGGTAGAACTGGGAAGTTATTTTGGATGCCAGAGACAGTTAACCTCTACTTAAAAGGGAAAAAAAAAAAAAGTCAAAGGCTCTGCCTCTGGGCAAGCCCATATTAATGAAGAAAATGAAAAAAAAAAAAAAAAAGGCATTCAGTTGAAGGAAAGGTACCTAAAAACAAATCTTCCATGTGTAGGCCATCTGTGTGCCTTCCTGGGATACAGGCATGTGTGTGCCGTGGTGCGTGATAGAGGTCCAAGGACAACCTTGCTGTGGGTTTTCACCTTCCACCTCATTTGAGACGAGCTCATTTTTTGCAGCTGGTGGCCCTGTACTCCAGGCTAGCTGGTCTGTGAGCTTCTGGGGATTCAAGAGTCTCCACCTCCCATCTCACCACTGGTGATTAAAGAGGCAATGCTCCATCCAACTTTATTCAGTGGGTCATGGGGATCCAAACTCAGGCCCGGCCCTCACGCTTGCACAGCTCATTAGCCACTGAGCCATTGCTCCAGTCAATCATAGCTCCTTTAAAAAAAGTTTTTTTTCTCAGTAATTTTTAGTCTGTTCTGTTGTAAATCCCCATTCTTAAATCATCTCTCTATGAAATGTCATCTCTTCACATAGTTTCCAGATACACATAACCCCTTAAATCCTAAATAGGCTCCTATTAGCATTTTGGAGATTGATCCAAACTTCTGTTTTCTTCATCTCAAGATTTAGTGTGTGTGTGCGTGTGTGTGTGTGCGTGTGTGTGTGTGTGTGTGTGTCCCATACACACATCTGTGCACATGAGAGGAGGCTTGGAGAATATGGCAGGGTTCTCCCTATCATTCTCTGCCTATTTCTTTGAGGCAGGGCCCCTCCCTGAACATGAGGCGAGGTTCTCAGGCTGTCTCTGCTGCCACTGATGGCAGGCTTACAGGCATTTGCAGAGATACCTGGCTCATTACATGGGTGCTGGGATCTGAATACCAGTTCTCATAAGTGCGGTATAAAATGTCTTAACCACTGAGCCATCGGTTCACCCTAGGATGGTAATTCTTAAAACTTCCTTAAGGACAGGCTTATTACCAAAGAACACTGTGATAGAGAAATGTTTGGTCCCATGATAAAAGTCATTATCAAAGCAGAAAGCTTTTTTTTTTTTTTTTTTTTTTAAAGCTATACTTTGTAGCTCAAGAGTAGATTGACTGCCTCTGGCACCAGACACAATAGGCCACACATTTTGCTTGTTAGAAAGCTTCTTAATATATCTGTCAATCAGTCTGCAACGGCTATGTTGCAGCCCAACTCGGCCTGATTGTCAAGGTACCTCTTGAGAAATAAAAACATACACCCCAGACTTTAGTCTTACCGGTTTTTCAGCACCCTTCCTCAATGCCCTACTTTAGGGGTGTCTTTTGTTCTCCAAGTTCCTCGGGAGTTCCAGAAGTGCCATGTGCTGCAGCCACCTTGGACTGGCCTGAGCACAGCTGTTGCCACTGGTGTCTCCCTCCTATCCTGAGGAGCCTCAAGGCCAGCTGCTGTCTTGAAGCTGTGACCAAGAGTGTCCCAGAAAAGGCATTTAACAAGTTTCTGTGCTAGCCATGTTGTTGCCTGTCTGTAATTGCAATGTTCAGGTGGCTGAGGCAAGAGTTCAAGGTCACGGTGTACTACATAAGTGTGACCCTAGGTCAAAAGGAGGCAAGGCTGGGGAGATGAGTAAAATGCTTCCCATGCAAGCATCAGGACCTGAATTTTATCCCCAAAAGCCATGTAAAAAAGCTGGGCATGGTAGCAGGCTCTTGTGTTCCCAGCACTAAGGAGACAGAGACAGGAGAGTCCCTGGGGCTCTCTGACTAGCCAACCTTGCCTAGTTGATAAGTTCCAGGCCAGTGAAAGGTCCTATCTTGAACACAAAGGTAGATGATGCCTGAGGAATGAGGTTCTCTGAGTCCATATGCACAAGTGTACAACACACAAACACTCACACACACACACACACACAAACTGAATAAAAATAGACTTTCATTGTAGAGGTGAACACAACGTTTGGTTCTTAGAGATGTTGAGCGTGGGCCAGTCAGCGCCCAGGATTCTACCTGTCTCTGCCTCCTCAACACTGGGTTTATATGTGAGCACCACTGTTGTCGGGCTTTTATGTGTGTGCTGGGAATATAAACTTGTGTTCTCACGTTTGTGTGGCACACACTTTATTGACTGAGCCACCTTCCCAGCCCCAGGTTTGAGAGTTTTTCCCAACCAACAAAGAACACAAAATCCCGAGGACATGACTAAGCAGTGTGAGCCTTGTGCTCCAGATTTCTGACTGGCTGTTATTTTGAGTATTCTCCTCAATTACCTGGGAACTTCTGACTACTTTCCTTTTGCAGACAGCAAATTGAATTTCAGAGGTGCTATGTAATTTCCCCAAGGTCACACAGCTAGTAGGGGAAGCTGGGGGTGGACAGCAGAGCCTCACGGCTCATCAGAGCCTCAGCTTGGCCTCATTTTCTCCTCAGTCAAGCTCTTCCTCTCTTTCTTTCCTCTGCAGGTACTTCAGGTCATGCCTTCTGATAGCTTCTTCTTTTCCATTGTCCGAGATCCAGCGGCTCTAGCCCGCTCTGCCTTCTCCTATTACAAATCAGTTTCATCGGCTTTCCGAAAGGCACCGTCTTTGGCCGCCTTCCTGTCCAATCCTCAAGCCTTCTACAGACCCGGGGCCCGTGGCAACCACTACGCCCGTAACTTACTATGGTTTGACTTTGGTTTGCCCTCCCCCCCAGAGACAAAGACCATGAAAGTGAGTCCCCAGCTACCCAGAGACCCCAAATCCCTCCAGCTACATATTGTACCTTCCGGTGCTAGCCCTGGAACTCTCTTCCATCCTATTACCACAGCTGCTAATAGTTACAAGCAGCCAGCCAGCCTTGTCTCCTCAGATTTTAGGCCCTCATCCTTTATCCAGTGGGGTCTGGCCTGGTTGGACTCAGTCTTTGACCTGGTCATGGTGGCTGAGTACTTTGATGAGTCACTGGTTCTGTTGGCAGATGCCCTGTGCTGGAGTCTGGACGATGTGGTGGGCTTCATGCACAATGCCCAGGCTGGAAAAAAGCAGAGTCTTATCAGAACTGCCAATAAGACTGTGGTGACTGGTGAAGATCAGCAGCTAGCCAAACAGGCCCGAGCTTGGAATAACTTGGATTGGGCTCTTTATATTCACTTCAACCGTAGTCTGTGGGCGCGGATAGAACAGTATGGCAGGAGCCGACTGCAACGTGCTGTGGCTGAGCTCCGGGCTCGAAGAGAAGCTCTGGCTAAACGCTGCTTGATGGGAGGTGAGGCTTTAGACCCCAAATACATCGCTGATGTAAAGCTCCGTCCTTTACAGTTTGGTTCAGCTAAGGTATTGGGCTATGTACTTCAGAGTGGACTAAACCAGAAAGACAAAGAGGAATGTGAACGCTTGGCTACTCCAGAGCTACAGTATAAGGATAAACTTGATGCTAAGCAGTTTCCTCCTACAGTCTCCTCGCCTCTCAAGAGCTCAAGGCTACTACCCCCATAGGTATCAGACTACAAATTAGGACATATGCGACGGGTGGAGGACCTCTAGGTGCGTATGTATTTCCCTTGGAAGGAACAGGAAGTTTGCTCTAAGGTGAGACTGTTGTTGTCCGGACTTCCTCTAGAAATCCCAGCAGAATCTGTTGCCTCCCCCAACCCCTAACTTTGCCACTTCAAGCCTCAAGACAGATTCATGTAGCAGTTCCCCAAAACCCCCTGGAGGGGCAAAAGATGAGAGCGACACAGAGAAAGTTTGGGGCGTGATATATGGCCATTTCTCTACGAAATATTTGTTATGGAGCTGTGCTAATTTCACTGTAAAAATATTTGTTGGATGAATAAATGCTATGAAACGTTTACTTATTTTTAAAAAGGTTATTAGTCTTATTTTATGTGTATGAGTGTTTTGCCTGCATGTGTAAATGTGCCTGGTGTCCACAGATCTCCTGGAACTGGACTTACCAAATACTGTGAGCCACCATGTGGGTGTTGAGGCCCAATCCCTGGTCCCCTGTAAGAACAGCAAGGGCTCTTAACCAAAGAGCCATCTCCTCTGCCCCCAGTTCTTTGTTCTATGTAGGGCTCTAAAAGGAGAAGTGATGGAGAATCTTTTATTGGACAGAAATTAGGCTACGAAGGGGTTGTCCTTTTCTTTCAGTATTCCCTCAATGCTGGGGATACAGCTGTTGGTAAAACGACTGGCTAGATGAGGTTGAGGCTCAGGCATTCCAGTAACACACATACACACACACACATCACCAATAACAACAACAGTAACAACAACAACAAAATATCAGGAAAAAAAGGCAGCGATGTGCCTCAGTTTGCAGAATGCTTGCCTAGCATTCATGAAGCCCTGGGCTCAACGCCCAGCCCTGCATAAGTCAGACCTGATGGCACATACCTGTAATGCCGGCGCTCCGGAGAATGGAGGCAAAAGGATCAAAAATTTGAATTCATCCTCAGCTTTGGAGGAAGTTTAAGGCCAGCTCGGGCTACAGGAAACGCTGTCATAAAAGGAAAGAAGCATGGGAGAGAGGGAACAGAAAGAGAAAGTCAGGGAAGAAAGCAAGAGAGAGAGGGAAGAAGAAAAAGAAAGGAAAGGAGAGAGGGGGAGACAAATAAAAATAAATTCTACCCAAAGAAGCCAGTCTAGCATCGTTTAAGGTTCCTCAGCAGCCCGCACTCACCCCTCGACTCAGCCAAGAAGCCTCGGAGGCCACGCCCCCTTCCTTCCGCTTCCGCTTTCTCTCCAGTCATTCAGCGCCGCACTCCTGGTCTGGCGCTGCTGGGTCTAGGTTCCGGGTTCGTTTCTCTGGTTTCCGGGCCAGGCTGGTGTGTCCCGCTGCCTGCCGGGCGGAGCCGCGGTCCTCCGGTGTCTGGACTCGCAGGCCGAGCTCCCCCGGTCCCGTGGCTCCCTGCCGGCCCGGTTTCGGGTCGCATCGTCCTCTCCACCCAATGGAGTCCCAATGCGACTACTCGATGTACTTTCCGGCTGTGCCGCTACCGCCACGCGCCGAGCTGGCCGGGGACCCGGGCCGGTACCGGGCGCTGCCCCGGCGCAACCATCTGTACCTGGGGGAGACCGTCCGCTTCCTGCTGGTGCTGCGCTGCCGAGGCGGCGTGGGGGCTGGCGTTGGGGGCGGCGCGGGCTTGGCATCCCGAGGGGCCTGGACCGAGCTGGCGACCTCCCTGGCCGCCCTGGCCTCGGTCAGCGCAGGAGGAGCGCTGCCAGGGTGCGGCAGCGCCAGCGACCAGGATGCTGACCCCCCGGGGGGAGGGGACCCGGGGGGCGGGGGTTTGTTTCGAGGTTGCAGCCCCCTTCTCACCCACGGCCAGGGCCCTGCTACCTCAGGGGGCGCGACCACGGTGAGGATCTCTGGGTGACAAGGGCTGAGGGGAGGTTTGCTGGAAGCAAGAAAGATAGTTTGGAGCATGGATTCCTTAGGGACCTGATGTAGAAGGCAGATGAAAGCATTGTCCTGCCTTGCAGAGGGACCTAAGACGGGAGGCATATGATTTCAAGAATGGGTGGGCATAAAGACTTGCTCTGCCTTGCAGAAACGTTAAAGGAGCCTGAATCTTTGCCGCCATCCTGACATTTTCACCCCTTTCATATAACCCCTAGCTGCCTGTGGAAGAACCGATTGTGTCCACAGATGAGGTCATCTTCCCACTCACCGTTTCACTGGATAGACTGCCCCCAGGGACACCCAAGGCCAAGGTAGGATAACAGAGCTGAGGCTGTTGCCCTATAATTCAGATGACATTTTAAGACCCCTCGTGATCATGGTCCAATGGCTCCTGTACCTAGATTGTAGTGACCGTGTGGAAGCGGGAGGTCGAGGCACCAGAAGTCAGAGATCAAGGCTACCTGCGCTTGCTACAGACTCGATCTCCTGGGGAGACTTTCCGTGGAGAACAGAGCGCCTTCAAGGCCCAAGGTGGGGGAGAGGGGGAAAGCTGGAGCTTGGAGAGGAGTAGAGTAGAGGGTGCCACACTGTGATGTGGAGGTCTTGATTTCCTGCCTCATCCTCTCTCTGCAGTGAGCACCCTATTGACGCTGCTGCCCCCTCCAGTTATGAAGTGCCGGCAGTTCACTGTGGCTGGAAAACACTTGACTGTGCTCAAGGGTGAGCAGATCTGCTGGCTCAAGGCTAGCAGCAAGGGAATGGGTCCAGTATGTTAGGTAAAGGTGGAGTTGGGGTAGGCGGGTTCTCACTACTCTGAGCTGGGCTTTTTCCCCGCACAGTGCTGAATAGCTCTTCCCAGGAAGAGATCTCCATCTGGGATATCCGAATCCTCCCCAACTTCAACGCCAGTTATCTACCTGTCATGCCTGATGGCTCTGTGCTGCTGGTGGACAATGTCTGGTGAGGTTCTGGGGGGGAGACAGAGCTGTGGCATGGTTGGGGACAGAGATGGGACGTGGCAAGCTCATGTCCTGCCTTTCTTCTGAACTAGTCACCAGTCTGGGGAAGTCTCCATGGGATCCTTCTGTCGGCTTCCTGGAACATCTGGCTACTTCCCCTGTCCACTTAGTGCCCTGGAGGAACACAACTTCCTGTTCCAGCTGAGAGGGGGCGAGCAGCCCCCTCCTGGGGCCAAGGAGGTGAGCTGGTGTGATCACAGAAGTGATGACAACTGTGGGAACTGTTCGGTGGGTAGAGTGCTTGCTTAGCAAGCACAGAATCCTGGGTTCTACCCTCGGCATTGCATAAATCTGGCATAGTAGCATTGTGCCTGGGATCCTAGCACTTGGGAGGCAGCAGGAGGCTCAGGTCATCCCCAGCTATATGAGCAGTTGGAGAGCAGTCCTAGGCTCAAAGACAACACAATGGAAGGGAAAGGCCATGAGCCTCTGAACATCCCAAGTCTCCCTTTGTCCCATCTGCAGGGCCTTGAAGTCCCCTTGATTGCTGTGGTTCAGTGGTCCACGCCGAAGCTGCCCTTCACCCAGAGCATTTACACCCACTACCGGTGAGTACGTGGGAGACCCACCAGGCGCTCTCCCGCTCACCTCTGCCTAACACATACATCCAGCCTCCTCTCTCACTGCTCCTAGCCTGCCCAGTGTCCGCCTAGACCGCCCCTGCTTTGTGATGACTGCTTCTTGTGAGTCCCCTGTTCGGACCTACGAGCGTTTCACTGTCACCTACACGCTGCTCAACAACCTCCAAGACTTCCTTGCTGTGAGGCTTGTGTGGACCCCGGAACATGCACAGGCTGGTGGGTCACCTGCCAGGCTGAGACCTTATCCCCTGGGAGGGACAGGGAAAGGAAAAGGCAGGACAGTGAGAACAGCTCCCAAGGAGCGCCAGCCCTACCTTAATAGATGACCTGAAGTACCTGGCTGGCTCTCCTGTGTACCTAGCTAGTCATCCAGGATCACAGACAGAGACTCAAGGTAGGCAGTGGACAGAGAGACACTGGACCTATGCTTTCTGGTACAAGTTCTCACACATACACACACACACACTTACTAGCTCTGTGACCTTGAGAAAGTTACTTCATCTCTCTGAGCTTCTGTCCTCTCTAAAACTACAAAGTAACATCTCATGGCTTGTTATGCATGTTAACAGTTAACAGACACCATCTGGGTTAGCACAGACCACAGCACACAGCATTAACCATTGTTCTCTGTAACCCTCAGCAAAAGATAACATTTACTCAGTTTACTCCGGCAAAGCACTTTGCAAATTAAACACTCCATGTGCTGATAAAGACTTATGGGAGCTGAAGAAAGCTGTCCAGTGTTGATGAGTGTGTGTTTCTGTCCCCAGGAAAACAGCTGTGTGAGGAGGAGCGCCGGGCCATGCAGGCAGCCCTAGACTCCATCGTCTGTCACACACCCCTCAATAATCTTGGCTTCTCCCGGAAGGGCAGCGCGCTTACCTTCAGTGTGGCCTTCCAGGCCCTGAGGACGGGGCTCTTTGAGGTGGGCCCAGTGTTGGGTAGAATAGTCGGGCTTCTTGCTTCTAGAGGGGTTAACATCTTAGGTAGCACTAGAAGGCTGGGCACAGGGAAGGGTGGGTCTGAAGGTCTACATCTTCCTATCCAGCTGAGCCAGCACATGAAACTGAAGCTCCAGTTCACTGCCAGCGTGTCCCACCCTCCGCCTGAAGCCCGGCCCCTGTCCCGAAAGAGCAGCCCCAGCAGTCCTGCTGTCCGGGACCTGGTGGAGAGACACCAGGCCAGCCTGGGCCGTTCTCAATCTTTCTCCCACCAGCAGCCTTCCCGTAGCCACCTTATGAGGTAAGGGACTAGGATTGATATCAGTCTGACCAAGAGTTGGGAGTTGGGGTCGGGAGCAGGCCACTTAGTGGGATGCTATACTCTCACAGAGCCAGCCCACAGCCTCTGTCTTCTTCCAGGTCAGGCAGTGTGATGGAACGCAGGGCCATCACACCCCCTGTGGCCTCTCCCGTCGGCCGTCCCCTCTACCTGCCCCCTGACAAGGCTGTGCTTTCTCTTGATAAGATTGCCAAGCGTGAGTGTAAAGTCTTGGTGGTGGAGCCCGTCAAGTAGCACCGTCTGCTAGCTCAACCCCGGACACGCCAGAAACCCTAAGCCCCAGAGGGTTCCTTATTCCTAGGCTGTACCTCCCACTGTGGGCAGAGAGGCCTTGCAGGGCTGCCTGTCTGTGTCTGCTGGTGAGGGATGAGGGCAGAAGCTGTGAAGTCACAGTGTGGCTGCAGCTCAGCCAACAGTATTCCATACGTTTGGGGGTGGGGGTGGGGGTTGCGAGGGGAGGGCTGGCCCCACCCCAGCAGGGCAAGGGCTGCAGGAGCTCCCTTGTCCAGTTTACAGAGTATCCTCTCATTCGTGTTCAAGCCTCTCTGCCGCTGCTGATGTTCCTTTGCACTCACCCGCAGGGCTGAGATTAGAGGGTGGTAGTGGTAAAGGGACCCAGGACAATGACTCTCCTGTCTCAGGGGTTGGATGGCCTCTTTCTGCCCCTCATGTTTACGTTGGCAGCCTGAAGCACTTTAAGTTCTGTTTTGTTTTCTGTTTTTGTCTGTTCCTGTAACTTATTCTCTGACTTCATCTTCCAGCTGAAGTAAAACTATTAAAAGCTGTTTGGGAGGGAGTATGAGTTTGTCTGTGTGTTGACCACGAGGGAGATGGTCTTCAGTTTGCAAACAGCTGCCTTCCTATGTATGTATGCTTCTCTGGTTCCTAGTTTTACTTACAGATGTGCACCACCACACCTGTCTCCAGTTGTCAAGTTTTATGATGTCTGGTGGTGATCTTGGCCCACTGACTGAGGTATAACTGTCTCCCTAGAAAGTCGATGATAGGCACAAGGTGTAACCTCACCCCCATACAGACAAACCATTCTGTGCACACATCCTGAGCCCTAGACAGGTTGGACTAGTGTTTATTAGGCAGAAGGGAAGAAAAGGGGTCCCCCAGTCATAGTTCCCCTAGTCCCTTAGCATAGAAGTCTCTAAGCCTTGTGCCTCGCTCAGGTGAGGGGTCAGGAAGGAGGTAGTGAGCACAAGCCCAACTCCAGCAGAAGGCAGTGTACTCCACCCCCACCCCCCGCAGGGACAGGCCCCAGAGGCAGGCTTCTTCTCCAGCCAGTGCCTTTTATAGCTCAGACATCAATAGGTTCCCGACCTCGATTCTGCCTCTTCACCACAAACACCCTCTGTCCTGACACAGTCACCAGCAGCGTGTGTTCACCAAAGACCACTGGAGAGGGAAGGGAGCAAGAGTTAGTGGGTACACTGGTCACCAAGGAGGGTCACAAAAAAAAAAAATTGGCTGGCATGGGACAAAGCAACCCCTTGTCCTTATTGCTCTGTACTCATCCTAGAGGGACCTAGTATGAAAGCAGTAGTTGAACCAGGGACTACAGAAGGAACTGGGAGTTGGTGGAATGGAGCCAGGAATTCCTTCCCTGAGCAGTGAGGCCGCTAAAAGAAACCCCACCACCACCACCACCAAAGGCAGGAGCTCACCAGACAGGCGTTTGAAAGGGATGTTTGTGCCATGGTGCAACTGGAAGCCACAGGCTGTGCTGACCAACTCCGAGATGGCACTGGCTGCTTGCTCATCGTTCTCAAGGTCCCCAGATGACTGTGTGTGGATGAAGGAGGGTAGGAGCAAAACAAAGAGGTCAGAGTTAGGAACAAATTCATGGCACAGGACCTCTGCCTCCTATACTTGTTATGGTCTCCCTTTATACTTGCCTGTAGTCCCAAATTACCCAGCTTCAGAAAAATACCACCTAAAACCCCTTTATGATGGTGCTGTCTTTCCTTGTGCCATCTTGTTTCTCATTCTGAAATACCAGTCTTCATTTGATAGTCATGTGAGGGGTCAAAACCTAGAGTATGATCACCAAGTGATCAGGTCCCCAGTCCCTCATTTGGGAGATTCTAGGCAGGGGCTCTACCAGTGAGCCACACCCCAGCCCCTCAGTGGGAGACTCTTGGGCAAGTGTTCTACTACTGAGCCATGC
The DNA here is from genome assembly GCF_978045245.1 of Mus caroli. Taxonomy (NCBI): domain Eukaryota; kingdom Metazoa; phylum Chordata; class Mammalia; order Rodentia; family Muridae; genus Mus; species Mus caroli. The sequence continues at coordinate 142,543,273 of NW_028227259.1, read as the reverse complement.
CCACAGCCCCTCACAAAGGATTCTAGGCAGATGTTATACCACTGAGCTAACTGCTCGGTCTTTGAAGGTTCTACCTGTTACCCAGTCTTCCCACTTGTCCTGTCTGTAGGCTATGAAGCAGAAACACCCACTTTGTCTTTAAAGTTTTCCCTCTGGCTACTCCTTGGGCAAATGAGAAGACAGTAGTCCAGACTGTTTCAACATCCTCTTCCCACCGCTTCTAAATGGGTCCCTTACTAGATTTAGTTCCTTTTGCTCTCGGTATCTCCATCTGTCTGTATTCTGCGCTTGTGAAGGTTTCATGAGAAAACAATGCGAACATAACAGTGCCTATGTAATAAATGTACTACGACCGATAGCATTCCATCTCACTCAGTGTCTACAGTCAGGCCATCAAAATTCTCCTTAGCTTCCTCCTTGGTCAGCTTCCTCTCTTGATGCCTTATTTGTTCAGGTACCATAGTATTTTTCTGGTTTCCCCTGTTCAGAGTCCTACTGGATCAGTACTTCAGAAGGGTAGAGTCCATGTAGAAGTACTTTACCTAGTAATTACCAACATATATTAATACCTCTAAGATGTGATCTCTGGGCTGTGGGGGTGGCTCAGTGGCTAAGAGTGTTTGCTGTACAAGCAAGAGGACTTGAGTTCAAATCCCCAGTCAGGAATGACCACACTCACACCTGGAATCCCAGCACTGTGGGTGTTCAGCCATGTTGATTGTTGAGGCTTGCTCAAGGCCGCCAGTCTAGCTACAGGTTCAGAGACCCTGCCTTAAGGAGTAAGGCAGAGAGTGGTAAGAGTGGGTCTCTAATGCCCTACAATGGCTTCAGCACATGCATGGGCACACACCTGTGCAGGCACTAAAAACGTAAGCTAAAATGTCTTCTGCCCTTGCTCCTCATTGCTACCAGTCCAGTTTCCTACTTATATGGCTCTCCTGGGACAGTTGTGCTACACCATTTCTGTCACAGTTGTTTTAAAACCCCTTTAACCCTCAAGATTTGTCTAAAGATGTTGAAGCTAGCCGCAGGAAGTTCAGTATCAGAGTTACCACAGCATCCTTCCTCTTCAAACTGTTTCAACACAAAACCACGGCCAACTCAGGCACTTTCACACTCAGTCAGCATGTCCAGCTCCTAACCCTGAGAGTTCTTTTTCTCTTTCACAATTTTCTGCCCTTGCAGCGTAGCTCAATTCCTGCCTCTAGAGAAGTCTTGCCCCAACCCCAACCCCCAAAATTCTAGAGGCAGGCAAAAATGGATCAGAGCATAAAAGTGCTTGCCTCAATGCCTGATGACCTGAGTTCAATCCTCAAGACCCACATGGCAGGAGAACTCACTCCCAAAGTGTCCTAGAACTTTCACCCCCTGTGGCACCCATATGTGCCCCCCTACAAGAATTTAACAAATAAAAACAAACTACAACTAACTAACTAATTGTATAACTTTGGTAATGGTTTGTTTGTTTGTTGAGGCTGAGTTACATGTAGTCCAGGTTGTGATTGAATTTGATATGTAGCCAAAGATAAGCCTGAACAATCCACTGTTTCCACCTTCCAAGTGCTGGGACTACGCTGGTTTTATGCAGTATTGGGATTGAAGAGAAGGCTCTGTGCATGCTAGGCAACTCACTCTCCTGACTGAGCTACATCCCCAACCTTTTGGTAATAAGCTTTTATCCCACATATCCAAATACTACATAAAGCTTACTCTATGGCAAGCAAGGAACTACAGAGAAGACAAAAATAGACAACCTGGAAATATCTGAAGGGATTCCTGGGCTGTGTGTCCCCAAAGGACCCCCCTCCACACACCCACACACACCCTCCACCCCACGCTTTGCTTTCCCACAACGCACCGCCAGCACTGCACCTTCGCTCAGCACCAGGTAGCCAAGCTGGTCTGGGATTCGCTCCAGCCCTTGGGTCAGTGCGGAAGTCTAGAGGGTAAAGAGGCAAGGAGAATCATGACAGCCTTGCAAACCCATCTCCCTCCTGGATATGAGCCTTCCAAGGCCCTCATAACGGCTCGTAACACTGAGTCTCCATCCATGGTCACTATTGGACCTCTGAGCTCTTCCACTTGTCATGTAGGTGACCCAGGAGGCCTTCCTAGCCCCTCAACCCCTCCTCGTGGCCCTTCTCACTCCAGTCCCCTTATGCCCCGCCCCTTGTGCCATCTAGACTACTCCCCCGCCGCAGAACACCCGGTAGCGGAGCCTTCCTTCTCCAGCCCTCCCTGTCGCTTCCATCCCATCTCTGTTCCCTTTCGATCCCAGGGTGGACTGGAGGTGACAGTGAAATGTAAGCCATAAGGTGGCAACCGAAGCTCGGAGAACAGGGACGCGGAACCGCAGGCGTGCACGCCCGCGCATGCGTCCACACTCACCATCGCAGCCGTAGGAGCAGTGTAAGCAGTCCACCCGATAGGTAGTTTCCGGCTCCAGGCTCGGGTCAGGTGGTTTCACCAGCTGACTGTAGCCCAGCCCTTCGCTTGAGGATTGGATGGCGGGTATGTCATCATACTTTATCAACCACTGAGGAGCCCCGCTTTCCGAACACATTCGTGGATTGGTTGCTTTTCCCCGCCCCTCAGGATTTGCCTGCGAGAGTCGTCCGGAGAGTCGCGGTGCACCCCCACACGAATGTGCGCCACCTCTGTCCTTTGCAATAGGAACGTGTGCATGGTGGCTTCCAAGAACAAAGTAGAGCAGTCCGTTGATGTAAGAGGGGTTTTAGGTGTCATTGTTCAACCTGAAAAGAGAAACTAATGTACTAATGTGAAAGACGATGGTTTACACGTGAAAAGCTGTTCACGTGTTAACTTTCTGTCTTGAGTGTATGTCTAAGAGTGGATCGACCCAAATATGGCTATGAATGGGTAAATCAGATTTGGTGTGTACACACAGTAGTGTATGATCAATACAAAGGGGTAATGTCCTGACACCAAATGCAGCTTGAGAATCTCCAAAAAACGAGAGAAAGCAAGCCAGGGAGATGGCTTCAGAGACTACTCAGCCTTCAGAGGCTCAAACCCAACCAAAAGGACAGGTTGTGAAAGGGCAGATCCATAAGGCTATATATTATGTGGTTCCATCTATGTAAGATGCTTAGCTGTGACTATTGCCGAATGCTTGTAATCCTTCCTGGTTTAAAGCCTGAGAAGCCAAGGAAGAGGGTTGCAAGTTCAGGTCAGATTGGGCTGAATAGTTCAGTGCCAGACTGAGGCCTGAACTACCTACCAAGATCCTGATTAAAACACATACACTTCTGGCAAATACAGAAAAACTGAAAGCAATTACTAGTTGGTAGTGGGGCAAGAGAAAATAGGAAGTGCTTATTACTGAGGGTATAGGGTGTGGCAGGGCATATGATTTAGGCTTTTTGGAATTTGTATTGAAGTCTGCATATCTTTGTGAATGTGCCGAAGTTACTAAGTTGTACACTGAATTAGTGAATTATATCATCCCCCACCCCCACCCCATTTATTTTCAGTGCCAAGAAGCAAAGTCAGGGCCTTATGCATACTGGGTGTGGGTCTACACCCACAGCACTAAACAAAGAAAGTCCTCCACCCCAAATCATCTTGTAGAAGAAGCAGCTAATTAGAGAAAATGAGGCAAGGCTGTAGCTAGAGTTTCAACACTTGCCTAGCATGCATAGGACCCAGATTCAATCATCATGACCAAAAAAAATGAAGTAGGGCTGGCAAAGTGGCTCAGCAGGCAAAGGTGCTTGCCACCAAGCCTAAACACCCGAGTTTGCTCTGAAGTGGATATATAAATATCAACAGGTGCTTTGTACAATCCAGAGAATGGTCTACAGTAGCCACAAATTTTATTTTGAATGAGTGACCTTATTGAGAGAGAGAGACAGAGACAGAGACAGAGAGACATCAAATCCATCAAACCAGATACTCAAGTATCCAAGTATCCAGCCAAAACTACCTGAGGAAGTCCCTTCAAGGCAACTACTAACAGACAGAGTCCTGGGCAGAGCAGAGAGTTTCTTCAGGGAAGGCTTCTAAGTAAAAAGAACAGAAATCATGAAATTGGGAGCTTACAGACATCCATCCAAAACCAGCCTGGAGAGGCTGAGGTTGCAAGCTGGAGTCCTGGGTTAGGTTTTCACCCCATGACTGAGCATTTGGCTTCTCTATAACATTGCAGGAACTTTTTTACCATGCGTGAGCCCTGGGGATCTCTGTTGGAAATGGTTTACCTGGCAGCTGTTGTCAAGGGCAATTTGCTTGCTGGCTTAATTGGTTGGTTGGTTCGTTGGTTGGTTGATTGGTTGGTTGGTTGGCTAGTTGGTTGGTCTTGAGACAGAATCTCACAAATGTAGACTAAGCTGGCCTAGAACCCACAGGGCTCCTCTGGCCTCTGCCTCTGAAGTTCTATGATTGAAGGTGTGCTCCACCATTCACTAACAGGTACAAGATTTTCACTTTTGATGTTCTGTTTGAAAAGACTGGAGTTTGCACAGGACACACCAAGACAAAGTTCGCAACACAAAGGAGATTTATTTGCTCCAGAGGGACAAAGAGTGTGGATAGAAGACAAGGGAGAGAGGAAAGAAATATTTGCCCCAGACAAAGGACTGCCTCTGGATAAAGTGGAGACAGGCATGGTCCTTAGGCAAATGGCAGTTTATAAAAGTAAAAGAGGAAACCTGTGTTAGGATGAGTTGCTTTGTTTTGATTAGACATGTTAATTAAGGTAGCCAAAGGGAGGCTTTTGATTGCTGGACTTTAATATTTTAATACCAGGCTGGCCTTGACCTCAGAAATCCACACGACTCTGCCTCCATAGTGCTGGGATTAAAGGCCTGTGCCACCATGCCCTGCTTTATGTTTATTTTTATTTTTATTTTGTGTAGCTTTGAGTATCTGTGTGAGTATATGCCATCTGCGTGCAGGTGCCCATGATGGCCAGAAGAGGTCATTGTTTCCATGGGAACAAGAGTTACAGGGAGTTTTAAGCTACTCATCTCACTGGGGTGCTCTGCAAGAGCAGCAGAGACACTCACAGCAGCAAGCCATCTCTTCAGCTTCCATGTCTGCAGGCAAACTTGGACATTGGTAATTTGGGGAAAAAATGGATATATCAACTTGACCGTATGTGCATGCACATTTTGTTTGTATTCATGTGCTCCACGTGTATGCAAGGCTTAAAGAGGTTGGAAGAAGGGATTAGATTCTCTGGAATTGGAGTTACACATGGTTGTGAGCCATCACAATATTGCTGGGAATCAAACCTACCAAAGCCTTCTCTCTAGCCCCAGTAATTTACTTATTTTGAATCTAAGCATTTAGCTTGGTGAGAGGTAGTTAGACTAATAGATACTAGCAGTTCCCCGGGCTGGGGAAGGGATTCTGTTTGTCTCTCTTGACCTAAGATGCTCTCTAATCTTTGTTTTGTTTTGTTTTGTTTTGTTTTGTTTTGTTTTGTTTTAAGTTTTTTTGTTTTTTCGAGACAGGGTTTCTCTGTGTAGCCCTGGCTGTCCTGGAACTCACTTTGTAGACCAGGCTGGGCTCAAACTCAGATTTTTTATTTTAACACTCCAGATTTTATACCACTCCTGGTCTACCCTCTGACTGTTCCCCATCCCATACCTCCTCCCCATCCCCTGTCTCCACAAGGATGTCCCCACCTCCCCAACCCCCACCCCACCAAACTTCTCCACTCCCTGGGGCTTCCAGTCTCTTGAGGGTTAGGTGCATCTTCTCTGGCAACCCAGACCTGGCAGTCCTCTGCTGTATATGTCTTAGGGGCCTCACATCAGTGAGCTTAGTATGCTGGTTTTTCAAGGCAGCATTTTTCTCTGAAGCCCTAACTGTCTTGGAACTCACTCTGAACTAGGAAGAAACTTTCAGAGATCCTCCTGCCTCTGCCTCCCTAGTGCTGGGATTGCAGGTATGTGGCTCCACCACCCAGATAAAAGCTGTCTTTACAAAAAAATAAAAAAGAGGGGTTTGGGAGATGGTTCAGTAGGTAAGGGTGAAAACACGAGGGTTTGAGTTTGAGTTCCCAGCAACACATTTAAAGATCTGATATGAACTTTGTGCCTGTAACCCCAGAGCTGTGGACACAAAGAAAAAGATGTTTGAAACTTTCTGGCTGCCAGCCTAGCTCTAGAGTCCAGAGACCCTTTCTCAAAGAACAAAGAAGACAGTGATAGAACAGGATGCCCTAAGTTCTTATATTCAGAAAGGGGTTGTGTACATACATGCAAAACATGGTCTCCTAATATAAAACGAGATTGTCCATGTGGTGCATAGACAGAAGTATAAAACATGGAACCAAGTGTCGTAGTGGGTGAGCCAGGGGTAGCTTCAGCTTTCTGTCATTGGGAGTCCATTTTTTTTGGTGGCCACACCCAGGCTCTCCATCCATGCAGCCTCAGATCCCTCAGGAGCACTCAGGTGGAACAGATGAAGGACAGAAATAATTCCACTTCGTTGCGGACAATAAGCTTCCTTGGGTGGATGTTGTCTGGCACATCCAAGGTGGAGGTCATTTCCCATGCATCCACAAAGGCCACTCGGAGACCAACAAAGGCAGCTCGGAGCAAGCGATTCACCTGGAGTATGAGCCAGTCACTGCCATACACAGATTTGTAGCCAGTATTGGCCAGTTTGATGATGACCAGAGTACTGGGTTCCTGGTCCAACAGGGCCTTCACAGCTGCCCGAATCCCTACCAGTCTTCGGGCAAAGATGGAGGGAGGGAAAGTGGTAAAGTGGGCTCCCAGGCCCAGCACCACCACTGTGTAGGGTCCCCCAGCCAAGCCGTGTAGTTCTCTGGCCACAGAGTGCAGGGAGGCCACTGGGGTGCGGCGAGAACGCAGGGGCCAGCTGTGGGCCCTCCAGTGCAACACTGTCCCCCGAGTTGTCTCCACGGCCATTAGAGGACCTACATGATAAGTGACATGTAGATCAACTGGCTTCAGGGCTGTTGGGAGGAGGAGAAGGAAGGTTTTAACTTAGGGAACCAAGCAAGATGGCTCAGGCAGGAAGGGCTCTTGCTGCCATCATTTATAACTTGAATCAGATCTCTTGAGATCCATATGTTAGAAGGGTAGAATTTGCTCTTGCACATTGTCCTCTGAACTCCTCATACACTATAGACTGTGCGTGCATGCACACACACACTCAGTGAATTAACATGGGGTGGTTAATTATCTTCTTGTATACATATACATTTATTTATCTGTTTATTTGTTTGTTTGTTTATTTATTTATTTATTTATTTATTTATTTTCTGGCAACAAATCTCACTATATTGCCTTGGCTGGCCTGAGCTTCACCATGTAGGCAAGGCTGGCCTTGAAGTCACAGATCTGCTTGCCTCTGTTTCCAAGTGTTGGGATTAAAGGTATGTAATTCTATAGCCAGTATGCTCACACACACACACACACACATATACAAACACACACATGTATGAATGTGTATCACGCATAACTATTTGAGAGAGTCCTATGTAGCTCATGCTAGATTTTAACCTTTGTAGCTGAGAACGGCTGGCCTTGAACTCCTAATCTTTCTGCCACTATGTTGTGGTGGTTTGAAGATGCTTGGCTCAGAAAGTAGCACTGTTTAGAGGTGTGGCCCTGTCAAAGTAGGTGTGGCCTAGTTGAGTAGGTAGACCTAGGTGTGTCACTGTGGGTATGGACTTCAAGATCTTTGTCCTAGCTGCCTGGAAGCCAGTCTTCTCCTAGCAGTCTTCAGATGAAGATGTAGAACTCTTAGCTCTTCCTGCACCATGCCTGCCTGGATGCTGCCATGTCCCACCTTGATCATAAGGAACTAAACCTCTGAATCTATAAGCCAGCCCCAATTAAATGTTGTCCATATAAGAGTTGCCTTGGTCATGGTGTCTGTTCACAGCAGTAAAACCCTACCTGAGACATATCTCCAGAGTGCTGGAACCATAGGAGTACACTGCTATATTCAAGTTGTATAGTATTTATCTCTCCACTACAGATATGGGTGCTGAGATCCTAGAATGTTAAGTATTTTACCATGGTCACAAACAATGCTAGCAGGGGATGTAGCTCAGCATGTGGAATGCTTGCCTAGAGTGGTAGGGCTAGTGGGATGACTCATTAGAAAAAAGCCTGTGATACAGGCCTGATGACCTGAGTTCCATCCCAGGAAGGAGAAAACTGACTTCTGAAAGTTGTCCTCTGAACTACATACATGTGCCATGACAAGTGTACAACCTTGCACATACCACACACACATGCACACGTACCCGGTCTCACTGATAATTATGAAATAAAACATAGTACACTGTATCTAAGAGTGACATCAGAAATTGTTTTCTGTCCTCCACCATAGACAAACACACACACAGATGTACACATACACACATGTGCACATACACACATGCACACACACATATGCGAGAAGATGGCTGCAGATTTTATTTAGAAACCCAATGATGATGCTTTTGCTATCATTCCACATTGCATTGTTTAATGGTTTGTTGCACTGTCCTTTAGCTATTTTCAAGAGCTCTGGTAACTAAATAGGGAAGGCAACTTGCTGAATGACTTCATTCTTTCAGGCTGGGAGTGTGCACTGGTTAGGGTTTACCTACCACACAATCCCATGTTATATCCTAAATACCCCAAACATAACACCAACAAGGTATGGGAGCATATGGCTGTAAGTTTATCACATGGGAGGTGGAAACAAGAGGATCAGAGCTTCATGATCAACCTTAGCTGTATAGAGAGCTTCAGGCCAACCTGAATTACATGAGATGTCTTTCATTCATACTCACACACGCATGCATGCATGCACATGTGTGACACACTGTTCTTAAAACTCACTCCCAGCTGGGATGTAAGTCTAGCACTCAGGATGCACAGGATGGTAGTGGATCTTGAGACTCTGAAGCCAGCTTGATCACCATAATGAGCTCTAGACCAACCAGGGTTACATAGTGAGACCTCATCTCATAAAACAAAGAAAACATCCAACTCCTTCACTCATGGCCCTTCAGAAAGACCCAGCAGCCTGTACCATGTTTCTACTAAGCGAGGGAGTCTCCCTCAATGCAATCACTGTCAGGCGTCTCCTTCAGGAGTCCTCATAGGCCCTCCTCTCCCCTCATGGTCACTCACAGGGCACTGTGTCTCGCAGATACTCCCACCACTGCCGAAGTGTGGAATCCCCTATCATGTAGACAATGCGGCCAGCCAGGCAGTTCAGGATGCTGTCCACAGTGGGGAAAGAGCGGCTAGAACAGAATGTTGAGTGCCATCTGTCTTGGTAGTAGAAGCCAGAGGGTTTTGGAGACAGGTGGCCCGGGCGGCATGGAGGCCTTGAGGGCAAGGCTACAGGGGAGAGAAGAATGGAGTAGATGCAAACAAACAAACAAAAATCAATAAAGCCCCCACCTTTTACATCTTTTGTGAATGAATATTTTACATTTGTGTGTGTGTGTGTTTGTGTGTGCATGCCACAACACATGTGTGACACTCTGAGGACAGCCTTTGGGAGTCAGTACTCTCCCTTCACCATATATATCCTAGGGTTTGAACTCAGGTCATCTTTGCCCACTGAACCATTTCAATGGTCTAGTCAGGCAATCTTCTACATTCTTTACATGTAGTAGATCATGAGTTTGATCTTAGAGTTAGGGTTTTACAGCTGTTAAAAAAAAAAAAAAAACCAAACACATGACCAAGGCAACTCTTATATAAACAACATTTCATTGGGGCTGGCTTACAGGTTCAGAGGTTCAGTCCATTATCACAATAGGAGCATGACAGCATCCAGGCAGTAGTGGTGCAGGAGGAACTGAGCTGTCTACATTTTTATCTGAAGGCCGCTAATAGATACTGGCTTCTAGGTAACTATGAAGAGGGTATTAAAGCCTATGCCCACAGTGACACACCCACTTCAACAAGGACACACCTATTCCAACAGGGCCACACCTCCTAATAGTCCAACTCCCGGGCCAAGCACATGCAAACCATCACATAGTATGAGGTAGCCTTAAATGCCTATGTAATTGAGATTGCCCTGGACACCTTGGGTGGTTTGAATAGGTTTGGCCCACATAGACTCCTGTGTGTGAATGCTGAGCCCACAGAGAATAGCACTACTAGGAGGTGTGGCCTTGTTGGAGTAGGTGTTTCCTTGTAGGAGGGGATGTGTAAATGTGGAAGTGGGCTTTGATGTCTCCAAGGTTTAAGCTCTGCCTAGAGTAGAATTCCAGTCCCCTCCTGGCGACCTACAGAAGAGAGCCTCCTTCTAGCTGCCTTCAGATTAACATGTAGAACTCTCAGCTCCTTCTCCAGCACCATGTCTACTACCTGGATACTGCCAATATTCCCACCATGATGATAATGAACTGAACCTCTGAAACTGTAAGCTAGCCCCAATTAACTATCTTTTATAAGAGTTGCTTTGGTCATGGTGTCTGTTCACAACGATGAGACAACATCTAATCTTCCTGCCTTCACCTCTAGAGTGCTGAGCCTTCATATGTGCACCTCCAAATTCAGGGGGTAGCACTGTTCATGTCTCCACTTATATATGGGGACTCTGAGGACCTAGAATATTAATTAAGTAATTTAACATGATAAAGAACAGTGATAAACCTTTAATCCCAGCACTTGGGAGGCAGAGGCAGACGGATTTCTGAGTTTGAGGCCAGCCTGGTCTACAAAGTAAATTCCAGACAGCCAGAGCTACACAGAAAAACCCTGTCTCGAAAAACCATTAAAAAAAAAGAACAATGATGATGGGCCACCCAGGTCTAATTAGCTCGTTCCATACCAGCCAAGGCTACATAGAGACATCCAGTCTCAAGAGAGAGAAAGAGAGAGAGAGAGAGAGAGAGAGAGAGAGAGAGAGAGAGAGAGAGAGAAAGAGAGAAAGAGAGAAAGAGAGAAAGAGAGAAAGAAAGAAAGAAAGAAAGAAAGAAAGAAAGAAAGAAAGAAAGAAAGAGAGAAAGAGAGAAAGAGAGAGAGAAAGAGAGAAAGAGAGAAAGAGAGAAAGAGAGAAAGAGAGAGAGAAAAGAGAGATGGAGGAAGGGAGGGAGGGAAGGAGGGAGGGAGGGAGGAAGGAGGGAGGGAGGGGGGAGGGAGGGAGGGAGGGAGGGAGGGAGGGAAGGAAGGAAGGAAGGAAGGAAGGAGGAGGGAGGGAGGGAGGGAGGGAGGAAGGAAGGAAGGAAGGAAGGAAGGAAGGAAGGAAGGAAGGAAGGAGGTAGGAAGGAAGGAAGGAAGGAAGGAAGGAAGGAAGGAGGAAGGAGGGAGGGAGGGAGGGAGGGAGGGAGGAAGGAAGGAAGGAAGGAAGGAAGGAAGGAAGGAAGGAAGGAAGGAAGGAAGGAAGGAAGGGAGGAAGGAAGGAAGGAAGGAGGAAGGAGGGAGGGAGGGAGGGAGGGAGGGAGGGAGGAAGGAAGGAAGGAAGGAAGGAAGGAAGGAAGGAAGGAAGGAGGAAGGAGGGAGGGAGGGAGGGAGGGAGGGAGGGAGGGAGGAAGGAAGGAAGGAAGGAAGGAAGGAAGGAAGGAAGGAAGGAAGGAAGGAAGGAAGGAAGGAAGGAAGGAGCAAGTGAAGAAACAGATCCTGAATCTCTGGAGATGCTCTGAGTTATAGAGTGCTTACCTATTATATTTGATGCTCTGGGTTCAAGTCTCAGCACTGAATAAACCAGCTGTGTCAGCTTCCGGCCTGTAACTCAGGAGATGATGGCAAAGAGATAACAAATTGAGGTTGTGCCCACCAGATGGACCACAGAGTAAAGGCATTTGCTCTGCAAGCCTGGTGTCGGCTTCAGTTCAATTTTCCAGGACCCACTTACTAGTGGAAGGCGAGAACTGACTCCACGTAGCTTTCCTCTGACATCACATATACATGGCATGTGTACACCCACACCCACACATATACATAAGCACACATAGGTAAGTAACTTTCAAAGGCCACTAAGATGTCTTCCATCGCCAAGCTTGATGGCCTGAGTTTGATCCTGAGACCCACAGGGTGGAAGGAGAGAACCTATTTCTGCAAGTTGCCTTTGAACTTCAAACTTTTGCTGTGCTATGCATGGCTATACACACACACACACACACACACACACACACACACACACACCACACACACACACACACACTGCTTTAAACTATTTTCGAGTCCATCCTTGTCTACATAGCAGGTTCGAGGCCACCCTGTGTTAGCCACGACACTGTTTCAAAAAGAAAAGACAAGCACCAGCTGTGGTGGCTCACATTGTTAATACCAGCACTCATAAGGCAGAAGCCAGCAGATCTCTGTGAGGAGTTCAAGACCAGCCTGCTACACACAAGAATGTTCCAGGTCAGCTAGCTCTGCACAGTGAGGCTCTATCTAAAACAAAACAAAAAACAAAAAAACAAATCAAAAAAAAACTCAGTTGAACAACAACAAAAGCTCTCTCTAAACCAACAGTTGGAAGCACTATGTAGAAGAGATGCTGAGAACGACACTACACATAGCAAGGCTGTGGAGTGCTGCATTCTTCACACAGTGCTTAGACCTTGCTGCCGCCTCCACACATCAAGAAAAGTGCAGGGGTTTTCTCTTCCGGTCTCAGGCGCTGCGGGAGCCGCGGGTTACCCTGCAGACATGGCCAAGTCCAAGAACCACACCACACACAACCAGTCCCGCAAATGGCACAGAAATGGCATCAAGAAACCCCGGTCGCAAAGATACGAATCTCTTAAGGGGATTGACCCCAAGTTCCTGGAACATGCGCTTTGCCAAGAAGCACAACAAGAAAGGCCTGAAGAAGATGCAGGCTAACAATGCAAAGGCAGTGAGTGCGCGCGCAGAGGCCATCAAGGCCCTGGTGAAGCCTCAGGCCATCAAGCCCAAGATGCCAAAAGGCCCCAAACTCAAGCGGCTGGCTTTCATCGCTCACCCTGAGCTTGGGAAGCGGATTCGAAGCTACATGGCCAAGGGTCAGAGGCTCTGCCAACCGAAGCCTAAGGTCCAAACCAAGGCAGGTAAGCCTAAGGTCCAAACCAAGGCAACCAAATCCAGCTAAGGCCCAGGCTTCAGCTCCAGCCCAGGCTCCCAAAGGTGCTCAGGCCCCCAAAGGTACCCAGGCCCCTGTGAAGGCCCCATAGAAAAGGCTCCTGCCAGTGTGAAGACAGACGGACTGCTGTGACACACTTCCCCACACACTATTTGCAGATGACCAGTGTCCTATGCTGTTCTTACAAATAAACTCAGGCAAGATCTGTTAAAAAAAAAAAAGAAAAGAAAAGAAAAGAAAAGTGCAGGGGAACCAAAAGGACAGCCAGGAAATGGGATGAGCCACAGAGAAAATGCACATGAATGTTTGTTCAGCCTCATCCTCCAAAGGCAAAGCTGGAGCCCTGAAAAGGCTCCTTCAAAGCAGAGAGAATGTGACCAAAGGACGACAAGGAAACCTACTGCTATCAACGATGGGAAAATATGGAGCTGCCTATGTTTGGCTATGCATCTGAGCTGCGATAGTGCTTACCTAGCATTCATGAAGCCCTGGCTTTGATCCTGAGTTTGAATTCAGTATCAGGTGAGGCTAGAATTGAACTTGTGATCCTCCTTTTCTAGAGTGCCAAGAAAGTAGGTATGTACCACACTGCTGGATTTACCCCTGCTGCGCCCGCTCTCTCTCTCTCTCTCTCTCTCTCTCTCTCTCTCTCTCTCTCTCTCTCTCTCTCTCTCTCTCTCTCTCTCTCTCTCTCTCTCTCTTTCTTTCTGTTAATATATGTGTATGTGTATATGCCATCTGTGTGTGAATACTATTTCCCCAGCCTATATAGGAGTGGTATTAAAAAGAACAATGAGAGGCAGGGATAGCATTTGAACCCACGAAGTGTGCCGTCACAGCCCCTGTACTATCCACTAGATCTCACTTCTCTGGTAGGACTTAGGCTAAAGATCTGGAATAAAACCCATCTGAGGACTTGGGAGATGGTTCATTGGATTGTGCAATGGTGAGGACTTGAGTTTGACCCCTAGAACGTGCAAAAGCTGGATGTGGTATGCCTGGAACCCCAGCACTTGGGGCAGTAGAGATGACAGGTTCCAGGGCTCCAGCCAGCCTAGCTGAACAGCAAACTCCAGGCTCAATGAGAGACTTTGTCTCCAAAAGAAAAAATAACCTTTATGTGTCCCAATGTTTACTGTTCCAGAACTGATATGGCACCTGGAGCTCTTCCTCCATCCTGGGGTTGATGATTGGTGGCCATAGATGTTCCTTTTGGTAGGAGTGGTCACTCACATGTGGAAACAACTCAAGTACTTCCCTCAGTGACCATGCATTTGGGGCTTAGAGGGTGCTAGGGGTCAGGTCAGTTGAACTCCAACCTGGGCCTTCCAAGTGGCTGGGCACAGGCATCCCAAGACCACAGGGCTGAACACTTGGATTCTTATGCCTAAAGCTCTAGACCAACTCTAGGGGTGCTGTATCCGTATATTCACAGACAGCATGAAGCAACTGGCACCTTATGCCCAGTGTTCTTTAGATGTTGAACAGATTTTCTACAAAGACTTCTTTCTGGTGTGTGTGTGTGTGTGTGTGTGTGTGTGTGTGTGTGTGTGTGTGTAGTGGTGAAGAAGGATTAGTGTAGATTCTAGCTTTGTCTGCTATTGGGGTGTTCCCTATAGATCTCTCTTGTCCCCCACTTCAGGTTCACCTTTGGGTTGGGAATGTGATAAATCCAGGGCTCCCTTACTTCTCTGAGGGAGGTGTCAATGCCTTCAGTTTCTTCCTTTCTGAGGGAGCATCAAGAGAGAGGCTGGGTCCCTTGAATACTGTGAGTGGTTGGCTAGTCAAGGCCACTCAGCACTTGCAAGTCACTATGCAAACACCGTATTTGGAACCTCTACAAGCAATAATGTGGACACTGGCCCTCCCATGCCTGCTGGCTGTGGCTGGAAAGAGCAGAATTAGCTCTTGCTTTGTGCTTGAGTCCTGTACACCATCTAACCAGCTACCCTCAGGCTGGCAGGTCCCCAATTTTTTCTGATTTGATCACTCTCAGATAACAAATCACTGCCAGTTGAAACTGCTTTCCCTGCAAAAAAAAAAAAAATGTAACACAACATAAAGAAAAATAAAATAAGATAAAATAATAATAAGATAATAAAATAAGCAAGCGGGAAGAACATTCGGACACCAGACTTGTGTCCATATACTTCTGCACAGAGAGTGAACACCACCCATATACCACAGGTACAGGCACACAGACAAAGACACAGACACACACCGCACACACACAGAGACATATAAACACACATACACACACAGAAACAGACAGAGATACAGAGATAGACCCTCAGAGATAGATAGACACTGAGGCGTAGACACTCAGACACACACATAAACTACACAGACACACACACATTACACACACACACACATGCCAGAACACACAGACACAAGCACACACACACATCTACACCCTAACACATGTATACACACAGAGAACAGAGAGACACACAGATAAACACAGAAACACACACACAGATCCAGATAAACACCCAAAATACAATCACAAGACATGCATACATATCAAACCCATCCAAGCTGATGCCCATCCCCAGCCCCAACATGTTCCAGCCTCACTCACCCATGTTACTCATGTTCCCCTGGGCTGCTGGTATGACCAGGATTGGAGGTACACCTGAAGGGAGTTTCTGGTCAGTCACATTCCTGAAGAAACACTGAGTGTGAGCGTTGAGGGAGGTTGACCAAGTGAAAATTAGACTTGCAAAGAGCAGACCATGGCTGACTGGTTACTTGTCCTATGCCTAAATCTGGGTCACTACAATAGAGTGCGCACACTAACATAGGGTGAGTATAGTCATTAGGAGGAATATACAAAGAAAAAAAAAGGTGTTATCAGTTCACTAATAGTTAAGATAATAGAAGAGTCACATAGTTCTCTTTTATAAGAAACAGAGCTCCATAGCACATGAGAAAATCAAATTTTCCTGCCACTAAAGTCTAGGAAAAATAATAAATTTTGTCATTGTTCTTACACAAACGGTCACTAGGAAATATAATACCCTCCTCCAACCCGTGCCTTCCCACCCCACCCCTGCTTTTTTGACACAGGGTTTTATGCTCATTCACCCCAGGCCAAGGAGTCCTTGAACTCTTAACTTTTCTGCCTTCATTAAAAGGTGGGAAGAGAGGCTCCTTGGTCTTGCAAACTTTATATGCCACAGTACAGGGGAACACCAGGGCCAAGGAGTGGGAGTGGGTGGGTAGGGGAGCAGGGCTGGGGGAGGGTATAGGGGACTTTTGGGATAGCATTTGAAATGTAAATGAAGAAAATATCTAATAAAAAAGATCACTCTCAACCACACAAGAAACTCAAGTTCACTCCAGGTGTAGGAATCTCTAAATGATGGTTGATGATGAGGATGATGGTGATGATGATAATGGCGATGATGAAGATGATGACAACCATGTTCTTGCTACCAAGCCCAATAGACTGAGTTGATACCTGGGTCCCACATGGTGGAAGGAGAGAACTAACTTCCTCTAGTTGTCTTCTCATCTCCACATGCCTATGGTTAAAATTGGGACTCATTCAAGATTCTAGATTTCTTACCCAGCCAGCAGGGCTTCATCATGTGACGTGGTCACCTTCAGATAACTTCCACTTGAGTGACCCACTAAAGCATTGCAGGGCAAAGTAGAAGGTTGAGCACAGAACCAGCTCTCCCCAGAAACCACATCCTTGTACTGGCAGGTAGGCCCTTTGGCTCCAGTTGACTGGGGGTCCACGTTACAGATGACAGTCTCTAGAGGGCCATCTGTTCCTCGGAAATACCCTCTAAAATCAACAGTGGCTCGTTTTTCTCTCCAGACTCTTTGCAGGACCCTAACTGCCTCACTGGAGTGGATCAGCCGCACTTGCACCTGGGCCCGTCCAGCCCAGAGCAGGGGGAAGGACAAGAGGTAAGTGCCATTCTCTAGATCCTTCACCTCCCCTGGGACTCCTGCTCTCAATTCTGGGCCCAGCAGCTGTGCCCGAAACAGATCTCCACCGTGAACTTTAGCTCTTCCTCGGTGATCCCTAGCCACAAGGATGGCTTCTAGGTTACTTCCCAGAGTAAAGGTGGTGTGGGCTGAACCCTTCAAGCAGTATGTGGTGGTTCTGGGGCTGGTAGAGGCCAAAAAATCATGCCCGTCTTCACCAGTTGGAGGCCAATATAGAAGACTGGTCAGGTTGGGGAGTTCTTGAGGCAGAGAGTCCCAGTCGATGGATTCTGAGACATACTCAGGGACAGTACTGGGTTGTGGGAGCCAATGGATCATGGGCTCAGGCCAAGGCATCATGAAGCAGAATACCTGTGGTAAAGAGAAAGGATTATGCCATCATGCTGTGTGTGTTCCATTTTCTTCCTCGAAGGAGGTGTTCCTGTTTTGTTTTGTTTTGTTTTGTTTTGTTTTTTGAGACAGGGTTTTTCTGTGTAGCCCTGGCTGTCCTAGAACTCACTTTGTAGACCAGGCTGGCCTCGAACCCAGAAATCTGCCTGCCTCTGCCTCCCAAGTGCTGGGATTAAAGGAGTGTGCCACTGCCACCACCACCCGGCAAAGAAGGTGTTCCTATTGGCTGAGTAGCACCTAGGTGCCCTATCTGCCTGTGTCTTTCTGTCTGTCCTTTATAAGCCTTGCATTTGAGTCACCATGACCTTTATATGAAAGAAACATCTCAAGGCTAACGTGATTGTGTTACTAGAATTTCTGGAAATTGCCACTGGAGTCACCCCATGTTAACAGGGAAAAAAATCCTCATACACTTACATTAAAAAAAAGATGAAGAAGAGTACCACTGGGCCCCCCAATTTCCTGAGGCTAGAAAGGCCCTTACCCTAGTGGAAGAAGAATTGATTAAAGCCCAGCTTCAGTGTTGTAGAGAAGGGTTACCCATCATTTTGATAATATTACATACTGAAATGCAACCCACAGGATTATTGTGGCAAGAAGGTCCATTGTTATGGATCCATTCCAAAATATCTGCTGGGAGGACATTAGATCATTACCCTACAACAGTGGCTTCTTTAGCCTTGTTGGGAATTCAGCATTGTTTACAATTTTTTGGTATAAAACCCAGCTCTATTGCAATCCCTTATGATAGGTATCAGCAAAAGGTCCTAACAGCAAATATTGATGAGTGGGCTATTTTAGCTTGTATTAATGAGGGCCCATTTGATAATCATTATCCCAAACATCCGTTAATGACCTTTTTTAAGGAACATCCAGTCATTTTTCCTCAAGTGGTGAGGAAAACACCCATTAAGGATGCAGTTAACATGTTTACTGATGGATCAAAAACCAGATGTGGAGTATATATGGTAGAGGGGAAAGATCCTGTGGTCAGACAGTATTATCCCTGTACTCCGCAGATGGTGGAATTACAAATAGTTATTGAGGTCTTTAAAGATTGTGATTTTCCTTTTAATCTAATTTCAGATTCACAATATGTAGTTAATTTAGTTTTATCCCTAGAAGTGGCTGGTCAAATAAAAGCTCGTAGTACCATCCAAGCCTTGGCCTTACAATTACAGAAGTTGCTGTGGGAAAGACACCAACCATTATATATTGGACATGTCCGTGCCCATAGTGGGCTTCCAGGACCCTTAAGTAGGGGAAATGATAGTGTGGATAATTATACTCGTATGGAGTTCATATTTTTAGCATCCCCTATAGAGTTAGCCTCACAATTTCATTCTAAATTTCATGTTAATGCTAAAACTCTGCAGAGAAAATTTGGAATCTCTAGAGCACAAGCTCGGGATGTAGTCACTACCTGTGGATGTTGCCTAGAGTTTCAACACTCACCTTCTTATGGAGTGAATCCTAGAGGATTGCTCCCTCTACAGGTATGGCAGATGTATGTGACACATTTTTCAGAATTTGGCAAATTGAAATACATTCATGTATCCATTGACACATGTTCAGGAATAGTTTATGCATCTCCCATGGCAGGGGAAAAGGCCTCCCACGTTATACAGCATTGTTTGGAGGCCTGGGCTGCTTGGGGTAAACCCCAACAACTTAAAACAGATAATGGCCCTGCATATACTGCCAAAACCCTAGTGTCTTTTTGTCAACAGATGGAAGTACAAGTTAAACACGGCCTGCCATATAATCCTCAAGGCCAAGGAATCATTGAACGAGCACATAGAACCTTAAAAGAATTATTAATAAAACAAAAAGGGGGAATAGGCTGTGGCCAAACCCCAAAGATAAGAATCTCATTAGCTCTTTTTACCTTAAATTTTTTGCAATTGGATAAGGAAGGTCGTTCTGCTGCTGAACGACATGCTAATACCAGCCCCAGTGAACTGGGTTATGCTAAATGGAAGGATGTGCTTACAGGATCATGGAATGGTCCAGATCCCGTGTTAGCCTGGGGGAGAGGGTCTGTTTGCATGTTTTCACAGAATCGCGCAGAGCCAGTGTGGGTTCCGGAGCGGCTAGTGCGACGCTGTCAAAATGAAGAAGCTGACCTTGCTGGTGATGAGCATGTGTCTGCCCATGATGGTTGCGGAACCCAGATGGAGGATACTGTCGGTGTTAAGAAATTGGACTACAAATTTTGATGGCAAGATGAATGAGTTTCGCTCGGCGATTGCCACTGTGAAATCTACCTGAGTGGATCCTGTCTTGGCATTGGGAAAGAATGGACTGGGATGGGTGCCCTCGCTGTGGCCTTTATTTTGGTATGCATGTTGTGTGTATGGTGTACGCATCAGTTTCGAATGCCCAGGTCCGCACTGCTGCCAAAGTGGTGCAAGCTTTTGCCACAGGGAAGCAGGGCAGTCACCTCAGATTTGGTTTGCTGCCATGAAGAATGAACAATGAAGCCATCGATCTGTAGGGTTGTAAGGCTAAGCACTGCACAGAGGTTAGTCTGGAAGCTGTTTGACAATCTCTGGGAGGTATGTCTGATTGCATGAGGGTTGAGTGTCCTAGTGTCCTTCCTCCAGGAAAAACCGCACGGGAGCAGGTCAGGGTTGCTCTGGGTAAAAACCTGTGAGCCTAAGAGTCAATCCTGTACATGGCCCCTATTTCTGCACACTGGGGATCAGACCTCTATCTTCACCCACTTCAAAAGAATATAAAAGGGGGAATTGTGGGGAGCCATTCTGGACTCCCTGGCCAGCGGACAGATGGAAGTCTGTTCCAGGTAGTAAACAAGCCCATATTTGGTGGATGGCACGCCCCTAATCCCTGATTGGCTGAGCAAACCTGCCTGGTGAGGTGCTGTGACCTGTGGTGATTGGTGGGGGCGTGGTTGTGGCTTGAGTGGGGAAAAACAAAGGGGATATACCAAGAGAGGCTCGGGGGAATTGGAAGGGGATTTTGTAAAGAGTAGCTGCCTGAGTAAACTGCTTTAAGAAGAACCTGTGGTTGCGTCTTGCTTGCTGGTCAAGAGGGACGCGACAAGACACCTCAGACCCAAGAACTTAAAAATCTAAACTGGCAGTGGAAAGAAAGAATGGAGAGGAATTTCACTGTGTACATTGGTAGGTCAACAAGATTTTGGGTAGGTAGAACTAAGAAATGGGGCTAAGGAGGCCAGGAAATGGATTCTGTGAAGGTTCACCTGAATACTATGTTCATGGACATGGGTAGTATATAATATATGCATATAAATGCCACTTGACTAACCTGTATATTGAGTACAGTGAGGATCAGCATCTAAGTTACTTCTATTTGTGTTTGTAAATTACAAACTTATTATAGCATTAATAAGCATGGAAAAAGGCCAGGTATGGCATATTTATAGTCCCAGACTTCAGTAGGTAGTAGCAGGAAATTCAATAGTTTCAGGTAATCTGAAAGCAGAGTTCCCTGGGAAGTAGATCAAGGCCTGAATGGGTGAATTCCTGAGTGAATGTATGCTATTGACATGGATACAGCTATGTCAAGGACCCCAATGCCTCAGACCATGGAAAATTGGAAAAACCCTCCCTAAGCTAGTCTTTGGGAAATTGCAAAGCCTCCCCTCCTGGTCTGAGAGTGAATGTTGATAGTGATGACCACCAAGAACAGCATCAGCTGTGGAGTGGAGTTAGCCAGAACCTAGAATGCTATGGAGGGCAGAGCTGGAGAAGTGACCCAAGCCCTTTGGAAAATGCTAGAAGATCATGTGTGGACGCCAGCCATTAGAACAAGAAGCTGTAAAGTTAAAGGTGCCTTGGAGACCCCAAGATGTAGAGATGCCAGAGCCAGGTGATACATGCCACGGAGAGCTGCTAAGAGGAACTGGAACCAGCCAAAGAGAGGAATCTGTTGCAGTCCACAGTGCTGAAACGAGCTGGAGATCTGAAGAGCACTTGGACATCAGACATGGAAATGCAGACTTTAGAGTTTGCTCCACCAGTTTTTAGTCTTGCTTTGGTACATTTCCTCAATGTGACATTTTGAAATGGCAATGTATATCCTGTGACGTTGAAAGTCTGTCATCTGCTTTTTTATTTTGATTTTATATGAGATCACAGTTAAGTGATTGTACAAATCTCAGAAAAATCTTTGAACCTTGGACTTTTAACATTGTTGAGACTGCTATAGATTATGGGGACTTTTGAAGTTGGAATAAATGTAATTTGTATTATGCTATGGTTAGTTATGGCCACCCATAGATAGATTCATGTGTTTGAACAAGCCTGTGGGGGCAGGAAGTGGAATTTGCTGGTTTGAATATGCTTGTGGCACTATTTGGAGATGTGACCTTGTTGGCTAAAAAACAATATTACTTTTTCAGAGGACGACAGTTCAGTTCCCAATACCTGTCACAGAGTCCCAGACCTTAGCACAACTGACTCCATGAAAGAAGTGTCATTCCTGCTAAAAACTCAGTACACAGACAGCATCACCTGCCAAGACCAAAGACCTAATCTGGCAAAGGTCATAGTTATGGGAAAGTCTCTTAAATGCACTACTGTTGCTTTTAGTTCTGTAGTTCTGCTCTTGTTAACTGAACTGCATTCACCAAGGACATGGTTTGCTGCTTCAAAGCTCACCCTGAGAAATGCTCTGGGCTACACTGTGATCCCAAACACCTAGAATAGTCACTGGCCTCATAATAAAAATTTTCTACTGACTTAAGCCTATGTCCAAGCAATCTTCTGGGGTGAACACCCCACATTATTTCTGGAAGCTCCAGCGAAACAACAGAGGCGAGACCTTGAGACACTATGGAGGTCAGAGCCCCTTGGAACAAGGAAGAGTGCAGTAGTCAGGGAACTCCTAGTGTGCAATCTGAGATGTTCAAGTTTCCAGGGCTTGAACATTCCCTTTAGTCAATCACTGCCTAACTCTTCAGAGGGATCCGACATCTCTTCCCCAAAAGCAAATAAATTAGAAAGTGGCCTGGTCTGTCACCTCTGGAGGTGAGTCTGGATAAAGTGGCTTCTGTCTAGACACATAAGAGAGGTTGGACTTGTCTGCTCATCCAGTATCTTGGATCCCTATGAGACAAGACTGAGTCCCTCTGTCTGTTCAAGTGTATGAATATGTTCTCTCTCTCTCTCTCTCTCTCTCTCTCTCTCTCTCTCTCTCTCTCTCTCTCTCTGTGTGTGTGTGTGTGTGTGTCTATAAGTTTTGTTTCCCCATATTGACAAGTGGCTTTCTCTGGTGTGAGACACTCCACTCACTAGGCTTAAGACCTGTGCCCTGTCCTGTGGATGACCCGAATCATTTTCACTCTGCCATGTCACCCAGAGAAACTTAAAACACCTCTACTTGTCCACTCTGGGAGCAGGAGCACTTGCTAGGTGTGTTGATTGACACCTGCTCACTGTCAGAGTTGGTCTCTGGGTGGAGGTGGGCCTCTCATCCAGGGACCCCTGCCATCTAAGCAGAATGCACACAGAGATGGGAAAATAGGTAATTCGGGTGGGCATTTTCTCTGCCCCATGCCTGCTCTAAGCAGACCCAGGGAAGCATAATTTAACCAATGAGCCATACAATCCAGCAATCTCTGAAAAAAAAAAAATGTTTTTAAATGGGGGGCGGGGCCTGGGCTGGGCAGGGGATCTGTGTCAGCCATGCAGCCTAGACATAACATATTTTCCTTTCTGACCAAAACTAAACAAGGAGACTTTAAACAATTTAGCTAGTTCCTTTTCAAAGGATTAAAGATAGCTGCTAAAGAATATTTCTTTGTCACCCCTTGGCCCAAATATCAGAAAAAAAAAACATAAAAGATTAAAAAGTTTCAAGATATAAATAAATTGCTGGAGGTGGCTTTAAAAAGTGTCTTAACAACAGACCTGATTGGAACAAGACCTTTAACATAAAGTGGAGGCCACTATCGTCTTCTTTGTTGATGAATGCAGTTAGACTTACAGATACCCATGGCCATGGAAATGGCCTGTGACATACTATCCAAACATTTGTACCCTGTGGCAGCCACAGGATGACCCATCTGTCTAAGAGCTGTGGTAACCACTGCTAGGGTAATAAAAAAGCTAAACAAGAGAACAACAACAAAAACAAGTTAACTTGGGGTCAAGATGTTAGACCCACAGCACCTCATGGGACAGCTGAGGCCCTCCTTTGCAGAGCACCAAAACACCAGCTATCTAATGACTCTGTGACCCAGTAACATGCCCTATGCCTAGCTCATTTTCAAGTCCTATTTGAGGAAGCCTCTGCCATCAATCAGTTCAGCTACCTCTTTTCTGACGACCCAGTGCTCAACCATGAGTGTCAGGACATGAAAGATGAAAACAAGGATATTGGGGCTGAAGTAGTTACTTTAACAGAGAGGATTACGATCCAAGCCAGGCACCTGAGCCTAGAGAGCATAATTGATTAATCTGATGCTGGCTCTCAGAAGAGGAAAAAGAAAGTCCTCCACCATATACCCAGACTGTCAATTGATCTCCCTTTACTACTCAGGTTATGATCTATAGAGTAAGAGCCTTCTCATTGCTGGGGAAAAGAATATTAGAAATTCTTGGCCCTCCTAGAGGGTATTTGGCCTCCCCTAGAAATTGCTGTCCTCCACAGTAGGAATAGAGGGTAACAGTCCACCTGCCACCACTCTCTGACCTCAACTGTAAGCTGAGAAAGACAGACACAGGGAAGGTATTAGCTAGTGGCCACACACAACAACCCATTGGAAGACAAACACAGGCAATATATTAACTAGAGTGACTACACACAGCAATCCATATCTATCTTCACCTTTGCCTGCTGATGCCCACTTTACATGTCTAGTTTATGCAGAAAGTATAGCAGGGAAGGTATAGCAATTATCTTTGAGATAGAAAGAAAGAGTTTACAATCCTATGTGTGCCATGTGGCTGGATTGCCAGGTTGCCAGAAACAAGGGAGCTTCCATTGCAAAAACAGGGTTTATAAAACTAAGGCTTCATGGGGAAAAAATCCTTTTAAAAAATTCTGGCCTTGGGAGATAAGAAAAACCTGTGCTGCAGGAAGGGACTCTGGGGATAGAGTTAATCATTTTCAAAAATGAAGCAAAATCAGTCAGTGTTGCTGATTATGCTTAGATGCCCCTTCCCTGTACCACGTAGTGACAGAAACTAACCAGGCTGTCAGCTCACTCACTGTGACTAACAAAACTCACTGTTCCTGGGGAGAGCCCGAATTAACATTAGAGGACTTATACGGTGCTGAAACGTATCTAATAGCCCAAACTTTTAACCTAGGCATTTCCCCTCCATCTGATGTCTGCGGATCTGCCTCATGGGTTATTTCATATGAATACCAAGAACATTACTGGGTCCTGAGACTGCTTGGGGGCACGTAATGGTTTGAATGAATGTTCCTCTTCTGATGCTTCCCAAACTAAGTACATAGGTGGATTAAGACCCAGAGGTATTAAAAATTTCCATTTCTGAATTTAAAAAAAACAACAGATTCTTTTGCAGAAATGGTTCTATAAAACTGGAGAGGCTTAGACTTCTCATGAGATAAAGAAAACTATGTCTAACTTTGGAAGAAACCTGTTGTTTCTATGGTAATTTATGAGTAATTAGAATAATTCTTGGCACTTTTTGGGGAATATTGATACCAGTCACTGTTCTCTAGTCCCCCAGGCTAGGTACTCTGCTATCAGCACTGGATGGGTCCTCAAATTTCATTCTAACTGAATTAGCAGTGAGACTCTGCTAATCCAGTGAGGCCCTAAATCTTAAACTAAAACAGTATAAGTCCAGGATTCGACTCATTTACTAAGACAAGTCAAAAATACTGGGCCCCAGATGTTAGTAGGCCACCAGATCTTAGCACAGCTGACTCGATGATGGAAGTGCCATTCAGGGTACAAAATTCAGCATGTAGACAGCACCACCTTCCAAAACTAAAACCAAGGCCTAATCCACCCAAGTTTATATAGTTCTAGGAAAGTCATAATACACTAATCTTGCTTTTTAGCTTTTGTAGCTTGCTTCTGGCTGGTTTGTTTTTGTTAACTGAAGTATGTCAACTCAGAATATTGTTTCTGTGCCTTAAAGCTCACCCTGAGAAAGACTCAGTGCTACACTAGGATCCTGAATGTCCAGTGTAGTTTCTGGCCTGCTGACTTTCTATTGGCTTAAACCATTCTAAGCAGGCTTCTCTGGTGTCTACCCCACATCAGTACTCACAATTCCCTATAACTCCAACTCCAGGGGATCTGACACCCTTTTCTGAACTCTGTGTGTACTTGCACTCATGTACACACACAGACACACACACATATAAATAAATATACACACACACACATACATGCATGCATACATAGTAGTAGCTGAGTTTGTTAGCTCACCAGCTCTCCCATACCCACACTACCCACATTCCTCAGGCTGGCAAGGGATGGAGTCAGCTTTTTTAATCTCATGACCTCAGGCTGGCTCACCTGAGCCAATGGCACCAGGGACAGCTTTAATGTGATGACCAGGCAAGGTGCAGTGCCAGAGCGTCTGAGTGCTGCAGCCAGGGAGGAATGAGGGAGCCTTCCCACCTGCCTGAGGCAGTAAGAGTCTGCTCTCTCTTTTTCATGTGCATTCAGTTGTGTGCAGGTATGTATATGCACACATTTCATGGCACATGTGTGAAACTCTGATGATAACTTTTGAGAGGTAGTTCCCTCCTTCCACCATGTGAGGCTCAAGAGACCGGACTCAGATTGTCAAGTATAGCAGGAATCACCTTCGCCCACTGAGCCACCTCAGCAGGCCTGAGGATTTTTTGTTGTTGCTTGGTTTGTTTATTTGAGAAAAGTCTCACTATGTAACATTACCTGGCATGAACTAGACCAGGCTAGTCTAGAACTCACAGAGATTCTCCTGCTCTGTCTCCTAATTGCTCAGATTAAAGTATGTATCCCTAGCCATAAACTTCTCTACTATTTTTAAGATTTATTTTTATTCAGGTGTATGTGTGTGTGTGTGCCATAGATGTTCAGGTGCCTGTGAAGGTCAGGTCTCTCAGAACTGGAGTCACAGGCATTGTGAGCCACCAGGCATAAGCGCTGGTAACTGAATGCAGGTTCTTCTGCAACAGAGGCAAGCATTTTTAACCAGAGCTCTCTAGCCTGCCCCCCATTGCCCTCTTTTGAATTCCTCCCTTTTCCAGGTGATCACCCTTGTCATCTCAAATAGTTCCCAGTCTACTTTCCTCTGTGTGTGTGTGTGTGTGTGTGTGTGTATGTTTTCTTGTTTTTGTTTTTTGTGGGTTTTTTGTTTTTTGATTTTTTTTTTTTTTTTGAGTTACATGCTTTCTCCATGTAACCCTGGCTCTTCTGGGACTTGCTCTGCAGACCAGCCTGGCCTTGAACTCAAAGATCTGCCTGCCTCTGCCTCTGCCTCCTGTGTTCTGGGATTAAAGGCAGGAGCCATCACTGCCCAGCCTTAATTTGTTTTCTTATTTCCTGTGTTCGTTTCATCCACGTATACAATGCATTTCCATCACACGCACGCCATTATGGTCTATCTCCCTCCCACTCTTACTGGCCCCTTTTAACCGCTAGCCCCAACCCTTGTGTGTGTGTGTGTGTGTGTGTGTGTGTGTGTGTGTATGTGTGTACATAAAAGTGTGTATGTGTATGTGTGTACATAAAACTTTTTCTATTTCCTAACGTTTCCCCCATGCATTCTAAAAATAGGACCAGACATCAAAAGACTTTTTTCTCTTATCTTGGACAGAGAGGACAACATCTTCTAAAGGCAAGTGAACTGAGGAATTGCTGGTGTGGAACACAGCCACTAATTACCATTTTCACCAGAGCGGCTGGGACAACAGGCAAGGGAGCCTGAGCCAGGCCGAGTCTGCAGACTTTCCCTTGTTGAACCAAGGTTTGGGGGGAGAGTCCTTAGGTCCTTATCTGAAATTCCAGCAGCCTCACACACCCCCTCCCACCACCTTTTCCAGCTGTCTGCAATTCTGCTCCAGCTTCAGCTGGTGTCTGGAGGTGCTGGAGCATGTAAAAGTGACAGCCAATAACAGGGCGAGCTCCATTTATGCCGCTGTGGTGACGTTGTGTGCAGAGCCTTTTTGCTTATGTGGTTGTTTAGGGGCAACCTCTTACTTGCCCTCCTCTAAGCAAGCCAAATAAACCCATTTATTTGCCAAGCTAGGCATAAGTAGACTTGCTCCCTTGTCTGCTGTTCATGCCCTATGTTGGGCAAGAAGACATTTGCTCAGGGCTCCCCAGCAATAATCCAGGTATTTGTCCATACCGTTCTCCTTGGGACTTTGCTGGACAACTTCTGAGCTTAGATTTCCTGATGGACCCCAACACATGGTACCTGCTCCCGGTCCTTGTAGATGTTCTCCCGGCAGTTGAAGCTCCAAATATCCCTCAGCATTAGAAGTTGGAAGAATGACACCTTCCCCCAGTCAACGCTCCAAGATTAAAGAAGTTAACAAATCTACACATAGGGAGAAGTGGTAAGCAAGCCAGCAAGAGGCAGGGAAAGTACTTACCAAAACCAGAAAGACCAACCCCACAGTCAGAATCTTGTAGCTCTTGAATTGCCCCATGAGTGGATCCACACAGCCTAGATTCTTGTTGAATTGTAAGTATGAATCCAGATAGCTCCGTCAGCGTTATACATTTAACAGGTCCTTCCATTAACAGAGGAGCTGATTCACTGTGTTGGCTTCTAATTCCCATTAGCACAATCATCTGACATACATACATGCTGTTAAATAGAGGAACATGGTAATAGGAGAAGTTTCAGCCATTGGTGCTGAAATCCAGCTGGCTCTGTTACATTGGTGCTGAGGCAGAATTCAGGTGGAAAATGGTGAAGATTTATGTTCGAAGATTCCTGCTTCCCAGTGAGACAGCAGGAAGGTGTGTCCAACAGAGTGTCCACTCCCCACAGACACCTACAGGGAGTAAATGGAATCTTGATTTTATATTTCCCCTGAGGGCTCTAGTGTAATACTCGTTTAAGCCTTAAGAAGGGGGTGGGGTGGGGTGCTACATCCACTCCAGTAGTGACCCACCTGGCAGGCTGAAAAGCCTGGGCGTGGTCCCTAGGCGAAAAATTCACAGAAACTTAATCTCACGGAACTGCATCCTGTATAACGAATGCTCTAATGTCCTTGCTTTAGTTGGTAAATGGATCTGCATGCTTTCCCGTAATATTGCTTTATAACAAGTGCTGCTAAGGATTGATATTTTGACAATAGCTAAGTTAGATTCTATGCAGTCCTTGAGCCGACCCTGGGCATGGATAGCTAAGTCACTGCCCTCTGCAGGAATTTACCATTATTTAGGAAGAAGGAAGTTTGTGATCTAAGCAAGAACCAGAGTAGATACTTAGAACTATAGATAGCTGAGTTACACCCATACACAAGAATTAAGAATTTACAATGGGCTAGGGGGAAGATGGAATATACAGTAGACTAGAATAGGAATTATGGCAAGGGCACAAAGCCTTTGCCCTGGCTTCTAAGATTAAGCTGACCTTAGGTGGGGCTGTTTTTGATACTAGTTGTTAACATTAAATTTTATTCCACATGGTTCCTGCAAGTCCTTCTGTGTTTGCATTCCGCTGTTTTATGTAAGAATTCGGTAACCTCACTTTACCTTGCCATTGTGTCACCTAACTTCCCTATTTTCTTCTGTATAAAAAGTTTGATGCTCGATTTGACACATTACATTCAGATCCACACTCCCTTGTGTCGAGAGTCTGTTTGTCACTCCTCCTTCTTGCCGACTCCTTTGCCCACCTACAACCAGAAACCCTTTCAGCGCAGATAGGAGACCCAGAAAGGGTTAGTCTGCGGCAGTGGGGGAGTCTGTTTCTGTGTGTATTTTCAGCCAATAGGCTAGGAAAACTCTGTGTTGAGAGCAGCATCCACTCTTGCTGTTTACTATACTAGGATGCAAATTGCAGAGGAGTTCCTGGGGAAGGCAGAGGTAGGCTGAAGAATCACAGAGGAAGAAGACATTGTACTCCAAAAACCAGGTGTTGAGAAGGAGAGAGTGAGCCAGCCAAGGCAGCTCTGGTGAGAGCTTGGAATGTTAGAGCTTTGGATTAGCATTTGATGTATATATGAAAAATAGGAAATTTCTATATGTGTCAAGATAATAAAACGAGGGGGTATTGGAAAGGGCAGGCGTCCTCTGACAAGTTTCCTTTTTATGCATAAAGTCTCCGTGCTACATGTGTTCAGTGCTTGCAGAAGCCAGAAGAGGGCATCAGACCTCCTGGGCCATCTTTCCAGCTCCAAAGGCTACTTTAATAAGGTTGTTTGGAAGGATTTGGAGGGCCATTTTGCAATCTTTGGAACCTTCTCTTAATATCTGAGGAAGATTAGGATATGAGATATGTATGTATGGGCTGGAGAGATGGCTCAGTGGTTAAGAGCACCGACTGCTCTTCCAAAGGTCCTGAGTTCAAATCCCAGCAACCACATGGTGGCTCACAACCATCTGTAATGAGATCTGATGTCCTCTTCTGGTACATCTGAAGACAGCTACAGTGTACTTAGATATAATAATAAATAAATCTTTAAAAAAATATGTATGTACATATAATTCTCCAGCCTCGGTCATTGGATCTAAGTTTATGTACTTATGAAGTGCCACTGCAAAGCAGTTTATAAAAGGTTTTCATCAGTCCTGTGAGAGATTGCTTGAATTTTGTTTATTTATTTAATGTATTTATTTTAAATGGACAGGGCCATCACTCAAGACATGTTATATCTGAGACAGAGAATCAGTTCCAGCACTCGTGTCTCAGATCAGTTCTATCAGGGATCTTTTCCTCACCATGGCTTGATCCTGATCCATAGGCAGAAGACAAAGCAAGCATGGCATGGTCTTTTGAAATCTCAAAACCCACTTCTATATCTCACTTCCTCCAACCTTCCTGTTGCTGATACCCTTGAATACAGTTCCTCATGTTGTTGTGACCCTCCCCCCACCATAAAATTATTTTCGTTGCCACTTCCTAGCTGCGATTTTGCTACTGTTATGAATCATAATGTAAATATCTGTGTTTTCTGATGGTCTTAGGTGTCCTCTGTGAAAGTGTCCTTCATCCCCTAAAGGGGTTGTAGTGGCTATTTTTGGTTGTCAACTTGACTATATTTGGAATGAACTACAATCCAGAATTGGAAGGCTCACCAGTGACCCTTATCTGGAGGCTGGGAGATAGAAGTTTCTGATCTGGATCTTGGTATGGAGATCTTGAGGCATAGTGGCTATGGATTCCAGAAGATTAAATCTCTGAGTTCAAGGTCATCTGGGATTAAAGGTGTGGTGCAACACACCTTTAATCTGGGCTACACCTTCTGCTGGAGACTATATAAGGACATTGGAAGAAGGGAGTCTTGCTCGTGCTCCCTTGCCTGCTTGTTGTGTGGGACTGAATAACTGCTAGATCCTTGGACTTCCATTCACAGCTACTACTGAACCATTGTTGGGAATTGGACTGCAGACTGTAAGTCATCAATAAATTCTTTTACTCTATAGAGACTATCCATAAGGTGTGTGACTCTAGAGAACCCTAACTAATACAGGGGTCTTGACCCAAGGTTGAGACCACTCTGCTAGTCCCTCTCAGCGTCACTCTCTGGTGACTGAGCTTTCAAATATAGGAGCCTCTGTGAGCCATTCTTATTCAAAGCAACACTGCCTGGTTGCTCAGACCTGCAATGCCTGCACTAGGATGAGGGCAGGAGGATCAGAAACTCGGGTTATCTGCAACTACATAGTAACTTTGAGGCCAGACTGGGCTACAAGTAAACCTGCCTACTATGAAGGAAGACCCGCAGTCCCAAGATTGTAAAAGCCAGAGTTTGGGAGTGCTTTCTCTCCATGACTGAACTGCTGCACTCATGAGGGCTGCCACTGGGCGTGACTGCACAAGTCCTAGATAAGATCAAGCTGGCCAACGTTCTAACGTGGGAATGACTTACCTACCCTTAGCTGAGGAGCTTCAGAGAGCTAATGGGTGTGGAAGGAGGAAGAGTCCAGTTTTTTAAGGTAGCTCACACACCGTAGAATATATTAGCAATAAAAACTGTACTCAGTGGGATATTTAAAAGAAAAAGAGACACAATACTGAAAAGAGCTGAGAAGGTGGAGATGGACCTGGGAGGAGTTAGGGAAAGGAGTAGGGGGGCAAACCCATTACAGACATGTATGAGACTATCAATAATAGTAAGAAAAATACTCCCCACACATGCATGCATGAAAATAAATTAATATATTTCCAAAAATTAAAAGAATTACTGTCTCAAAAAGCAAAGCAATAGCAAACCAGAAAATGGCAATTAAATTCTAGTGTCATGACCACCAAGCTCTATTAAGATGGCAGCAATTTTTTACACATGTTTCAAACTCATGTAAAACCAAACTACACCTTTGGCAATGGACAAAGAGACACCTTGGTTATGGTGTTCTTATAGCTGCCAGGGGCAGAACAGATGACCTGTTCATCCTAGCTTGATGCCTCACTTGATAGCCAAAGTTGTTTTATGCCTAGGACACATAAAAGTCAAATCAAATCCAGGCAGCACAGCACAGGAGGAGGAAGACAGACAGAGACAGAGTTCTGCCATGCAACAGAATATGAGCAGGGAAAGATACCCACAGCCCACAAACCTGCTCTCTGTCCCACAGGCTGGGGGTTGGGGTTGGGATAGAGCATAAACACATAGAACCCTGTCTACCATCACACAGTGCAGCCCAGGGGCAGGAAGACAGAGACCTGGGGAAGCCATGACACTCACAGACCTGCCCTCTGGTCCATGCCACAAACTGACCATAGACATTTATGTGCTGCCACACCAAGTAACACAGATGTAGGACGTCATCAAGGGGACAGCCATGTGGGCAGCCTGCAGTGAGAGCTATCACAGTGTATTGAGTATGTGGTAGTCAGACGTTAAAGAAAGCGAGTGGAACAGATTAAGAATTATGAAGAGTGATAGAACTGGAGACTCGAAGGTGGAGAGGAGGAACCTGTTGTAAATGGCCATCCCTGTCACCGGGAGCCATGAGGAGGTTCTAGCCTGAGCTGCTGCCAAGGGTCTGGGTCAGTGGCTACACAGTAGCAGGGGTAGGTGTCAATGTCTGTGGATCATATTACCACTAGAGAACATGGGAATGTCCCTGATTGGAGCAGCCACCAGAGACCACATGGATGGCCAAAGGCTGTGCAGAAGACTTTTGTCCTTCACTGGCTGCGGTGCTCAGGAGAGCCAGGGTCTGCTCTTCTTCCCAGGCAGCACAGTGGAGCAGATCCTGGTGGCAGGTGTATGGGTAAGCCAGTCCCTAGGGCTTAAATATGGGAGAGCTGCCACCAACACACACCTGTCTGCCATGGGGTGGCACAGGCCCTGCTTTGCTACCTCCAACAGTCAGTAAAGCTGCCCACAGGGTCATGAGGGTGAGAGGGATAGCCCTGCTCCTTAAGGCTGCAGCACTCAGGAGGGCAGGCCTTGTGCCTCGCCTGAGCAGCACAGTAGAGTTGGCCCTGGTGGTGGGGGTGTGAGTGAAGGAGACCTGTCCCAGCTCCTCACAGGCTGCACCACACTTGGGAAAGTGGGCCCTGCACCTTTACTGGGCAGCACAGAGGAGCTGGCTCAAGAGGTGTGGGTGCAGATGGATAGGCCAAGGGCATGTGAGCAGGAGGGCTGACCCTGACTCCTGTCAATGGCAGCATTGGGTGACCTAGCCAAAGCAGTGCTGGACCACATGCCCTAGAGGTGCAGATAAGGGAGAGCTGGCCTGCCAACCAGCTCAGCTACCACCCAGGCTCGGATCTAGGGCTCTGAGTTGGCCCATCCCAAAATCTCTATCATCTGTGAGTGGTTAGGACATGTGAAAGGGCCAGTCCTCCTGATCCAAAGCTTCAGGATCTCCATGGCACGGGGCAGCAACAGGATAACCTGGAGGAGTCCGAGTGAGGATACAATATTGATGGTGTCACAGAAGAAGCCACGGGTCTCTAACCAGACTGTAATTGTAATTGTAATGAACGTTTGCAAGTGAAGTGTGGACAGAGGAGCACACTGTGGACCATTGTGACATATTACACCTTCCAGGATGAGATGTTTTCTATGCTTTCATTCTTCGTTGTGTGTTTGCATGGTTTTTATTTCAGGAGGAGGTTGCAAAGGTGAAGGACAGATGTGAGGAACAAGGAGATGACTGAGATTAGGGTGCATGATGGGAAACTCACAAAGAATCAATAAAGGTTTAAAAAAAAAAAACTAATTACTTCCTTGATTGTTCTCCCATGATTATGTTTGTGATCTTCCTGTAAGTTTTATATTACCCATATTACAATAGACACACACACTCTGTCTTTCCTTGGTCTCAACATATAAATAGGTGATATCATATTGTGTATCTCTCCTACTGCAACTAGCTTTAAATATTATAATAATAATTATTATTATTAGTGTGTGTGTGTGTGTGTGTGTGTGCATGAATATCTGTCACAGCATGTAAGTGTCAGAGGACAACTTTTGGGTGACAGTTCACCCTCGGACCTTGTCAAAGCCAGATCTCTCCCTCTCTCTGTAGTGTGCTACAGGTTAGGTACCCTGCGAACTTCTGGGTGATTCTCTATGATAAGTTATTTCTCAACACTGGTGAAGTGAGCCAATTCAAGCCAGATTAAAATATATAGAAGCAGGTTTATTGGGAAACTGCTCTTGGGTAGGAGATTTTACTGGCTCCAAAGAAGGAGGCCAGAGAAGTCACCATGGGGAAGGAGAGAGAGGAGAGTAGGAAGATGGTGCAAGCAGAGAGAGGGAGAAAAGAGAGAGAATAGGTAGGGGGAGGCTTGAGGAGACCAAAATGTCTGGATTATATAGGGAAGAGCCTTCAGGAGAAGGGCAGCCCAGTCCCTGGGCTGGAGAGTTCAGGGTTGGGAGGCAGGCATGCACTGAGTGGTGCCAGGAGACCCTGGAGGGCAGGTCTGCTGTGGTGTGTGAAATAGGTACCACAGTTCCTGTCCCTGGGTCTGAAATCACATACTTTCTGCTTCTCCATTCCTCTGTAGAAGTACAGCATTGCAGATGGGAGCCACTGCATGCAACTTTTGGGGGTGTTTTTTGTTTTGTATTTTGTTTTTTTGAGACAGGGTTTCTCTGTGTAGCCCTGGCTGTCCTGGAACTCACTCTGTAGACCAGGCTGGCCTTGAACTCAAAAGTCCGCCTGCCTCTGCCTCCCGAGTTCTGGGATTAAAGGTGTGTGCCACCACGCCCGGCTTGTTTGTTTGTTTGTTTTGTTTGTTTTTGTTTTGTTTTTTGGTGCATGCAACTTTTTTACACTGTTCTAGCTAGTCACTTCACACTGTCAGGCTTGTCTAGTTTTTACCTGCCACAAAACTTGCTTTTTCCCAACTTGTTCTAAGATTTCTGTTCATTGACATATGTAGTTCTGGTTTGAGTCATTTAACATGAGAACTGTTTTCCATTATATTAATGTGTCAAAATTTATTTCTCTTTCTTTTCTCCATAGCATTTCAGTTGTTTCTGAATTTTCAGTGTAGAAATAGCTAATGTTGCATCTTAAAAGATAATTTTTTTTTTTTACTTTATGTTAGGTGTATGAGTGTTTTGCTTGAATGGATATATGTGCATCCCATGCATGCTTGGTGTCTGCAGTGATCAGAAGAGGGCATTGAATGAATTTTCTAAAACTGGAATTACAGAGGGTTATAAACCACCATGGGGATGCTGGGAATTGAACCCAGGTCTTCTGCAAAAGCAACAAGTAGTCTTAACCTCTGAGCCACCTCTTCAAATCCAAGACTTTATCTTACCGAGTCTATCTGAATCTGATGACTCGGGCCTGTCAAAATGGATCAGTTTGTAAAAGTTATTGCCACCAAACCAGAGGACCTCAATTCAGTCTCCAGGACCTACGTGATGGCAGCAGAGAACTGATTCTCACGAGTTGTTCTCTGCCCTCCCCACAAGTGCCCCGCCCCCAAGGATGCACAACTGAATACACAAATATAATTTTTTTTTATTTTTTTTAAAGATTTATTTATTATATGTAAGTACACTGTAGCTGTATGTAAGTACAGCTACAGTACAGCTACATCTCGCCAGCCCCTGTATTCATTTTTTTAAAAAAGTTATATTTGTGGGCTGGTGAGATGGCTCAGCGGGTAAGAGCACTGACTGCTCTTCCGAAGGTCCAGAGTTCAACTCCCAGCAACCACATGGTGGCTCACAACCATCTGTAATGGGATCTGATGCCCTCTTCTGGTGACTATGAAGGCAGCTACAGTGTACTTATGTATAGTAATAAATAAATAAATCTTTAAAAAATAAAATAAAAAAATTTTAAAAATGAATACAATGGTTTCTGTGGGAAAATGTGCTGCTGACTATCTGCTGCTGAACGGCAAGATTGGATCTCCCCTTTCCCGTCTGTCATCTGAACCTGGGGCTGGAGAGATGACTCAGCAGTGAAGACAACTTTTGCAGATGACCTGAGTTCAATTCCCAGTCCCTACAGCAGGTGGCTCAACTTGCCTGTAACTCCAGCTATAGGAGCCTCTAACAAGACTGAGCCTCTGGCTTCCATATGCACCTGTGCTCACATGCACATATAAAGTATAGACACAAACACATAATTAAAATAACAAAAATAAAAGGAAACTAAAGCTCTTCTGTCATTGTTTGTTTGTTGTTTTGTTTTGTTTTGTTTTGTTTGTTGTTTTGTTTTGTTTGAGACAGGGTTTTTTTTCTGTGTAGCCCTGGCTGTCCTGGAACCCATTCTGTAGATCAGGCTGGTCTCGAACTCAGAGATCCACCAACCTCTGCCTCCTGAGTGGTGAGATTAAAAGTGTGCATCATTGCCCAACAGGAAACCATTGCTTTTATAAAATGTGACCAAAGTAACTTTCTAGGATTTAAACAAACAAACAAACAAACAGGAAAGTAAAAAGGATGCAACAGAAATGCCTACCTTTGCCAGGCATGGTGGCACACGCCTTTGATCCCAGCACTCGGGAGGCAGAGGCAGACGGATTTCTGAGTTCGAGGCCAGCCTGATCTACAGAGTGAGTTCCAGGACAGCCAGGGATATACAGAGAAACCCTGTCTTGAGAAAAAGAAAAGAAAAAAGAAAGAAAGAAATGCCTACCTTGGAACTGGAGCATCAGGGATAGGGCACAGCCTAATTAAATAGGCTGGGGATGTGGCCCAATGGACAAGATGCTTGCCCAGCATGCACAGAGCCTTGTTGAACCCTAGAACTGCATAGGTAGGTTTGTGATGTAGTAACCCATGCCTACAATCACAGCACTTGGGAGGTGCAGGCAGGAAAATCAGAAGAGGTTTGAGGCTCATTCTTAGCTACAAAGATAGTTTGATGTTGGCCTGGACTGTGCTAAAAACAAAAGAACTAGGACAACTTTAGCTTGATGAGGACATTAGCTTCTCTAGGGTTACACTTGTAAGCAGCTCCATTCACCACCCACCTCCACCCTCACCTTCTGCACACCTATTTTATTTTATTATTTTCTTGTTTCATTATTTTATTTCTGAGACAAGGTTTCATTGTGTAGCCCTGGTTAGCCTGGAACTCAATATATAGATCAGGCTAGCCTGGAACTCACTAAGCTCTACTTGCCTCTGTTTCCTGGATGCTGAGATTAAAGATTGGCATCACTATACCCAGCAGACACATTTTTAAAAATTATTTATTTGATTCTCCTCTTTCTGTGCCCCATCTCGTGTGTGTGTGTGTGTGTGTGTGAAATATGTATGAAGTATGTATGTGCATTTATGAGAGTGTGTATGTATGGTGTGGGTGGTATGTGTGTATGTGGGAGGAGTGTATGTAGTGTATGTGTGTATATGTGTGTGGGGATTGTGTGTATATGTGGGGGGATTGTGTGTATGTGTGTGTTGTATGTATGTATGTATGTATGTATATGGGAGTGTGTGCATATGGTATGTATGTATGGGTGTATGTTGTACATATGTATGTATATGGGAATGTGTGTTGTATGTATGTATGTATTTATGTGGGAGTATGTATATGTGGTGTGTGGAGCATGTATGTGTGTGTTGTGTAGTGTATGTATGTGTAGTGTGTGTGTGAGAAGTGTGTGTGTGTGTGTTGTATGTACGTGTATATGTGGGAATGTATGTATGTGGTGTATGTGTGGGTGTTGTGGGTGTGTGTTGTATGTATGTACTTGTTAACATAAATGTGTGCACATTTGAGGATGTGGAGCCCAGAGGCAGATTTTTGGGTGTCTTCCCACCTTGATGTTTTGAGGTAGAGCCTCTCACCTGACTAAGCATTCTGGCTAATGAGCTTGAGGTGTGTGTTTCAGCCCCCCTCCCTACAAACTGCTGGGGTTACAAGGAGCTGGAACCCCAGAACTTTATACCAAACACCCAATTCTTCAATACAGAGCACTCAGTGAACCAAATAATTCCTACAGTAAAAACCCATCTACCAGAACCTCTATTTTGGGTAGGTAGCAGTCTAGAAACAGCACGTCCTTTGCAAAGTGTCCTTACAGCCCTACCAGGCTGGGACAGGACAAGTCTGCCTCTGCTTCAGTGCTCAGCCTAATTCATATCCAAGGTCCAGGGAACAGACACTTCTCAGGTAGTCTTGCTGAGTATGCCACCTTGAACTACACAGAACTATAATCCCAGCCCACGGGAGTCTGAGGTTCTATGGTCTGGAGTTCAGGGTGATTCTCAAGAAATAGAAGGAGATGGGGGCAAGCCTGGGATACATCAAACTCTGTCTCAAAAGGCTAAGCAACAACAACAAAAGGTAGGAAATAAAGATACACATCAATAATACACCAAAAACATGGACCAAGAAAAAAAAATGATTTGTCAGGAAGACTATAAATTCCAGGTTAGGCTGGCTATAGTATGTGCCACAACAACACAGTAGTATTTGTCTAGCTTAAAGCCCTGTGGCTCCGAATGGTACTATGACCTCCCACTTTGTTAAGGTGAGGGATGTAGTTCAGTTTATAGAGTGTTTGCCTAGCATACAAAATTGCCTTAGGTCTGACACCCAGCACCACATAGAGTGGCTAGATGGCATTGACATTCCAACCTTCAGGAGCAGGGGCAGAAGGAGAAGGATCAAAGTTCAAGGCCATGCTGGGTGTGGTGATCCAGAGTGCCTTTGCCTGCCCCTACTCCAATCAACCCATTTCCACTAGGTCTCAGGGTTTCTATCCCATGGTAATGAAATACCATGATCAAAAGCAACTTGAAGAGGAAAGGGTGATAGTGTTACTAGAATTTCTGGAAATTTCTACTGGAATTGTCTCATATTACCAGAGAAATTGGGGCACCCATTGGGGCTCTGCTTCTTCATCACTGAGGGAAGTCAATTTAAGACAGGAACCTGAGCCAGACGTGGTGGCACATGCCTTTAATCTCATCACTTGGGAGGCAGAGGCAGGCAGATTTCTGAGTCCGAGGCCAGCCTGGTCTACAGAGTGAGTTCCAGGACAGCCAGGGCTACACAGAGAAACCCTGTCTTGAAAACAACAACAACAACAACAAAAAACCAGACAGGAACCTAGAGGTAGAAACTGAAGCAACAGCTGTGGAGAAACACTGCTCTCTAGTTTTCTCACCGTGGCTTGCTCATGCTGCGTTCTTACACCCTCCAAGGCTTGCACTGCCCCAGTAGGCTGGGTCCTTCCACATCAACCACTAATCAAGAAAATGCAGTACAGACTTATCTATAGGCAAATCATATGGAGGCATTTTCTCAATGGAGAGTCCCTTTTCGGAAATGACTCTAGCTTGCATCAAGTTGATATAAAGTTACCCAAAACACACCTTATACTAACATCTAGGACTTTTTTGTTTTTAATTCACTATACCTGTTTATTTGACTTCAAAAGACTGTATAGGCAAATAGAGCATACAATACTACTCATGTGTCTGGCTCATTACAGAATTTCAGCTCACCTATGCTGTGCCAACTGGTAGAGTTTCTTACATATTTAGGTCTGAATAATAATAATCTGTTGTATCTTCTTGTTGTTGTTGTTGTTTAGACAGGGTTTCTCTGTGTAGCCCTGGCAGTCCTGGAACTTGCTCTATAGACCAGGCTGGCCTTGAACTTAGAGATACACCTGCTTCTCAGCCTCCTGAATGCTGAGATTAAAGGTGAGTGCCACTGCCACCTGGCTTATTTCTTTCTTTATAGGTTGTGGACATGTAGGTTGATTCGATACCTTAGCTATATTAAGTAGTCAGTGCATATATCTATTCAACATATTGATTTTGTTTCCTTTTGCTATATGTATAATACTGGAATCATAGCATCTTTTTAAAAAAATTATGATACTTTACTTTTATTATTTTTACTTATGTATATATGTGCACATCTATTTGTGACTGTAAGAGAAATGCCCCTGGAGACCAGAGAGGGCATCAGATTTTCCCCTACAGCTGAAGTTACACACAGTTGAGAGCCACTTAATGTGGGTGCCAGAATCTGAACTCCAGTCCTCTGTAAGAGCAGCAAGCACTATTCACTGTTGGGCCATCTCTTCAGACCCCATATGGTAGTTTTGGTCTTAATATTTTAGGGAAACCTCAACTGCTTTCCATAATAACTCCACTAAATTTACATCGTCATCAGCAGCTGCAAGGATTGCGTTTTCCTCACAGTCTCATAGCACCCATCACTTGTCTTTTATAGTTAACAGTCTGTTCATAGTTAATAGGAGCTGGTGAAATGGCTAAGAGCACTGGCTGCTCCTCCAGAGGAACTGGGATCGACTCCGAGCACCCGCTGGGATCTGGCGCCCTCTTCTGGCCTCACTTTGCTACAAACTTGCAGACAGAACACTCCTACGAATAAAATAATAAACCTAAAGAGATGATCCCCATTTTTGCAACTGTGGGAGAGCTTGGGTGTGCATTTCCCTAGTGATCAGTGATATGGAACACTTTTCCTAGCTATTGTCATTTACATTATATTGGTAAGTTGTCATAAGCTGTTTGAGCTCATGGAGAACCTGGCTCTGAACTCAAACTTGTACCCTCATCCCTACCTCCACCCCCTGTTTCAGACACGAGCATGTTTGTCTCAAAAGTATTTTGCAAAGAGTAGGGATGGGCTGGCCTTCCAACTCTGACAGAGAGGGAATAGTGTCAAGGATCTAGAAGTCTGGATCATGGCAAACATGGCACTGGCAGGCCTTGCCCTTCCCCTTTCCCCTTCCCCCCTTTCCCACTTTCCCCTTCCCCCCTTCTCTTTTTCCCCCACCCCCCACTCCTGCTAAACCATAGATAACAGATAACATTCCTAAAGCAGGCCACTAAGGTCCCTTATGTGGCCCCACCCCAGCTCACAAGCCCCCTTTCTCCCAGTCCCATTTAACCCTGAAGATCTTTCCCACGTCAATTCTCCTTGCTTTTCCAGGAGACAGCCTTGGCAATTTGAAATCAGTCTTTTTCCCTTTTCACCCACAGAGAGGCTATTTTGTATTCTTTACCGAGTTCATTTTCAGGATTAGTAAAGTTACCAGTCTCCGTATCGACCTTATCTATGATTGAAGGTTTTAATTTCATACTAAAAGAGCTCCAAGTCAAAATCGTATTTAAAAAAAAGTCTATTTATTTTATGTGCATTGATATTTTGCCTGCAATTATATCTGTGAGGGTCCGAGATCCCTTGAAACTGGAGTTACAGACAGTTCTGAGCTGCCGTGTAGGTGCTGGGAATTGAACCCAGGTCCCCTGAAAGAGCAGTCAGTGCTCTCAACCACTGAGCCATTTCTCCAGCTTCCAAAATTGTTATTTTTAAGGTTCAAACCAAACAGGGATAAAACTGCAAAATCCTAACATTATATAAGCTACTAACTATTAAAGATATTAAGATATACAAGTTAACTGAAATTGCTTTTGGTGACACATCCACTCCTGGCAGCACCCCTAACCTCTAAAGAAGATGATGGGCACAGGA
This sequence comes from Mus caroli, assembly GCF_978045245.1. Classification (NCBI taxonomy): domain Eukaryota; kingdom Metazoa; phylum Chordata; class Mammalia; order Rodentia; family Muridae; genus Mus; species Mus caroli. Next base: position 142,501,848 of record NW_028227259.1, on the reverse strand, counting down.
GAACCTCCAGCTAGAGCTTGCTTTAAATGTGGCAAAGCTGGATGGACATTGGACTATAAACCATCCCTCACCTCTACTGCTTGCAGCACACTGTCCAAACGGTGGACAAGCCGGACACTGGGGAGTTGATCACTCTACTTTGCCTAGACAGATGTGACAGTTCCCCCACCCCCCACCCCTCAAGTTTCTTACTCCACAGGAAAGTCTGTCAGATCTTCTAGGCCTGACTGGCAAAGACTCACACTGCCATGGGACCTCTGCCCCTCACCAACCATGGAGGAACCTAGGGTGATTGTTCAGGTGGCTGGGAAGTCTGCCGTCATTTTTAACAGATATGGAAGCTGTTTGTCTACACTTCCTGTTTACTCGGGTGAAATGTATCCTTCTCGGGTCTCGGATGGGATTCATGACTAATGAGAGCTCTGTTAGTTTAACAGTAGCAACCAAGGTTTCAGATGCCTTCTCAGTCCTCTTTATTTGTAAAAATCAGGCTTCAAGCCTCACTCTTCCAGAGCTGCTACTACTAGGTCTACACACAGTCTACTGTGTTACCAGACTCAGAAATCAGCTTTCCAGGTAACTTATTACCATTCCTTCACTTAAAGGAACTCCCTTTACAGTGACTGCTTCCAGTAATCAACCACCTGTGTACTGTGGTGAATCATTACATTAAAAAAAGAAAAAGATGTTAAGTTCAAGGTTTATGTAGGTCTGAGGAAATGAAAGTTTAAGTTGTGAGGGACCTAAGAAACTGTTTTAGGGTCTAAGAAGGTGTTTTAAGTAAGTTGTATAAATTTGAGTTATGAAGGTTGTTGGACTTGAAAGGTTAAATGGTGATTTTTAGCAATAATCGCACCTCAGATAAACCTCATTGGCTACGATTCTGCCACTGAACAAAGCTAAATGATCATTTTCAAAAAGTGATTTACGGCAGATAAAAGTGATTTACGGCAGATAAAAGAAATAAAAATGCTTCGTGTTCCTTTTCTTCACTCTGCTTCTGCTGTATTAAGACTTCCAAGGGTCACAGTTTTAGCATTGATCAAGGGAGTTCATTTGTAGTCGGCTGGCCTGATGCTGCTTGTATTCTAATGCTAGTTAGGTCCCTTAAAACTGCTTGCATGAGAGGGTCTGCTTAAAAGACACTGAAGGACCCTGCCCCCAGTTAATTCTGATTGGTAAATATAAATGCCAGCAGCCAATGGCTGGGGAGAAGAGACATAAGTTGTGTGTGTGTGTGTGTGTGTGTGTGTGTGTGTGTGTGTGTGTGTTTGTGTTAGGTTTCCCAGGTGGAACAAGGGGAGGGAGAAAGCTGCCATGCCTTAGGAGAGTGTGCAGGAAAGGGGAGAGGAGAGCTGCTATGGAAGAAGAAGAAGAAGAAGGAGAAGAAGAAGAAGGAGAAGGAGAAGGAGAAGGAGAAGGAGAAGAAGAAGAAGAAGAAGAAGAAGAAGGAGGAGGAGGAGGAGGAGGAGGAGGAGGATGGGGGGGCAGAGAAGAGCCACCATGTAAAAGAGCCAAGAGAAACATGGCCCAGAGGCTGCTCAATTGGGTCAAGAGCAGCCAAGATGGAACATAGAATTAAGTAAGCAATACTGGGGTTATGGATAGAAAGTCGATTCTAACAGCATGGAGGTTAGGCAGCTGCCCAGCTATGGTGCTGCTTAAGGCATATTAAAATATAAAGGCTGTGTGTGTGTGTGTCTTTTATCTGAAAATATAAATGGTGTAAGGCAGGAAGAAATCCATGCCAGGATCTATTAAAATATTCATATTACAAGTTCTGATAATATTATTATAGTCACAATCTCAAGGTTTTAAGTTTGCTGTGCTTGTCTTCTGAGTATAGACTTAAAAGTGTTTCTCATTGTGCTAAACCTATGCACGCTCAGTCTCCTGGACAGAGAAAAGGAGCCCCTCTGTCACAGTCTGTAGTCGTACTGAAAAGTGAAGACTAAGCAAACGTTGGCCCTTCTCCTTCATAGTATTCATGCTTTTAGCCCAAAATCATTCCACAAGCTTCCTCCATGACACAGAGCTGTGAGTCTACTGTCTTTTCTACATGGTGGGCCTCAGTACAGATTATAAACAGTGGTAATGCTAATATGCCTAGAACTTTTTAAAATGTATTTATTTTATGTATGTGAGTACACTGTCGCTTTCTTCAGACACACTGGAAGTGAGCATTGGATCCCATTACAGATAGTTGTGAACCTCCATGTGGTTGCCGGGAATTGAACTCAGGGCCTCTGGAAAAGCAGTCAGTGCTCTTTACCACTGAGCCATCTTTCCTGTCCATAAATTTCTTTTGTAAACTGAGAAAGGGGGTGGAGAGGGGGGGGAAGGAAAGAAAAGAAGAGAAAAGAAAAGAAAAGAAAAGAAAAGAAAAGAAAAGAAAAGAAAAGAAAAGAAAAGGATTTTTTTAAGCTTCAGGGAATTGACTTGACTCCACTTCTCATGTGTCAAATGGACTCTGGTTAACAACTCTTGTCAATAAAAGCCTAAGGTGCCCCACCTATTGACTATTCCAGATGGTGTTGTTTTGGGACTTGTCTCCCCCAACTACCAAGTCCATGGGCCTAAAAGTTTCAAATGTACAACTAAGAAAATATTTTTCTGTCTAAGCTCCTTCATTTTATCTTCTGCCCCATATGTGTGTGTGTGTGTGTGTGTGTGTATCCTGCCAGATCCAGGTGTTCCCTCAACATCTGCATCCAGGACAGCTTCAAACCAGCTAGCCGTAGGTTGTCTTGCCTCACAGACTGCGTCATCTAGGCCTGAACTTTCTTAGCCCCAGATAGTCCTACAGAGCCTGGACAGCAAGTGAAGCAGCCAGTTCTCCCAGGGCTTGACCAGCATTCCAATTTGCTTAGGGTCACCAAAAATAGTGTTGCCCAAGACAGCAGGAAGCAGTCTAAAGAACACGAGACTCTCCCTCCTTCCTGCCTCAACATCACCCCTTCCTAGTTCCTCATTTCTTTAATTAAACAAAAAAGGGAGGAATGGTACTATATAGGCAATCCCAATGGCCTGCTTTCGGGGACCTAGCAGCTGCTTACATCATAACCTTCTGCGGCCAGGGTCCCCAGATGTGTACTGGATTAAAGTGACTCCAGCCATCCCACCATCCCAGAGCTCTCTCAGCATTCTCTCTCTGTGTCTCCCTCTCCACCCCCCTACCCCTCCCTCTTTCCTTCTCTCCCTCTCTCTTCCTTCCTTCCTCTCTCCATCTCCCTCTCCTCCTCCCTCCCTTCTCTCTCTTTCTTCCTCTCTCTCCCTCTCTCCCTCTCCTCTTCCCTCCCTTCTTCCCCCCACACCCCCATGGTCTGCATGGTAACATTTCTGGCCTTGTTCTTTGAGACTGGTAAACCAGGCTAAGCACTGCCCCCAATAAACCTGCTTTTATACTTTTTAAATCTCATTTGATTTGGTTTATTACATTGGCAAAGATACTTATTACTGAGACAGAAACCTATTATGGCAGCAATCGCCCCTCCCTTCCTCCCGGTCTCGAGCCCACCCCACCCCCACGCCCCAGGCAATTCCAGTAAGGAATTCATTCTGTGAGCTACCACTTTAGCAGGAGCATCGTTTAGTAAGCTAATAACCTGCTCTGCATCAGGTGTTATTTTGCCTTAAGAATTTACCTGAGAGTCACCAGAATGCCACTGGGGAGTAGAGCCAAATCCTCAGTAGATATAGGCAGATAAGGACATGCCCTACTCATGTAAGTCATTGAGGGTGCATTGTGTGGAAAGGTTGAGCTTAGAGAATGATGGGGGATTTGCTATTGAGTAATACGATTGTTTTGTATTACATCTGGAGCTATGTGGACATTTTGCTCTTGTAGTTTATTTCAAATGAAAGTTAAGCACTCACCTCAGTATTAATTAGACAATCAGGAGAGAACACATCTGTATAACAAATGATCTAGGCTCAGAAATATAATCAGCATGGGCTTAGGCGCTTTATATCTGAGTTGCAGTTGTTGCTATACTAGAAGTCGGGTGTGCACACTCTTTTCCATTGAAGAGACCATTGATCAGTCTGTACTGTGTTATTCTATCTGTGAGAGGAAACAAACAACAAAGAAACAATAACTAAGCTCTGGGGCAGCTAATCCATAGGTCAAGCAGCAGAGGAGACCCTCCCCAAACCCACCCCACTCCATCAGATGCCCCATGCTCCACCCTCCACCAACTTGGAATTCCAGCATTGCTCCAGCAGCCTTTCTGTGCTCTATCCACTTGGCAGTGGAAAGGGCCAGAGTGGCTTGAGCCCAAGGACTTCTGTGTTCCCAGTAAACATTACTGCTGGCTCACTGGAGGCCAGGAGTCTTCCCACATAGAACTGTGAATAAAGATCTTGTTTTGCGACCCTGAACTCTGCCTCCCTCAGCACCTCTGTAATAGAGCCAGCTGGACTTCAGCACCAATGGGCAAGGCTACAGCTATTACCACATTCCTCTGTTTGACAATATGTATGTCTGTCAGGTGACAGTGTTCACTCTGGAAGTTGACACAGTGAATCCACTCCTTTATGGAGGAAGAACCTGGTAAATTTATAATGCTGTATGATGGATTCATGTTTATAATAAAACAAGAGTCTAGGCTGTATAGAACTGTTTATGGGGCAATTCAAGGATTACAAGATTCTGACTGTGGGATTGGTCTTTCTGGATTTGGTAAGTACTTTCCATGACTCTCCTTGGTTTTGTTAAATCTTCTCCCTATGTGTAGATTGGTTAACTTCTTTAATCTTGGAGAGTGGCCTGGAGGAAACTCTCACAGTTATAAAATACAATGGACCCGGGCAATGGTGGCCCACGCCTTTAGTCCCAGCACTTGGGAGGGAGAGACAGGTGGATTTCTGAGTTTGAGCCCATCCTGGTCTACAAAGTGAGATCCAGGACAGCCAGGAGTACACAGAGAAACCCTGTCTTGAAAAAAAAAAAACTTAAAAATCAAAAATAAAATAAAATACAGTGGAGTAAAGGGTGGGTATCTAGTGGTCCCATGGCAAGGTGTGCTCCTGAGTAAATACACCATGCAGCAGATCCTGGGTAAAGGAGGGTTAGTGGGGGAATGAAGAGGAGTAAGGGCAGACAAGTGGACATGTAGACAGGCAGACAGATAGAGCATAGAATAGCCATGACTGTGAGTGTTTCTGCTCAGATCAAAGGGTCTTGGAAGCCCAGTGACCATATAGCTCTGAGTAGAGAAGGTATTGCAATGAAAAGGTATCTTGAGACACAGGAGTGCAGGAACCACACAGCTCTGAGGTGGGACCGTGTTCCAAGGGAAGGGCATCCTGAGACAACCACACAGCCTCCTCAGCATAGCTTTTGCAGCTCCCAGAGGAGGGCATTCCCAGCTGAGCTGAGGAATCCCTGAGGAGCCTCAGCTCTGCTCCTTCTCTTCCTTCTTCCTTTCTTCTCTTCATTGCTTCTTGGCCTCTTCCGATGAGTATCACACAAGGCAGCAAATCTCATAAAAGAAACTTATTGGAGTGTCAAGTGAGAGGAGCTACAAACTCAGGGATGGCTGCCCCTGCTTACAGGAGTGTGAATTGAACAAATAGTAGGGCTTATATAGGATTTCTTAGTGTTCATGATAGAGATTTCCAGACTGGAGATTTGGGGATTTCAAGTCCTGATCTTGGGGTGCTCAAGATTTGGTGGGCTTTCATGTTCAAGGATTGGTGGGGTTTTCTGCTCAGCAGAAAGGATTGGTGGCTTTTTTTCCACCCCACCCTCCACCCCTTTCCCAGCATCAGGCCCATGGCTTAGAGTGGAAAGTCCTGCCTGGTCCCAGATGGCCTTGGCTGCGGCACCATCTCTATAGAGCTTCTTGTGGTGGTTGGAAAGGAGGGGCTGCCACTGAGGAGGACTCTTGCAGGACAGCTGCTGCTGAGATGGGGAAAGGATGAGCCGCTCTGGAGAGCTCCTGTGATTGCTGCAGGCTGAGGAACAGTCCTGTACCCTCCATTTTGACAACTCCCGTGGGAGCATCTTAAGGCAGATAGGCTGGGGTAGAAATAATGGGCTAGCAACTTCTTTGATGGAGATTGCTGCAAGCTGCTTTGGGACTACAGTGAGGGTGGAGAAGAGGGGGTGCGCAGAGAGAGACAGACAAAGAGACAGACAGAAACAGACAGACAAACAGACAGAGAGGGAGAGGGAGAGGGAGAGGGAGAGGGAGAGGGAGAGGGAGAGGGAGAGGGAGAGGGAGAGGGAGAGAGAGAGAGAGAGAGAGAGAGAGAGAGAGAGAGAGAGAGAGAGAGAGAGAGAGAGAGAGAGAAGCACATAAAATCCATCAAACCAGATCCTCAAGTATCCAAGTATCCAGGCAAAACTACCTGAGGAAGTCCCTTCAAGCTGATGAAGTCCCTTCAAGCTGAGGAAGTCTCTTCAAGGCAACTACTAACTGACAGAGTCCTGGGCAGAGCAGAGCGTTTCTTCAGGGAAGGCTTCTAAGTAAAAGAACAGAAATCATGAAATTGGGAGCTTACAGACTTCCATCCAAAACCAGCCTGGAGAGGCTGAGGTTGCAAGCTGGAGTTCTGGGTTAGGTTTTCACCCCATGACTGAGCATTCAGCTTCTCTATAACACTGCAGGAACTTTTTTACCATGCGTGAGCCCTGGGGATCTCTGTTGGAAATGGTTTACCTGGCAGCTGTTGTCAAGGGCAATTTGCTTGCTGGCTTAATTGGTTGGTTGGTTGGTTGGTTGGTTGGTTGGTTGGTTGGTTGGTTGATTGGTTGGTCGGTCTTGAGACAGAATCTCACAAATGTAGACTAAGCTGGCCTAGAACCCACAGGGCTCCTCTGGCCTCTGCCTCTGAAGTTCTATGATTGAAGGTGTGCTCCACCATTCACTGACAGGTACAAGATTTTCGCTTTTGATGTTCTGTTTGAAAAGACTGGAGTTTGCACAGGACACACCAAGACCAAGTTCTCAACACAAAGGAGATTTATTTGCTCCAGAGGGACAAAGAGTGTGGATAGAAGACAAGGGAGAGGGGAAAGAAATATTTGCCCCAGACAAAGGGACTGCCTCTGGATAAAGTGGAGACAGACATGGTCCTTAGGCAAATGGCAGTTTATAAAAGTAAAAGAGGAAACCTGTGTTAGGATGAGTTGCTTTGTTTTGATTAGACATATTAATTAAGGTAGCCAAAGGGAGGCTTTTGATTGCTGGACTTTAATATTTTAATACCAGGCTGGCCTTGACCTCAGAGATTCACACGACTCTGCCTCCATAGTGCTGGGATTAAAGGCCTGTGCCACCAGGCCCCGCTTTATTTTTATTTTTATTTTTTTATTTTTTGTGTAGCTTTGTATATCTGTGTGAGTATATGCCATCTGCGTGCAGGTGCCCATGATGGCCAGAAGAGGTCATTGTTTCCATGGGAACAAGAGTTACAGGGAGTTTTAAGCTACTCATCTCAATGGGGTGCTCTGCAAGAGCAGCAGACACTCACAGCAGCAAGCCATCTCTTCAGCCTCCATGTCTGCAGGCAAACTTGGACATTGGTAATTTGGAAAAAAAAAAAGGATATATCAACTTGACCGTATGTGCATGCACATTTTGTTTGTATTCATGTGCTCCACCTGTATGCAAGGCTTAAAGAGGTTGGAAGAAGGGATTAGATTCTCTGGAATTGGAGTTACACATGGTTGTGAGCCATCACAATATTGCTGGGAATCAAACCTACTATAAAGCCTTCTCTCTAGCCCCAGTAATTTACTTATTTTGAATCTAAGCATTTAGCTTGATGAGAGGTAGTTAGACTAATAGATACTAATAGATAGGGATTCTGTTTGTCTCTCTTGACCTAAGATGCTCTCTATTCTTTTTGTTTGTTTGTTTGTTTGTTTCTCTTGTTTTGTTTTGTTTTGTTTTGTTTTGTTTTGTTTTGTTTTGTTTTGTTTTTTCGAGACTGGGTTTCTCTGTGTAGCCCTGGCTGTCCTGGAACTCACTCTGTAGACCAGGCTGTCCTCAGACTCAGAAAGTTTTTTGTTTTTTTTTTTTAACACTCCAGATTTTATACCACTCGTGGTTCACCCTCTGACTGTTCCCCATCCCATACCTCCTCCCTACCCCCTGTCTCCACAAGGATGTCCCCACCTCCCCAACCCCCAGCCCACCAAACTTCTCCACTCCCTGGGGCCTCCAATCTCTTGAGGGTTAGGTGCATCTTCTCTGGCAACCCAGACCTGGCAGTCCTCTGCTGTATATGTCTTAGGGGCCTCACATCAGTGAGCTTAGTATGCTGGTTTTTCAAGGCAGCATTTCTCTCTGTAGCCCTGGCTGTCTTGAAATTCACTCTGTGGACCAGGCAGAACTTTCAAAGATCCTCCTGCCTCTGCCTCCCTAGTGCTGGGATTGCAGGTGTGTGGCTCTACCACCCAGCTAAAGGCTGTCTTTAAAAAAAAATAAAAAGAGGGGTTTGGGAGATGGTTCAGTAGGTAAGGGTGTAAACACGAGGGTTTGAGTTTGAGTTCCCAGCAACACATTTAAAGATCTGATATGAACTTTGTGCCTGTAACCCCAGAGCTGTGGACACAAAGAAAAAGATGTTTAAAACTTTCTGGATGCCAGCCTAGCTCTAGAGTCCAGAGACCCTTTCTCAAAGAACAAAGAAGACAGTGATAGAACAGGATGCCCTAAGTTCTTATATTCAGAAAGGGGTTGTGTACATACATGCAAAACATGGTCTCCTAAAACGAGATTGTCCATGTGGTGCATAGACAGAAGTATAAAACATGGAACCAAGTGTCGTAGTGGGTGAGCCAGGGGTAGCTTCAGCTTTCTGTCATTGGGAGTCCATTTTTTTTGGTGGCCACACCCAGGCTCTCCATCCATGCAGCCTCAGATCCCTCAGGAGCACTCAGGCGGAACAGATGAAGGACAGAAATAATTCCACTTCGTTGCGGACAATAAGCTTCCTTGGGTGGATGTTGTCTGGCACATCCAAGGTGGAGGTCATTTCCCATGCATCCACAAAGGCCACTCGGAGACCAACAAAGGCAGCTCGGAGCAAGCGATTCACCTGGAGTATGAGCCAGTCACTGCCATACACAGATTTGTAGCCAGTATTGGCCAGTTTGATGATGACCAGAGTACTGGGTTCCTGGTCCAACAGGGCCTTCACAGCTGCCCGAATCCCTACCAGTCTTCGGGCAAAGATGGAGGGAGGGAAAGTGGTAAAGTGGGCTCCCAGGCCCAGCACCACCACTGTGTAGGGTCCCCCAGCCAAGCCGTGTAGTTCTCTGGCCACAGAGTGCAGGGAGGCCACTGGGGTGCGGCGAGAACGCAGGGGCCAGCTGTGGGCCCTCCAGTGCAACACTGTCCCCCGAGTTGTCTCCACGGCCATTAGAGGACCTACATGATAAGTGACATGTAGATCAACTGGCTTCAGGGCTGTTGGGAGGAGGAGAAGGAAGGTTTTAACTTAGGGAACCAAGCAAGATGGCTCAGGCAGGAAGGGCTCTTGCTGCCATCATTTATAACTTGAATCAGATCTCTTGAGATCCATATGTTAGAAGGGTAGAATTTGCTCTTGCACATTGTCCTCTGAACTCCTCATACACTATAGACTGTGCGTGCATGCACACACACACTCAGTGAATTAACATGGGGTGGTTAATTATCTTCTTGTATACATATACATTTATTTATGTGTTTATTTGTTTGTTTATTTATTTATTTATTTATTTATTTATTTTCTGGCAACAAATCTCACTATATTGCCTTGGCTGGCCTGAGCTTCACCATGTAGGCAAGGCTGGCCTTGAAGTCACAGATCTGCTTGCCTCTGTTTCCAAGTGTTGGGATTAAAGGTATGTAATTCTATAGCCAGTATGCACACACACACACACACACATATACAAACACACACATATATGAATGTGTATCACGCATAACTATTTGAGAGAGTCCTATGTAGCTCATGCTAGATTTTAACCTTCTTTGTAGCTGAGAACGGCTGGCCTTGAACTCCTAATCTTTCTGCCACTATGTTGTGGTGGTTTGAATATGCTTGGCTCAGGAAGTAGCACTGTTTAGAGGTGTGGCCCTGTCAAAGTAGGTGTGGCCTAGTTGAGTAGGTAGACCTAGGTGTGTCACTGTGGGTATGGACTTCAAGATCTTTGTCCTAGCTGCCTGGAAGCCAGTCTTCTCCTAGCAGTCTTCAGATGAAGATGTAGAACTCTTAGCTCTTCCTGCACCATGCCTGCCTGGATGCTGCCATGTCCCACCTTGATCATAAGGAACTAAACCTCTGAATCTATAAGCCAGCCCCAATTAAATGTTGTCCATATAAGAGTTGCCTTGGTCATGGTGTCTGTTCACAGCAGTAAAACCCTACCTGAGACATATCTCCAGAGTGCTGGAACCATAGGAGTACACTGCTATACTCAAGTTGTATAGTATTTATCTCTCCACTACAGATATGGGTGCTGAGATCCTAGAATGTTAAGTATTTTACCATGGTCACAAACAATGCTAGCAGGGGATGTAGCTCAGCATGTGGAATGCTTGCCTAGAGTGGTAGGGCTAGTGGGATGACTCATTAGAAAAAAGCCTGTGATACAGGCCTGATGACCTGAGTTCCATCCCAGGAAGGAGAAAACTGACTTCTGAAAGTTGTCCTCTGAACTACATACATGTGCCATGACAAGTGTACAACCTTGCACATACCACACACACATGCACACGTACCCGGTCTCACTGATAATTATGAAATAAAACATAGTACACTGTATCTAAGAGTGACATCAGAAATTGTTTTCTGTCCTCCACCATAGACAAACACACACACAGATGTACACATACACACATGTGCACATACACACATGCACACACACATATGCGAGAAGATGGCTGCAGATTTTATTTAGAAACCCAATGATGATGCTTTTGCTATCATTCCACATTGCATTGTTTAACGGTTTGTTGCACTGTCCTTTAGCTATTTTCGAGAGCTCTGGTAACTAAATAGGGAAGGCAACTTGCTGAATGACTTCATTCTTTCAGGCTGGGAGTGTGCACTGGTTAGGGTTTACCTACCACACAATCCCATGTTATATCCTAAATACCCCAAACATAACACCAACAAGGTATGGGAGCATATGGCTGTAAGTTTATCACATGGGAGGTGGAAACAAGAGGATCAGAGCTTCATGATCAACCTTAGCTGTATAGAGAGCTTCAGGCCAACCTGAATTACATGAGATGTCTTTCATTCATACTCACACACGCATGCATGCATGCACATGTGTGACACACTGTTCTTAAAACTCACTCCCAGCTGGGATGTAAGTCTAGCACTCAGGATGCACAGGATGGTAGTGGATCTTGAGACTCTGAAGCCAGCTTGATCACCATAATGAGCTCTAGACCAACCAGGGTTACATAGTGAGACCTCATCTCATAAAACAAAGAAAACATCCAACTCCTTCACTCATGGCCCTTCAGAAAGACCCAGCAGCCTGTACCATGTTTCTACTAAGCGAGGGAGTCTCCCTCAATGCAATCACTGTCAGGCGTCTCCTTCAGGAGTCCTCATAGGCCCTCCTCTCCCCTCATGGTCACTCACAGGGCACTGTGTCTCGCAGATACTCCCACCACTGCCGAAGTGTGGAATCCCCTATCATGTAGACAATGCGGCCAGCCAGGCAGTTCAGGATGCTGTCCACAGTGGGGAAAGAGCGGCTAGAACAGAATGTTGAGTGCCATCTGTCTTGGTAGTAGAAGCCAGAGGGTTTTGGAGACAGGTGGCCCGGGCGGCATGGAGGCCTTGAGGGCAAGGCTACAGGGGAGAGAAGAATGGAGTAGATGCAAACAAACAAACAAAAATCAATAAAGCCCCCACCTTTTACATCTTTTGTGAATGAATATTTTACATTTGTGTGTGTGTGTGTTTGTGTGTGCATGCCACAGCACATGTGTGACACTCTGAGGACAGCCTTTGGGAGTCAGTACTCTCCCTTCACCATATATATCCTAGGGTTTGAACTCAGGTCATCTTTGCCCACTGAACCATTTCAATGGTCTAGTCAGGCAATCTTCTACATTCTTTACATGTAGTAGATCATGAGTTTGATCTTAGAGTTAGGGTTTTACAGCTGTTAAAAAAAAAAAAACCAAACACATGACCAAGGCAACTCTTATATAGACAACATTTCATTGGGGCTGGCTTACAGGTTCAGAGGTTCAGTCCATTATCACAATAGGAGCATGACAGCATCCAGGCAGTAGTGGTGCAGGAGGAACTGAGCTGTCTACATTTTTATCTGAAGGCCGCTAATAGATACTGGCTTCTAGGTAACTATGAAGAGGGTATTAAAGCCTATGCCCACAGTGACACACCCACTTCAACAAGGACACACCTATTCCAACAGGGCCACACCTCCTAATAGTCCAACTCCCGGGCCAAGCACATGCAAACCATCACATAGTATGAGGTAGCCTTAAATGCCTATGTAATTGAGATTGCCCTGGACACCTTGGGTGGTTTGAATAGGTTTGGCCCACATAGACTCCTGTGTGTGAATGCTGAGCCCACAGAGAATAGCACTACTAGGAGGTGTGGCCTTGTTGGAGTAGGTGTTTCCTTGTAGGAGGGGATGTGTAAATGTGGAAGTGGGCTTTGATGTCTCCAAGGTTTAAGCTCTGCCTAGAGTAGAATTCCAGTCCCCTCCTGGCGACCTACAGAAGAGAGCCTCCTTCTAGCTGCCTTCAGATTAACATGTAGAACTCTCAGCTCCTTCTCCAGCACCATGTCTACTACCTGGATACTGCCAATATTCCCACCATGATGATAATGAACTGAACCTCTGAAACTGTAAGCTAGCCCCAATTAACTATCTTTTATAAGAGTTGCTTTGGTCATGGTGTCTGTTCACAACGATGAGACAACATCTAATCTTCCTGCCTTCACCTCTAGAGTGCTGAGCCTTCATATGTGCACCTCCAAATTCAGGGGGTAGCACTGTTCATGTCTCCACTTATATATGGGGACTCTGAGGACCTAGAATATTAATTAAGTAATTTAACATGATAAAGAACAGAGATAAACCTTTAATCCCAGCACTTGGGAGGCAGAGGCAGACGGATTTCTGAGTTTGAGGCCAGCCTGGTCTACAAAGTAAATTCCAGACAGCCAGAGCTACACAGAAAAACCCTGTCTCGAAAAACCATTAAAAAAAAAGAACAATGATGATGGGCCACCCAGGTCTAATTAGCTCGTTCCATACCAGCCAAGGCTACATAGAGACATCCAGTCTCAAGAGAGAGAAAGAGAGAGAGAGAGAGAGAGAGAGAGAGAGAGAGAGAGAGAGAGAAAGAGAGAAAGAGAGAAAGAGAGAAAGAAAGAGAGAAAGAAAGAGAGAAAGAAAGAGAGAAAGAGAGAGAAGAGAGAGAAAGAGAGAAAGAGAGAAAGAGAGAAAGAGAGAAAGAGAGAGAGAAAAGAGAGATGGAGGAAGGGAGGGAGGGAAGGAGGGAGGGAGGGAGGAAGGAGGGAGGGAGGGGGGAGGGAGGGAGGGAGGGAGGGAGGGAGGGAAGGAAGGAAGGAAGGAAGGAAGGAAGGAAGGAAGGAAGGAAGGAGGAAGGAGGGAGGGAGGGAGGGAGGGAGGGAGGGAGGGAGGAAGGAAGAAGGAAGGAAGGAAGGAAGGAAGGAAGGAAGGAAGGAAGGAAGGAGGAAGGAGGGAGGGAGGGAGGAAGGAAGGAAGGAAGGAAGGAGGAAGGAGGGAGGGAGGGAGGGAGGGAGGGAGGGAGGGAGGAAGGAAGGAAGGAAGGAAGGAAGGAAGGAAGGAAGGAAGGAAGGAGGAAGGGAGGAAGGGAGGAAGGAAGGAGGAAGGAAGGAAGGAGGGAGGGAGGGAGGGAGGGAGGGAGGGAGGAAGGAAGGAAGGAAGGAAGGAAGGAAGGAAGGAAGGAAGGAAGGAAGGAGGAGGAAGGAGGGAGGGAGGGAGGGAGGGAGGGAGGGAGGGAGGAAGGAAGGAAGGAAGGAAGGAAGGAAGGAAGGAAGGAAGGAAGGAAGGAAGGAAGGAAGGAAGGAGCAAGTGAAGAAACAGATCCTGAATCTCTGGAGATGCTCTGAGTTATAGAGTGCTTACCTATTATATTTGATGCTCTGGGTTCAAGTCTCAGCACTGAATAAACCAGCTGTGTCAGCTTCCGGCCTGTAACTCAGGAGATGATGGCAAAGAGATAACAAATTGAGGTTGTGCCCACCAGATGGACCACAGAGTAAAGGCATTTGCTCTGCAAGCCTGGTGTCGGCTTCAGTTCAATTTTCCAGGACCCACTTACTAGTGGAAGGCGAGAACTGACTCCACGTAGCTTTCCTCTGACATCACATATACATGGCATGTGTACACCCACACCCACACATATACATAAGCACACATAGGTAAGTAACTTTCAAAGGCCACTAAGATGTCTTCCATCGCCAAGCTTGATGGCCTGAGTTTGATCCTGAGACCCACAGGGTGGAAGGAGAGAACCTATTTCTGCAAGTTGCCTTTGAACTTCAAACTTTTGCTGTGCTATGCATGGCTATACACACACACACACACACACACACACACACACACACACACACACACCACACACACACACACACACACACTGCTTTAAACTATTTTCGAGTCCATCCTTGTCTACATAGCAGGTTCGAGGCCACCCTGTGTTAGCCACGACACTGTTTCAAAAAGAAAAGACAAGCACCAGCTGTGGTGGCTCACATTGTTAATACCAGCACTCATAAGGCAGAAGCCAGCAGATCTCTGTGAGGAGTTCAAGACCAGCCTGCTACACACAAGAATGTTCCAGGTCAGCTAGCTCTGCACAGTGAGGCTCTATCTAAAACAAAACAAAAAACAAAAAAACAAATCAAAAAAAAACTCAGTTGAACAACAACAAAAGCTCTCTCTAAACCAACAGTTGGAAGCACTATGTAGAAGAGATGCTGAGAACGACACTACACATAGCAAGGCTGTGGAGTGCTGCATTCTTCACACAGTGCTTAGACCTTGCTGCCGCCTCCACACATCAAGAAAAGTGCAGGGGTTTTCTCTTCCGGTCTCAGGCGCTGCGGGAGCCGCGGGTTACCGTGCAGACATGGCCAAGTCCAAGAACCACACCACACACAACCAGTCCCGCAAATGGCACAGAAATGGCATCAAGAAACCCCGGTCGCAAAGATACGAATCTCTTAAGGGGATTGACCCCAAGTTCCTAAGGAACATGCGCTTTGCCAAGAAGCACAACAAGAAAGGCCTGAAGAAGATGCAGGCTAACAATGCAAAGGCAGTGAGTGCGCGCGCAGAGGCCATCAAGGCCCTGGTGAAGCCTCAGGCCATCAAGCCCAAGATGACAAAAGGCCCCAAACTCAAGCGGCTGGCTTTCATCGCTCACCCTGAGCTTGGGAAGCGGATTCGAAGCTACATGGCCAAGGGTCAGAGGCTCTGCCAACCGAAGCCTAAGGTCCAAACCAAGGCAGGTAAGCCTAAGGTCCAAACCAAGGCAACCAAATCCAGCTAAGGCCCAGGCTTCAGCTCCAGCCCAGGCTCCCAAAGGTGCTCAGGCCCCCAAAGGTACCCAGGCCCCTGTGAAGGCCCCATAGAAAAGGCTCCTGCCAGTGTGAAGACAGACGGACTGCTGTGACACACTTCCCCACACACTATTTGCAGATGACCAGTGTCCTATGCTGTTCTTACAAATAAACTCAGGCAAGATCTGTTAAAAAAAAAAAAAAAAAGAAAAGAAAAGAAAAGTGCAGGGGAACCAAAAGGACAGCCAGGAAATGGGATGAGCCACAGAGAAAATGCACATGAATGTTTGTTCAGCCTCATCCTCCAAAGGCAAAGCTGGAGCCCTGAAAAGGCTCCTTCAAAGCAGAGAGAATGTGACCAAAGGACGACAAGGAAACCTACTGCTATCAACGATGGGAAAATATGGAGCTGCCTATGTTTGGCTATGCATCTGAGCTGCGATAGTGCTTACCTAGCATTCATGAAGCCCTGGCTTTGATCCTGAGTTTGAATTCAGTATCAGGTGAGGCTAGAATTGAACTTGTGATCCTCCTTTTCTAGAGTGCCAAGAAAGTAGGTATGTACCACACTGCTGGATTTACCCCTGCTGCGCCCTCTCTCTCTCTCTCTCTCTCTCTCTCTCTCTCTCTCTCTCTCTCTCTCTCTCTCTCTCTCTTTCTTTCTGTTAATATATGTGTATGTGTATATGCCATCTGTGTGTGAATACTATTTCCCCAGCCTATATAGGAGTGGTATTAAAAAGAACAATGAGAGGCAGGGATAGCATTTGAACCCACGAAGTGTGCCGTCACAGCCCCTGTACTATCCACTAGATCTCACTTCTCTGGTAGGACTTAGGCTAAAGATCTGGAATAAAACCCATCTGAGGACTTGGGAGATGGTTCATTGGATTGTGCAATGGTGAGGACTTGAGTTTGACCCCTAGAACGTGCAAAAGCTGGATGTGGTATGCCTGGAACCCCAGCACTTGGGGCAGTAGAGATGACAGGTTCCAGGGCTCCAGCCAGCCTAGCTGAACAGCAAACTCCAGGCTCAATGAGAGACTTTGTCTCCAAAAGAAAAAATAACCTTTATGTGTCCCAATGTTTACTGTTCCAGAACTGATATGGCACCTGGAGCTCTTCCTCCATCCTGGGGTTGATGATTGGTGGCCATAGATGTTCCTTTTGGTAGGAGTGGTCACTCACATGTGGAAACAACTCAAGTACTTCCCTCAGTGACCATGCATTTGGGGCTTAGAGGGTGCTAGGGGTCAGGTCAGTTGAACTCCAACCTGGGCCTTCCAAGTGGCTGGGCACAGGCATCCCAAGACCACAGGGCTGAACACTTGGATTCTTATGCCTAAGGCTCTAGACCAACTCTAGGGGTGCTGTATCAGTATATTCACAGACAGCATGAAGCAACTGGCACCTTATGCCCAGTGTTCTTTAGATGTTGAACAGATTTTCTACAAAGACTTCTTTCTGGTGTGTGTGTGTGTGTGTGTGTGTGTGTGTGTGTGTGTGTGTGTGTGTGTGTGTATAGTGGTGAAGAAGGATTCGTGTAGATTCCAGCTTTGTCTGCTGTTGGGGTGTTCCCTATAGATCTCTCTTGTCCCCCACTTCAGGTTCACCTTTGGGTTGGGAATGTGATAAATCCAGGGCTCCCTTACTTCTCTGAGGGAGGTGTCAATGCCTTCAGTTTCTTCCTTTCTGAGGGAGCATCAAGAGAGAGGCTGGGTCCCTTGAATACTGTGAGTGGTTGGCTAGTCAAGGCCACTCAGCACTTGCAAGTCACTATGCAAACACCGTGTTTGGAACCTCTACAAGCAATACTGTGGACACTGGCCCTCCCATGCCTGCTGGCTGTGGCTGGAAAGAGCAGAATTGGCTCTTGCCTCGTGCTTGAGTCCTGTACACCATCTAACCAGCTACCCTCAGGCTGGCAGGTCCCCAATTTTTTCTGCTTTGATCACTCTCAGATAACAAATCACTGCCAGTTGAAACTGCTTTCCCTGAAAAAAAAAATGTAACACAACTTAAAGAAAAATAAAATAAGATAAAATAATAATAAGATAATAAAATAAGCAAGCGGGAAGAACATTCGGACACCAGACTTGTGTCCATATACTTCTGCACAGAGAGTGAACACCACCCATATACCACAGGTACAGGCACACAGACAAAGACACAGACACACACCGCACACACACAGAGACATACAAACACACATACACACACAGAAACAGACAGAGATACAGAGATAGACCCTCAGAGATAGATAGACACTGAGGCGTAGACACTCAGACACACACATAAACTACACAGACACACACACACATTACACACACACACACACATGCCAGAACACACAGACACAAGCACACACACACATCTACACCCTAACACATGTATACACACAGAGAACAGAGACACACACAGATAAACACAGAAACACACACACAGATCCAGATAAACACCCAAAATACAATCACAAGACATGCACACATATCAAACCCATCCAAGCTGATGCCCATCCCCAGCCCCAACCTGTTCCAGCCTCACTCACCCATGTTACTCATGTTCCCCTGGGCTGCTGGTATGACCAGGATTGGAGGTACACCTGAAGGGAGTTTCTGGTCAGTCACATTCCTGAAGAAACACTGAGTGTGAGCGTTGAGGGAGGTTGACCGAGTGAAAATTAGACTTGCAAAGAGCAGACCATGGCTGACTGGTTACTTGTCCTATGCCTAAATCTGGGTCACTACAATAGAGTGCGCACACTAACATAGGGTGAGTATAGTCGTTAGGAGGAATATACAAAGAAAAAAAAAAAAGGTGTTATCAGTTCACTAATAGTTAAGATAATAGAAGAGTCACATAGTTCTCTTTTATAAGAAACAGAGCTCCATAGCACATGAGAAAATCAAATTTTCCTGCCACTAAAGTCTAGAAAAAATAATAAATTTTGTCATTGTTCTTACACAAACGGTCACTAGGGAATATAATACCCTCCTCCAACCCGTGCCTTCCCACCCCACCCCTGCTTTTTTGACACAGGGTTTTATGCTCATTCACCCCAGGCCAAGGAGTCCTTGAACTCTTAACTTTTCTGCCTTCATTAAAAGGTGGGAAGAGAGGCTCCTTGGTCTTGCAAACTTTATATGCCACAGTACAGGGGAACACCAGGGCCAAGGAGTGGGAGTGGGTGGGTAGGGGAGCAGGGCTGGGGGAGGGTATAGGGGACTTTTGGGATAGCATTTGAAATGTAAATGAAGAAAATATCTAATAAAAAAGATCACTCTCAACCACACAAGAAACTCAAGTTCACTCCAGGTGTAGGAATCTCTAAATGATGGTTGATGATGAGGATGATGGTGATGATGATAATGGTGATGATGAAGATGATGACAACCATGTTCTTGCTACCAAGCCCAATAGACTGAGTTGATACCTGGGTCCCACATGGTGGAAGGAGAGAACTAACTTCCTCTAGTTGTCTTCTCATCTCCACATGCCTATGGTTAAAATTGGGACTCATTCAAGATTCTAGATTTCTTACCCAGCCAGCAGGGCTTCATCATGTGACGTGGTCACCTTCAGATAACTTCCACTTGAGTGACCCACTAAAGCATTGCAGGGCAAAGTAGAAGGTTGAGCACAGAACCAGCTCTCCCCAGAAACCACATCCTTGTACTGGCAGGTAGGCCCTTTGGCTCCAGTTGACTGGGGGTCCACGTTACAGATGACAGTCTCTAGAGGGCCATCTGTTCCTCGGAAATACCCTCTAAAATCAACAGTGGCTCGTTTTTCTCTCCAGACTCTTTGCAGGACCCTAACTGCCTCACTGGAGTGGATCAGCCGCACTTGCACCTGGGCCCGTCCAGCCCAGAGCAGGGGGAAGGACAAGAGGTAAGTGCCATTCTCTAGATCCTTCACCTCCCCTGGGACTCCTGCTCTCAATTCTGGGCCCAGCAGCTGTGCCCGAAACAGATCTCCACCATGAACTTTAGCTCTTCCTCGGTGATCCCTAGCCACAAGGATGGCTTCTAGGTTACTTCCCAGAGTAAAGGTGGTGTGGGCTGAACCCTTCAAGCAGTATGTGGTGGTTCTGGGGCTGGTAGAGGCCAAAAAATCATGCCCGTCTTCACCAGTTGGAGGCCAATATAGAAGGCTGGTCAGGTTGGGGAGTTCTTGAGGCAGAGAGTCCCAGTCGATGGATTCTGAGACATACTCAGGGACAGTACTGGGTTGTGGGAGCCAATGGATCATGGGCTCAGGCCAAGGCATCATGAAGCAGAATACCTGTGGTAAAGAGAAAGGATTATGCCATCATGCTGTGTGTGTTCCATTTTCTTCCTCGAAGGAGGTGTTCCTGTTTTGTTTTGTTTTGTTTTGTTTTGTTTTGTTTTGTTTTGTTTTGTTTTGTTTTGTTTTTTGAGACAGGGTTTTTCTGTGTAGCCCTGGCTGTCCTAGAACTCACTTTGTAGACCAGGCTGGCCTCGAACCCAGAAATCTGCCTGCCTCTGCCTCCCAAGTGCTGGGATTAAAGGAGTGTGCCACTGCCACCACCACCCGGCAAAGAAGGTGTTCCTATTGGCTGAGTAGCACCTAGGTGCCCTATCTGCCTGTGTCTTTCTGTCTTTCTGTCAATAAGCCTTGCATTTGAGTCACCATGACCTTTATATGAAAGAAACATCTCAAGGCTAACGTGATTGTGTTACTAGAATTTCTGGAAATTGCCACTGGAGTCACCCCATGTTAACAGGGAAATTGGGGGGCCCAGTGGTACTCTTCTTCATCTTTTTTTTTAATGTAAGTGTATGAGGATTTTGCTTTCGTCTATCTATGTACGATATGAAAGTCTGGTGCCCAAGGAGACCAGAGAGAACATTGACTCAATGGAAACTCAAGGTACAAATGGTTGTGATGTGCACCATGACTTCTGGGAACTGAACCTAGGGACTCAGTAAGAGCAGTCAATGCTTTTAACCACTGAGCCATTTATCCAGCTTTGAATGCCTGTTGAGTTTGTATTTTCTTTCTAAACAGGGTGTGTGATGTGTGTGTGTGTGTGCGCGCGCACGTGCACGCGCTCAGGTGCGCACACATGCATGCATATGCACACATCCTGTGGCCTGATTGTGAACATCAGAGGACAATTTGTAGGGTCATTTCTTTCCTTTCTCCATGTCCAGGGGATCAAGTTCAGGTTATTAGACTTGGTAACTAGCTCCCTCACATGCTGAGCCATCTTGCTGATCCCATTGTTGACATTGTCTGATATGCTAGAGAACAGTAGCTTGGTTGCTTACAGACACTGTGGGGAGCCATTCTGGACTCCCTGGCCAGCGGACAGATGGAAGTCTGTTCCAGGTAGTAAACAAGCCCATATTTGGTGGATGGTACACCCCTAATCCCTGATTGGCTGAGCAAGCCTGCCTGGTGAGGTGCTGTGACCTGTGGTGATTGGTGGGGGCGTGGTTGTGGCTTGAGTGGGGAAAAACAAAGGGGATATACCAAGAGAGGCTCGGGGGGAATTGGAAGGGGATTTTGTAAAGAGTAGCTGCCTGAGTAAACTGCTTTAAGAAGAACCTGTGGTTGCGTCTTGCTTGCTGGTCAAGAGGGACACGACAAATGGTGCCAAAACCCGGGAACCTGATTCCCCCACCGAAGAGGTTCAGAACTTTCTGCAGTCAGGGTCTGTCGACAGGATGAGTATGGTAAGTAACTCACTATCCCGGGATTGGGATTAGGTTCTCGGTAAAGAGACAATAAGGCTCTCAGTAAAGAGACAGTAAGGCTCTCGGTAAAGAGACAATAAGGCTCTCCGGCTCTGGAGACAAGAAGGCTCTCTGGCTCTGGAGAAGAGAAAGTGAAAGTAAGAGGGGGTAATAGGGACAGTCTATGGGTTACTTTCTTTTTCTAGCCAGTAGAATAATTTTTCTGAGCTTTTTTTGTTGCTGTGGCAACTGTGTGGGGTGTGAAAGACTAGGTATGGGGTCGTCACAGTCACACCCAATTTTTTCAGCGCTCAATGAGCTGCTAAGAGCGAAGGGCACAAAACTATATTTTTGGGGTCATATTCAGCCTTCTGTATCTCCATGGAATACCCCAATTTTTGTTATCAGAAAGAAATCTGGCAAATGGAGGTTATTACAGGATCTGCAAGCTATTAATGCACAGATGCAGGTGATGGGCTCCATTCA
This sequence comes from Mus caroli, assembly GCF_978045245.1. Taxonomy (NCBI): domain Eukaryota; kingdom Metazoa; phylum Chordata; class Mammalia; order Rodentia; family Muridae; genus Mus; species Mus caroli. Next base: position 142,480,105 of record NW_028227259.1, on the reverse strand, counting down.
GAGGGGTCTGCCTCTCTTATCTGCCCTGCCAGAAAAATGGCCTCTGATAGCAATTGATATTAAGGATTGTTTCTTTTCCACTCCCTTGGATTTGAAAGATAGTGTTAGATTTGCTTTTACTTTGCCCTCCTGTTATCATGAAGAGCCTGATCAAAGATTTGAGTGGGTGGTGTTGCCTCAAGGAATGGCTAATAGTCCTACCATGTGCCAGCTTTATGTAGGAAAAGCATTGGAACCAATTAGGAAAAAATATCCCAAACTTCGCTGTGTTCATTACATGGGTGACATCCTGCTTGCAGCAAAGGATGAAAAGTATTTGCAGGAAGCCTATGGAAAGATGGTGGAGAGTTTGAGGCAATGGGGTTTACATATTGCACCAGAGAAAGTGCAACAAGATAAAATAGTATCCTGTTTAGGAGCAAGGATCGCCCCTTCGGCCGTTTGGCCTCAAAAGATACAGTTGAGGGTTGATTCCTTGCATACTTTGTTTCAAATTTTAGAAGGAGACTCAGAGTTAAGTTCCAAAAGGAAATTAACACCTGAGGCTAGAAAGGCCCTTACCCTAGTGGAAGAAGAATTGATTAAAGCCCAGCTTCAGCGTTGTAGAGAAGGGTTACCCATCATTTTGATAATATTACATACTGAAATGCAACCCACAGGATTATTGTGGCAAGAAGGTCCATTGTTATGGATCCATTCCAAAATATCTGCTGGGAGGACATTAGATCATTACCCTACAACAGTGGCTTCTTTAGCCTTGTTGGGAATTCAGCATTGTTTACAATTTTTTGGTATAAAACCCAGCTCTATTGCAATCCCTTATGATAGGTATCAGCAAAAGGTCCTAACAGCAAATATTGATGAGTGGGCTATTTTAGCTTGTATTAATGAGGGCCCATTTGATAATCATTATCCCAAACATCCGTTAATGACCTTTTTTAAGGAACATCCAGTCATTTTTCCTCAAGTGGTGAGGAAAACACCCATTAAGGATGCAGTTAACATGTTTACTGATGGATCAAAAACCGGATGTGGAGTATATATGGTAGAGGGGAAAGATCCTGTGGTCAGACAGTATTATCCCTGTACTCTGCAGATGGTGGAATTACAAATAGTTATTGAGGTCTTTAAAGATTGTGATTTTCCTTTTAATCTAATTTCAGATTCACAATATGTAGTTAATTTAGTTTTATCCCTAGAAGTGGCTGGTCAAATAAAAGCTCGTAGTACCATCCAAGCCTTGGCCTTACAATTACAGAAGTTGCTGTGGGAAAGACGCCAACCATTATATATTGGACATGTCCGTGCCCATAGTGGGCTTCCAGGACCCTTAAGTAGGGGAAATGATAGTGTGGATAATTATACTCGTATGGAGTTCATATTTTTAGCATCCCCTATAGAGTTAGCCTCACAATTTCATTCTAAATTTCATGTTAATGCTAAAACTCTGCAGAGAAAATTTGGAATCTCTAGAGCCCAAGCTCGGGATGTAGTCATTACCTGTGGAGGTTGCCTTGAGTTTCAACACTCACCTTCTTATGGAGTGAATCCTAGAGGATTGCTCCCTCTACAGGTGTGGCAGATGGATGTGACACATTTTTCAGAATTTGGCAAATTGAAATACATTCATGTATCCATTGACACATGTTCAGGAATAGTTTATGCATCTCCCATGGCAGGGGAAAAGGCCTCCCACGTTATACAGCATTGTTTGGAGGCCTGGGCTGCTTGGGGTAAACCCCAACAACTTAAAACAGATAATGGCCCTGCATATACTGCCAAAACCCTAGTGTCTTTTTGTCAACAGATGGAAGTACAAGTTAAACACGGCCTGCCATATAATCCTCAAAGCCAAGGAATCATTGAACGAGCACATAGAACCTTAAAAGAATTATTAATAAAACAAAAAGGGGGAATAGGCTGTGGCCAAACCCCAAAGATAAGAATCTCATTAACTCTTTTTACCTTAAATTTTTTGCAATTGGATAAGGAAGGTCGTTCTGCTGCTGAACGACATGCTAATACCAGCCCCAGTGAACTGGGGTATGCTAAATGGAAGGATGTGCTTACAGGATCATGGAATGGTCCAGATCCCGTGTTAGCCTGGGGGAGAGGGTCTGTTTGCATGTTTTCACAGAATCGCGCAGAGCCAGTGTGGGTTCCAGAGCGGCTAGTGCGACGCTGTCAAAATGAAGAAGCTGACCTTGCTGGTGATGAGCATGTGTCTGCCCATGATGGTTGCGGAACCCAGATGGAGGATACTGTCGGTGTTAAGAAATTGGACTACAAATTTTGATGGCAAGATGAATGAGTTTCGCTCGGTGATTGCCACTGTGAAATCTACCTGAGTGGATCCTGTCTTGGCACTGGGAAAGAATGGACTGGGATGGGTGCCCTCGCCGTGGCCTTTATTTTGGCATGCATGTTGTGTGTATGGTGTACGCATCAGTTTCGAATGCCCAGGTCTGCACTGCTGCCAAAGTGGTGCAAGCTTTTGCCACAGGGAAGCAGGGCAGTCACCTCAGATTTGGTTTGCTGCCATGAAGAATGAACAATGAAGCCATCGCTCTGTAGGGTTATAAGGCTAAGCACTGCACAGAGGTTAGTCTGGAAGCTGTTTGACAATCTCTGGGAGATATGTCTGATTGCATGAGGGTTGAGTGTCCTAGTGTCCTTCCCCCAGGAAAAACGGCACGGGAGCAGGTCAGGGTTGCTCTGGGTAAAAACCTGTGAGCCTAAGAGTCAATCCTGTACATGGCCCCTATTTCTGCACACTGGGGATCAGACCTCTATCTTCACCCACTTCAAAAGAATATAAAAGGGGGAATTGTGGGGAGCCATTCTGGACTCCCTGGCCAGCGGACAGATGGAAGTCTGTTCCAGGTAGTAAATAAGCCCATATTTGGTGGATGGCACGCCCCTAATCCCTGATTGGCTGAGCAAACCTGCCTGGTGAGGTGCTGTGACCTGTGGTGATTGGTGGGGACGTGGTTGTAGCTTGAGTGGGGAAAAACAAAGGGGATATACCAAGAGAGGCTGGGGGAATTGGAAGGGGATTTTGTAAAGAGTAGCTGCCTGAGTAAACTGCTTTAAGAAGAACCTGTGGTTGCGTCTTGCTTGCTGGTCAAGAGGGACGCGACAAGACACCTCAGACCCAAGAACTTAAAAATCTAAACTGGCAGTGGAAAGAAAGAATGGAGAGGAATTTCACTGTGTACATTGGTAGGTCAACAAGATTTTGGGTAGGTAGAACTAAGAAATGGGGCTAAGGAGGCCAGGAAATGGATTCTGTGAAGGTTCACCTGAATACTATGTTCATGGACATGGGTAGTATATAATATATGCATATAAATGCCACTTGACTAACCTGTATATTGAGTACAGTGAGGATCAGCATCTAAGTTACTTCTATTTGTGTTTGTAAATTACAAACTTATTATAGCATTAATAAGCATGGAAAAAGGCCAGGTATGGCATATTTATAGTCCCAGACTTCAGTAGGTAGTAGCAGGAAATTCAATAGTTTCAGGTAATCTGAAAGCAGAGTTCCCAGGGAAGTAGATCAAGGCCTGAATGGGTGAATTCCTGAGTGAATGTATGCTATTGACATGGATACAGCTATGTCAAGGACCCCAATGCCTCAGACCATGGAAAATTGGAAAAACCCTCCCTAAGCTAGTCTTTGGGAAATTGCAAAGCCTCCCCTCCTGGTCTGAGAGTGAATGTTGATAGTGATGACCACCAAGAACAGCATCAGCTGTGGAGTGGAGTTAGCCAGAACCTAGAATGCTATGGAGGGCAGAGCTGGAGAAGTGACCCAAGCCCTTTGGAAAATGCTAGAAGATCATGTGTGGACGCCAGCCATTAGAACAAGAAGCTGTAAAGTTAAAGGTGCCTTGGAGACCCCAAGATGTAGAGATGCCAGAGCCAGGTGATACATGCCACGGAGAGCTGCTAAGAGGAACTGGAACCAGCCAAAGAGAGGAATCTGTTGCAGTCCACAGTGCTGAAACGAGCTGGAGATCTGAAGAGCACTTGGACATCAGACATGGAAATGCAGACTTTAGAGTTTGCTCCACCAGTTTTTAGTCTTGCTTTGGTACATTTCCTCAATGTGACATTTTGAAATGGCAATGTATATCCTGTGACGTTGAAAGTCTGTCATCTGCTTTTTTATTTTGATTTTATATGAGATCACAGTTAAGTGATTGTACAAATCTCAGAAAAATCTTTGAACCTTGGACTTTTAACATTGTTGAGACTGCTATAGATTATGGGGACTTTTGAAGTTGGAATAAATGTAATTTGTATTATGCTATGGTTAGTTATGGCCACCCATAGATAGATTCATGTGTTTGAACAAGCCTGTGGGGGCAGGAAGTGGAATTTGCTGGTTTGAATATGCTTGTGGCACTATTTGGAGATGTGACCTTGTTGGCTAAAAAACAATATTACTTTTTCAGAGGACGACAGTTCAGTTCCCAATACCTGTCACAGAGTCCCAGACCTTAGCACAACTGACTCCATGAAAGAAGTGTCATTCCTGCTAAAAACTCAGTACACAGACAGCATCACCTGCCAAGACCAAAGACCTAATCTGGCAAAGGTCATAGTTATGGGAAAGTCTCTTAAATGCACTACTGTTGCTTTTAGGCTTCTGTAGTTCTGCTCTTGTTAACTGAACTGCATTCACCAAGGACATGGTTTGCTGCTTCAAAGCTCACCCTGAGAAATGCTCTGGGCTACACTGTGATCCCAAACACCTAGAATAGTCACTGGCCTCATAATAAAAATTTTCTACTGACTTAAGCCTATGTCCAAGCAATCTTCTGGGGTGAACACCCCACATTATTTCTGGAAGCTCCAGCGAAACAACAGAGGCGAGACCTTGAGACACTATGGAGGTCAGAGCCCCTTGGAACAAGGAAGAGTGCAGTAGTCAGGGAACTCCTAGTGTGCAATCTGAGATGTTCAAGTTTCCAGGGCTTGAACATTCCCTTTAGTCAATCACTGCCTAACTCTTCAGAGGGATCCGACATCTCTTCCCCAAAAGCAAATAAATTAGAAAGTGGCCTGGTCTGTCACCTCTGGAGGTGAGTCTGGATAAAGTGGCTTCTTTCTAGACACATAAGAGAGGTTGGACTTGTCTGCTCATCCAGTATCTTGGATCCCTATGAGACAAGACTGAGTCCCTCTGTCTGTTCAAGTGTATGAATATGTGCTCTCTCTCTCTCTCTCTCTCTCTCTCTCTCTCTCTCTCTCTCTCTCTCTCTCTCTCTCTCTGTGTGTGTGTGTGTGTGTGTATGTGTGTGTGTGTGTGTGTCTATAAGTTTTGTTTCCCCATATTGACAAGTGGCTTTCTCTGGTGTGAGACACTCCACTCACTAGGCTTAAGACCTGTGCCCTGTCCTGTGGATGACCCGAATCATTTTCACTCTGCCATGTCACCCAGAGAAACTTAAAACACCTCTACTTGTCCACTCTGGGAGCAGGAGCACTTGCTAGGTGTGTTGATTGACACCTGCTCACTGTCAGAGTTGGTCTCTGGGTGGAGGTGGGCCTCTCATCCAGGGACCCCTGCCATCTAAGCAGAATGCACACAGAGATGGGAAAATAGGTAATTCGGGTGGGCATTTTCTCTGCCCCATGCCTGCTCTAAGCAGACCCAGGGAAGCATAATTTAACCAATGAGCCATACAATCCAGCAATCTCTGAAAAAAAATTTTTTTAAATGGGGGGCGGGGCCTGGGCTGGGCAGGGGATCTGTGTCAGCCATGCAGCCTAGACATAACATATTTTCCTTTCTGACCAAAACTAAACAAGGAGACTTTAAACAATTTAGCTAGTTCCTTTTCAAAGGATTAAAGATAGCTGCTAAAGAATATTTCTTTGTCACCCCTTGGCCCAAATATCAGAAAAAAAAAACATAAAAGATTAAAAAGTTTCAAGATATAAATAAATTGCTGGAGGTGGCTTTAAAAAGTGTCTTAACAACAGACCTGATTGGAACAAGACCTTTAACATAAAGTGGAGGCCACTATCGTCTTCTTTGTTGATGAATGCAGTTAGACTTACAGATACCCATGGCCATGGAAATGGCCTGTGACATACTATCCAAGCATTTGTACCCTGTGGCAGCCACAGGATGACCCATCTGTCTAAGAGCTATGGTAACCACTGCTAGGGTAATAAAAAAGCTAAACAAGAGAACAACAACAAAAACAAGTTAACTTGGGGTCAAGATGTTAGACCCACAGCACCCCATGGGACAGCTGAGGCCCTCCTTTGCAGAGCACCAAAACACCAGCTATCTAATGACTCTGTGACCCAGTAACATGCCCTATGCCTAGCTCATTTTCAAGTCCTATTTGAGGAAGCCTCTGCCATCAATCAGTTCAGCTACCTCTTTTCTGACGACCCAGTGCTCAACCATGAGTGTCAGGACATGAAAGATGAAAACAAGGATATTGGGGCTGAAGTAGTTACTTTAACAGAGAGGATTACGATCCAAGCCAGGCACCTGAGCCTAGAGAGCATAATTGATTAATCTGATGCTGGCTCTCAGAAGAGGAAAAAGAAAGTCCTCCATATACCCAGACTGTCAATTGATCTCCCTTTACTACTCAGGTTATGATCTATAGAGTAAGAGCCTTCTCATTGCTGGGGAAAAGAATATTAGAAATTCTTGGCCCTCCTAGAGGGTATTTGGCCTCCCCTAGAAATTGCTGTCCTCCACAGTAGGAATAGAGTGTAACAGTTCACCTGCCACCACTCTCTGACCTCAACTGTAAGCTGAGAAAGACAGACACAGGGAAGGTATTAGCTAGTGGCCACACACAACAACCCATTGGAAGACAAACACAGGCAATATATTAACTAGAGTGACTACACACAGCAATCCATATCTATCTTCACCTTTGCCTGCTGATGCCCACTTTACATGTCTAGTTTATGCAGAAAGTATAGCAGGGAAGGTATAGCAATTATCTTTGAGATAGAAAGAAAGAGTTTACAATCCTATGTGTGCCATGTGGCTGGATTGCCAGGTTGCCAGAAACAAGGGAGCTTCCATTGCAAAAACAGGGTTTATAAAACTAAGGCTTCATGGGGAAAAAATCCTTTTAAAAAATTCTGGCCTTGGGAGATAAGAAAAACCTGTGCTGCAGGAAGGGACTCTGGGGATAGAGTTAATCATTTTCAAAAATGAAGCAAAATCAGTCAGTGTTGCTGATTATGCTTAGATGCCCCTTCCCTGTACCACATAGTGACAGAAACTAACCAGGCTGTCAGCTCACTGACTGTGACTAACAAAACTCACTGTTCCTGGGGAGAGCCCGAATTAACATTAGAGGACTTATATGGTGCTGAAACGTATCTAATAGCCCAAACTTTTAACCTAGGCATTTCCCCTCCGTCTGATGTCTGCGGACCTGCCTCATGGGTTATTTCATATGAATACCAAGAACATTACTGGGTCCTGAGACTGCTTGGGGGCACGTAATGGTTTGAATGAATGTTCCTCTTCTGATGCTTCCCAAACTAAGTACATAGGTGGATTAAGACCCAGAGGTATTAAAATTTTCCATTTCTGAATTAAAAACAACAACAGATTCTTTTGCAGAAATGGTTCTATAAAACTGGAGAGGCTTAGACTTCTCATGAGATAAAGAAAACTATGTCTAACTTTGGAAGAAACCTGTTGTTTCTATGGTAATTTATGAGTAATTAGAATAATTCTTGGCACTTTTTGGGGAATATTGATACCAGTCACTGTTCTCTAGTCCCCCAGGCTAGGTACTCTGCTATCAGCACTGGATGGGTCCTCAAATTTCATTCTAACTGAATTAGCAGTGAGACTCTGCTAATCCAGTGAGGCCCTAAATCTTAAACTAAAACAGTATAAGTCCAGGATTCGACTCATTTACTAAGACAAGTCAAAAATACTGGGCCCCAGATGTTAGTAGGCCACCAGATCTTAGCACAGCTGACTCGATGATGGAAGTGCCATTCAGGGTACAAAATTCAGCATGTAGACAGCACCACCTTCCAAAACTAAAACCAAGGCCTAATCCACCCAAGTTTATATAGTTCTAGGAAAGTCATAATATACTAATCTTGCTTTTTAGCTTTTGTAGCTTGCTTCTGGCTGGTTTGTTTTTGTTAACTGAAGTATGTCAACTCAGAATATTGTTTCTGTGCCTTAAAGCTCACCCTGAGAAAGACTCAGTGCTACACTAGGATCCTGAATGTCCAGTGTAGTTTCTGGCCTGCTGACTTTCTATTGACTTAAACCATTCTAAGCAGGCTTCTCTGGTGTCTACCCCACATCAGTACTCACAATTCCCTATAACTCCAACTCCAGGGGATCTGACACCCTTTTCTGAACTCTGTGTGTACTTGCACTCATGTACACACACAGACACACACACACACACACACACACATATAAATAAATATACACACACACACATACATGCATGCATACATAGTAGTAGCTGAGTTTGTTAGCTCACCAGCTCTCCCATACCCACACTACCCACATTCCTCAGGCTGGCAAGGGATGGAGTCAGCTTTTTTAATCTCATGACCTCAGGCTGGCTCACCTGAGCCAATGGCACCAGGGACAGCTTTAATGTGATGACCAGGCAAGGTGCAGTGCCAGAGAGTCTGAGTGCTGCAGCCAGGGAGGAATGAGGGAGCCTTCCCACCTGCCTGAGGCAGTAAGAGTCTGCTCTCTCTTTTTCATGTGCATTCAGTTGTGTGCAGGTATGTATATGCACACATTTCATGGCACATGTGTGAAACTCTGATGATAACTTTTGAGAGGTAGTTCCCTCCTTCCACCATGTGAGGCTCAAGAGACCGGACTCAGATTGTCAAGTATAGCAGGAATCACCTTCGCCCACTGAGCCACCTCAGCAGGCCTGAGGATTTTTTGTTGTTGCTTGGTTTGTTTATTTGAGAAAAGTCTCACTATGTAACATTACCTGGCATGAACTAGACCAGGCTAGTCTAGAACTCACAGAGATTCTCCTGCTCTGTCTCCTAATTGCTCAGATTAAAGTATGTATCCCTAGCCATAAACTTCTCTACTATTTTTAAGATTTATTTTTATTCAGGTGTATGTGTGTGTGTGTGCCATAGATGTTCAGGTGCCTGTGAAGGTCAGGTCTCTCAGAACTGGAGTCACAGGCATTGTGAGCCACCAGGCATAAGCGCTGGTAACTGAACGCAGGTTCTTCTGCAACAGAGGCAAGCATTTTTAACCAGAGCTCTCTAGCCTGCCCTCCATTGCCCTCTTTTGAATTCCTCCCTTTTCCAGGTGATCACCCTTGTCATCTCAAATAGTTCCCAGTCTACTTTCCTCTGTGTGTGTGTGTGTGTGTGTGTGTATGTTTTCTTGTTTTTGTTTTTTGTGGTTTTTTGTTTTTTGTTTTTTTATTTTTTTTATTTTTTTGAGTTACATGCTTTCTCCATGTAACCCTGGCTCTTCTGGGACTTGCTCTGCAGACCAGCCTGGCCTTGAACTCAAAGATCTGCCTGCCTCTGCCTCTGCCTCCTGTGTTCTGGGATTAAAGGCAGGAGCCATCACTGCCCAGCCTTAATTTGTTTTCTTATTTCCTGTGTTCGTTTCATCCACGTATACAATGCATTTCCATCACACGCACGCCATTATGGTCTATCTCCCTCCCACTCTTACTGGCCCCTTTTAACCGCTAGCCCCAACCCTTGTGTGTGTATGTGTGTGTGTGTATGTGTGTACATAAACCTTTTTCTATTTCCTAACGTTTCCCCCATGCATTCTAAAAATAGGACCAGACATCAAAAGACTTTTTTCTCTTATCTTGGACAGAGAGGACAACATCTTCTAAAGGCAAGTGAACTGAGGAATTGCTGGTGTGGAACACAGCCACTAATTACCATTTTCACCAGAGCGGCTGGGACAACAGGCAAGGGAGCCTGAGCCAGGCCGAGTCTGCAGACTTTCCCTTGTTGAACCAAGGTTTGGGGGGAGAGTCCTTAGGTCCTTATCTGAAATTCCAGCAGCCTCACACACCCCCTCCCACCACCTTTTCCAGCTGTCTGCAATTCTGCTCCAGCTTCAGCTGGTGTCTGAAGGTGCTGGAGCATGTAAAAGTGACAGCCAATAACAGGGCGAGCTCCATTTATGCCGCTGTGGAGACGTTGTGTGCAGAGCCTTTTTGTTTATGTGGTTGTTTAGGGGCAACCTCTTACTTGCCCTCCTCTAAGCAAGCCAAATAAACCCATTTATTTGCCAAGCTAGGCATAAGTAGACTTGCTCCCTTGTCTGCTGTTCATGCCCTATGTTGGGCAAGAAGACATTTGCTCAGGGCTCCCCAGCAATAGTCCAGGTATTTGTCCATACCGTTCTCCTTGGGACTTTGCTGGACAACTTCTGAGCTTAGATTTCCTGATGGACCCCAACACATGGTACCTGCTCCCGGTCCTTGTAGATGTTCTCCCGGCAGTTGAAGCTCCAAATATCCCTCAGCATTAGAAGTTGGAAGAATGACACCTTCCCCCAGTCAACGCTCCAAGATTAAAGAAGTTAACAAATCTACACATAGGGAGAAGTGGTAAGCAAGCCAGCAAGAGGCAGGGAAAGTACTTACCAAAACCAGAAAGACCAACCCCACAGTCAGAATCTTGTAGCTCTTGAATTGCCCCATGAGTGGATCCACACAGCCTAGATTCTTGTTGAATTGTAAGTATGAATCCAGATAGCTCCGTCAGCGTTATAAATTTAACAGGTCCTTCCATTAACAGAGGAGCTGATTCACTGTGTTGGCTTCTAATTCCCATTAGCACAATCATCTGACATACATACATGCTGTTAAATAGAGGAACATGGTAATAGGAGAAGTTTCAGCCATTGGTTCTGAAATCCAGCTGGCTCTGTTACATTGGTGCTGAGGCAGAATTCAGGTGGAAAATGGTGAAGATTTATGTTCGAAGATTCCTGCTTCCCAGTGAGACAGCAGGAAGGTGTGTCCAACAGAGTGTCCACTCCCCACAGACACCTACAGGGAGTAAATGGAATCTTGATTTTATATTTCCCCTGAGGGCTCTAGTGTAATACTCGTTTAAGCCTTAAGAAGGGGATGGGGTGGGGTGCTACATCCACTCCAGTAGTGACCCACCTGGCAGGCTGAAAAGCCTGGGCGTGGTCCCTAGGCGAAAAATTCACAGAAACTTAATCTCATGGAACTGCATCCTGTATAACGAATGCTCTAATGTCCTTGCTTTAGTTGGTAAATGGATCTGCATGCTTTCCCGTAATATTGCTTTATAACAAGTGCTGCTAAGGATTGATATTTTGACAATAGCTAAGTTAGATTCTATGCAGTCCTTGAGCCAACCCTGGGCATGGATAGCTAAGTCACTGCCCTCTGCAGGAATTTACCATTATTTAGGAAGAAGGAAGTTTGTGATCTAAGCAAGAACCAGAGTAGATACTTAGAACTATAGATAGCTGAGTTACACCCATACACAAGAATTAAGAATTTACAATGGGCTGGTGTGGTCTCCCTTCCCCCAGCCTGGAACCTGCCTGCTCTAGGGTGGAGCTACCGGCTCATTCGTCCTGCCACGCCCACTGCTGGAACCTGACTCTGCTGCCTGGAGGCACACACGTGTTTGTCCTGCTACTGGACCCTGAGTTACTCGGCGGGAAATTGGGTTCCCTCCCCCTTCCTTTATAAACTGAGTGTTTGGAAATATTAAATTGAGCCTCGATCAGAATCTGTTTGTCCTGGCTTCATTCTTTTCTTCCGCCCCGTCTAGATTCCTCTCTTTGCAGGGAACTGCCATTCTCAGTGAACCGTTCGTGTTGTGGACCGCGGGCGGGCCGCAACAGTTGGCGCCAGAACTGGGACCTGAAGAATGGCAGAGAGATGCTAAGAGAAACGATTGCTGTGTGGAGCTCCACAAGAAAGGAAAGAATCTTCGTATCGGAGGAGGAGCATCGGAGCAACGGACAGGTACACATGCTAGCGCTAGCCCAAAAAAATTTCAGTTTTGAAAGTGTTGCGGGGATGCAGTAGGATACGAAGCAAGTTTGAAGCAGTGCTAACCCAACACTGGTTCTACTTGGGTCAGCAGTTCGTAAATCGGAACTAGATACGGAGACAGGCGGTGTGCCGCAGTTTTTTTTAGAAAAAACTGCTTAGGTGGAAGATAGAAGGGTTCAAAATCATGATCAGGCCGTTGTGTTTAGTTTTCAGGAGTTGCTTAAGGATAAAGGAAATTCATACCGGAGAAGGTATGGGCTAAGCTGAGACAGCGTTAAGCCCGAGCGCTGGTTCACTTAGGTTCAGCAGTGAAGCTTAAGAGGAGCTAGGCACAGGCGGTAGGCCGTGGCTAGAAAAAAGCTACATTGTTAGGTGTGAGAAAGGAAAGGGTTTATTAAAAGGAAATTAATACAGGCAGATTGCCGCAGTTATAAAAACTGCATCATGAGGGAGGAAATTGTCCCAAATAGCAGGAGTACTCTGCCCCATTTTGTGTCTTGTTTATGTCTGGTGCACCAATCTGTTCTCGTGTTCAATTCATGTATGTTCGTGTCCAGTCTGTATGAATGAATGTTCTATGTTTTATGTTGGATAATAAAAATGGTATAAAAATCTTTATCTGCAAGGCCGAGAGCTGCCACGTGTTTCAGCCAAAAACCAGACACGTGGCAAGAGGGCCCCTGATGGAAAAAATGTTCGTTTTAAGAAAAAGCAGCGAGTACACAGCCTCTTAGTTTCGAATCTGATAAATGGTTCATGATTAATGTGTTTGACAATAGTAAAGTGCTTTTTTATTCTATGATTGTAGCTACAAAGATTAATATTCTCTGATTGGTCTAAAATTAACTGCTTCATTTGGTTCTTTATTAAAAATGTGCTCTGCATGTTTTCCCATTCAGCTCATAAGTTGTTGGTTAAAATTAATAATTGTTACATTGCTACAGATGGTTAATGTTAAATTTGATAACTCAAGTTTAGAGTCCTTCCGACACGTGGCCTAAGGCAGCCCTAGAGGCTGAGTCTCTTAAGATATTTCTAGTTTAGATAATGATTAATGTGGTTCCTATCCTAAATAGTAAAATTTAAGATAAGATATAAAGCAATGCCTCTTTATTAAAGCGTTAAAGCTTGCTTTAATAGGTATTCATAGGTATTAATTGATATCCAAACTTCGTAATATGATAGTAATGCTTCTAATATTGATTTTAACAGTGATAAATTGTTTTAAACATAGGTTTTGCTTTCCCAAAGTTGTAGGTATTATCCTAACCTTGCACAAAAACATAAAAATTATGGTTAAAACTGCCATTGTTCCATTGACTGCAGCTTGCAGTTTGATTGCAAATTTAAGATTAATGCTCAAATTAAAAAGTATTTTACCTTTGAGTCAATACAGGGCTCTGGGCAACCCCAGAGCGGCTTGTGGCCTTTTCTTTTGTTTTGCAAACAATGCCTAAAAAAGTTTTTCCCTGTGTTCAAGAAAATTTCTTTTTAACAGTGTTACAGATTTATTCAAATGTTTAAAATAATGCTTAAATTCAAAGATTTTTGCTTCTAGTAAACTGGTAATCACTAGAAAATTTTGCCTCTATGTATGGCTAATATAGCTTTACATTATGTAAGAAAAATGTTTATTGTTTCTGCTTCTTTACGAGAAGCCAAAAGTTTTAATCTTTCAGTATATATTGTTTCCTAAGTGGAAAGTATTTTATTAACTAATGCTTCTCAAGGGAAGCTTACCTTAAATCCTTGCTCTCACCCAAAAGATTCAGAGACAGTATCCTTTTGTTATTTGGTGTTTTGGTTTGCTGCAAGGGGTTTTGCAGAAAATAAAGAAAGCTTTTATAATTGTTGTTAATTGGTAATTAAAAATTAGTTGTGCCGAAGACAATTCTTTGGCCAGAAAAAACATTATTGTAAAGTCATTTTTCTCATCCTCCCAGCCAATCGTTGGCCACGTGGGCCCAACTAGCTGCTGTGGAGCGGAGTCTTAAGACACACAGTTGCCCCTATTCCAGCACAAATAATCTGGTTGTGTGCTGTAGATGGTGTTTTAAAATGCTGAACAATCAAACCTTAATTTATATATTGATAGTCAATGCTATATCTCTGAGCTCATAATTACTTAAAATTGTTCATCCCTCAGATACTATTAATTCTCAAATTTACAATTGCTTATACATATTTCTAGTTAATAAATAAATAAATTATGCACGTGTGACTCTTAATAACTTTTCTAGCCTTCTAGTTACAACCGTTCCTTAAGAAAAATAATTGAAAGTGCAATTAGTCACTGCCCCTTTGCAGCCAAATATTTAAAATGTTTTGTCCAAAAAGTTATTAATTCAAAAGGTTAGATATTGTAAAATTTTAAACTTTAACCTCTTAAAAGACAAAAGAAAGAAATTGTATCCCTATATATACTATTTAGTGCATTTCCATGCACACTATTTAAAACATACCTTTATTTTCAAAATTTGAGATTAAAATGTCAAATTTAATAAATGCTTTTTAGTATCTTAAAAGGATCTACTTATTGGCTTATAGATTGATCCTAAAACAGCTACCTTATTAGGAAAGGGAAAAACAGGTTCTCTCCACAGAACTCTACAGAAGCATATTGGTAATTCGTGTGCTGAGCTGACAGGTAAGTTAACTCAGTGTCCTGATTAAAAGGACTAAAAGATTAAATTCATGTTTTAGATCCATCCTTGCTTGTCATTTTTCCAGTTTAGACTAGCTTCTAGCCTTTTAACTTTATGGCAATAGTACATCAGAGACTGTATATTCAGACTTAGTAAAATTAGTCATTTAATAGAGTCATAATGATTTTTCACTCTTCTTAAGTGTGACCAGCCATTCTAACTCAATCTTAGACTGGTCTAATATTCAGTTCAATTATTAGAGATTCCTATATTCTAAATTACCTAGCAAAGTTAATTCAGAGCAAAGGCTCATCTTGCCTTTACCTTATTTGTCCTAAACTTTTTGCAAACTGACAATAAAGGTCAGTCTGCAGCGGAACGCCGCTGGCACCCAGTTACTTCTAATTTGAGATTAACTTTAGCTTTACAATTTGCATCTAAATAAAGTACCTTGACTTCTCCAAACAGAAAATTTACATTACTACACTCTAACTGTTTAGTATTCTTCCTTCTCTCAAGCAGGTCAATCTACATTCTCCGGTTCTCCGCCCAGCCCCTAAGAGCAAACAGGTGGTTCTGCTAATCTCAGCATGTGGCCTTTCAGTCTAAGATAAGATTTAGATTTACCAGGAGAGCTAGGGAAGTAGAAATTTCATATATATTTACAAAGATTAGTTCTTATTTTGATAGATATAGGCTTAGTCCCTTAACTGGCCTCTGGCTTTTTACCCTTGCTGTTACTGCAAGGTGTCCTTAGTTCCTCAGGCTACTGGGAATAACAGAGATGAAGAGAAAAGACCTTCAGCTCCTAGTTTAACCAAAATTAATGGTGTTAATACTGACATAATTCTTGTCTAGGCCTTGCTAAATCTGAGGTTGACAAGTCTCACATAGAGGCCTCGCAATAACTCAGAATTGCGATACTGATTCATAATCATATGAATACGGTATGGGTACCGCTTGGCGCAGGAGATCACTGCGGAGGGAAGGTCCAATTTGACCGTTTCTGAGTTCCCTGTGCGACACACCTGATTTGAAAGAGGTTGGTATCCGACTCCAGCTAAACACTAAAAATACTTACGGCTCTGCCTCCCCTCCCCAAAAGATACCAAGAGCCACAGATGTGAGTTGTTACTCACGGGAGGAATCAGGTAAATGTCCACCCAAGTCAAGGTTAAGGCCCACTCATCTACGGATGAGAAAATCTTTTGATCACCTCTGTTAAGCATTGCCTATTTAAACTTAATTAACAGGGGGGAAAGAGATTGGAGACCTTGCTGTCGTAAGAGCAGGCCCTTCACTGCCTCCCACCCAAAAAATAAAAAGCCAATTGGCCTTGTACTAGGAGCCAGCCAGTCTTAATCGCTTCTCACTGTTTCCCCTGCCTGTCACCCAAAATTGTGGATAATTATCAGTTCAGTGTTATTCTAAAATTGTTTAGCTAAACTCAGCCAGGGTTCCAACGCCCTACTTAAAAGGCAAACAGGTAGCTACCTATTCAGCACTAATTAGCATTATAAAGTCAGAGCCTACAGCCTTAGCCAGATACAGTTTACCATTAGAATAGTTAAGAAATCCCACGGAAATAGGTTTTTCTTTAGCCCTAGGAACTTAGGCAGAACTATTGAACATAGATAATCTTTCTGCCACAGGCCACCCCTTTTTTATATTTTTATTTTTGTTATCTAATGGGGGGAAATGTGGTCTCCCTTCCCCCAGCCTGGAACCTGCCTGCTCTAGGGTGGAGCTACCGGCTCATTCGTCCTGCCACGCCCACTGCTGGAACCTGACTCTGCTGCCTGGAGGCACACACGTGTTTGTCCTGCTACTGGACCCTGAGTTACTCGGCGGGAAATTGGGTTCCCTCCCCCTTCCTTTATAAACTGAGTGTTTGGAAATATTAAATTGAGCCTCGATCAGAATCTGTTTGTCCTGGCTTCATTCTTTTCTTCCGCCCCGTCTAGATTCCTCTCTTTGCAGGGAACTGCCATTCTCAGTGAACCGTTCGTGTTGTGGACCGCGGGCGGGCCGCAACAGGCTGGGGGAAGATGGAATATACAGTAGACTAGAATAGGAATTATGGCAAGGGCACAAAGCCTTTGCCCTGGCTTCTAAGATTAAGCTGACCTTAGGTGGGGCTGTTTTTGATACTAGTTGTTAACATTAAATTTTATTCCACATGGTTCCTGCAAGTCCTTCTGTGTTTGCATTCCGCTGTTTTATGTAAGAATTCGGTAACCTCACTTTACCTTGCCATTGTGTCACCTAACTTCCCTATTTTCTTCTGTATAAAAAGTTTGATGCTCGATTTGACACATTACATTCAGATCCACACTCCCTTGTGTCGAGAGTCTGTTTGTCACTCCTCCTTCTTGCCGACTCCTTTGCCCACCTACAACCAGAAACCCTTTCAGCGCAGATAGGAGACCCAGAAAGGGTTAGTCTGCGGCAGTGGGGGAGTCTGTTTCTGTGTGTATTTTCAGCCAATAGGCTAGGAAAACTCTGTGTTGAGAGCAGCATCCACTCTTGCTGTTTACTATACTAGGATGCAAATTGCAGAGGAGTTCCTGGGGAAGGCAGAGGTAGGCTGAAGAATCACAGAGGAAGAAGACATTGTACTCCAAAAACCAGGTGTTGAGAAGGAGAGAGTGAGCCAGCCAAGGCAGCTCTGGTGAGAGCTTGGAATGTTAGAGCTTTGGATTAGCATTTGATGTATATATGAAAAATAGGAAATTTCTATATGTGTCAAGATAATAAAACGAGGGGGTATTGGAAAGGGCAGGCGTCCTCTGACAAGTTTCCTTTTTATGCATAAAGTCTCCGTGCTACATGTGTTCAGTGCTTGCAGAAGCCAGAAGAGGGCATCAGACCTCCTGGGCCATCTTTCCAGCTCCAAAGGCTACTTTAGTAAGGTTGTTTGGAAGGATTTGGAGGGCCATTTTGCAATCTTTGGAACCTTCTCTTAATATCTGAGGAAGATTAGGATATGAGATATGTATGTATGGGCTGGAGAGATGGCTCAGTGGTTAAGAGCACCGACTGCTCTTCCAAAGGTCCTGAGTTCAAATCCCAGCAACCACATGGTGGCTCACAACCATCTGTAATGAGATCTGATGTCCTCTTCTGGTACATCTGAAGACAGCTACAGTGTACTTAGATATAATAATAAATAAATCTTAAAAAAAATATGTATGTACATATAATTCTCCAGCCTCGGTCATTGGATCTAAGTTTATGTACTTATGAAGTGCCACTGCAAAGCAGTTTATAAAAGGTTTTCATCAGTCCTGTGAGAGATTGCTTGAATTTTGTTTATTTATTTAATGTATTTATTTTAAATGGACAGGGCCATCACTCAAGACATGTTATATCTGAGACAGAGAATCAGTTCCAGCACTCGTGTCTCAGATCAGTTCTATCAGGGATCTTTTCCTCACCATGGCTTTATCCTGATCCATAGGCAGAAGACAAAGCAAGCATGGCATGGTCTTTTGAAATCTCAAAACCCACTTCTATATCTCACTTCCTCCAACCTTCCTGTTGCTGATACCCTTGAATACAGTTCCTCATGTTGTTGTGACCCTCCCCCCACCATAAAATTATTTTCATTGCCACTTCCTAGCTGCGATTTTGCTACTGTTATGAATCATAATGTAAATATCTGTGTTTTCTGATGGTCTTAGGTGTCCTCTGTGAAAGTGTCCTTCATCCCCTAAAGGGGTTGTAGTGGCTATTCCTGGTTGTCAACTTGACTATATTTGGAATGAACTACAATCCAGAATTGGAAGGCTCACCAGTGACCCTTATCTGGAGGCTGGGAGATAGAATTTTCTGATCTGGATCTTAGTATGGAGATCTTGAGGCATAGTGGCTATGGATTCCAGAAGATTAAATCTCTGAGTTCAAGGTCATCTGGGATTAAAGGTGTGGTGCAACACACCTTTAATCTGGGCTACACCTTCTGCTGGAGACTATATAAGGACATTGGAAGAAGGGAGTCTTGCTCGTGCTCCCTTGCCTGCTTGTTGTGTGGGACTGAATAACTGCTAGATCCTTGGACTTCCATTCACAGCTACTACTGAACCATTGTTGGGAATTGGACTGCAGACTGTAAGTCATCAATAAATTCTTTTACTCTATAGAGACTATCCATAAGGTCTGTGACTCTAGAGAACCCTAACTAATACAGGGGTCTTGACCCAAGGTTGAGACCACTCTGCTAGTCCCTCTCAGCGTCACTCTCTGGTGACTGAGCTTTCAAATATAGGAGCCTCTGTGAGCCATTCTTATTCAAAGCAACACTGCCTGGTTGCTCAGACCTGCAATGCCTGCACTAGGATGAGGGCAGGAGGATCAGAAACTCGGGTTATCTGCAACTACATAGTAACTTTGAGGCCAGACTGGGCTACAAGTAAACCTGCCTACTATGAAGGAAGACCCGCAGTCCCAAGATTGTAAAAGCCAGAGTTTGGGAGTGCTTTCTCTCCATGACTGAACTGCTGCACTCATGAGGGCTGCCACTGGGCGTGACTGCACAAGTCCTAGATAAGATCAAGCTGGCCAACGTTCTAATGTGGGAATGACTTACCTACCCTTAGCTGAGGAGCTTCAGAGAGCTAATGGGTGTGGAAGGAGGAAGAGTCCAGTTTTTTTAAGGTAGCTCACACACCGTAGAATATATTAGCAATAAAAACTGTACTCAGTGGGATATTTAAAAGAAAAAGAGACATAATACTGAAAAGAGCTGAGAAGGTGGAGATGGACCTGGGAGGAGTTAGGGAAAGGAGTAGGGGGGCAAACCCATTACAGACATGTATGAGACTATCAATAATAGTAAGAAAAATACTCCCCACACATGCATGCATGAAAATAAATTAATATATTTCCAAAAATTAAAAGAATTACTGTCTCAAAAAGCAAAGCAATAGCAAACCAGAAAATGGCAATTAAATTCTAGTGTCATGACCACCAAGCTCTATTAAGATGGCAGCAATTTTTTACACATGTTTCAAACTCATGTAAAACCAAACTACACCTTTGGCAATGGACAAAGAGACACCTTGGTTATGGTGTTCTTATAGCTGCCAGGGGCAGAACAGATGACCTGTTCATCCTAGCTTGATGCCTCACTTGATAGCCAAAGTTGTTTTATGCCTAGGACACATAAAAGTCAAATCAAATCCAGGCAGCACAGCACAGGAGGAGGAAGACAGACAGAGACAGAGTTCTGCCATGCAACAGAATATGAGCAGGGAAAGATACCCACAGCCCACAAACCTGCTCTCTGTCCCACAGGCTGGGGGTTGGGGTTGGGATGGAGCATAAACACATAGAACCCTGTCTACCATCACACAGTGCAGCCCAGGAGCAGGAAGACAGAGACCTGGGGAAGCCATGACACTCACAGACCTGCCCTCTGGTCCATGCCACAAACTGACCATAGACATCCATGTGCTGCCACACCAAGTAATACAGATGTAGGACATCATCAAGGAGACAGCCATGTGGGCAGCCTGCAGTGAGAGCTATCACAGTGTATTGAGTATGTGGTAGTCAGACGTTAAAGAAAGCGAGTGGAACAGATTAAGAATTATGAAGAGTGATAGAACTGGAGACTCGAAGGTGGAGAGGAGGAACCTGTTGTAAATGGCCATCCCTGTCACCGGGAGCCATGAGGAGGTTCTAGCCTGAGCTGCTGCCAAGGGTCTGGGTCAGTGGCTACACAGTGGCAGGGGTAGGTGTCAATGTCTGTGGATCATATTACCACTAGAGAACATGGGAATGTCCCTGATTGGAGCAGCCACCAGAGACCACATGGATGGCCAAAGGCTGTGCAGAAGACTTTTGTCCTTCACTGGCTGCGGTGCTCTGGAGAGCTTGCCCCATTTCTCACTAGTGACAGCACTCAGGAGAGCCAGGGTCTGCTCTTCTTCCCAGGCAGCACAGTGGAGCAGATCCTGGTGGCAGGTGTATGGGTAAGCCAGTCCCTAGGGCTTAAATATGGGAGAGCTGCCACCAACACACACCTGTCTGCCATGGGGTGGCACAGGCCCTGCTTTGCTACCTCCAACAGTCAGTAAAGCTGCCCACAGGGTCATGAGAGTGAGAGGGATGGCCCTGCTCCTTAAGGCTGCAGCACTCAGGAGGGCAGGCCTTGTGCCTCGCCTGAGCAGCACAGAGTAGAGTTGGCCCTGGTGGTGGTGGGGGTGTGAGGGAGGGAGACCTGTCCCAGCTCCTCACAGGCTGCACCACACTTGGGAAAGTGGGCCCTGCACCTTTACTGGGCAGCACAGAGGAGCTGGCTCAAGAGGTGTGGGTGCAGATGGATAGGCCAAGGGCATGTGAGCAGGAGGGCTGACCCTACCTCCTGTCAATGGCAGCATTGGGTGACCTAACCAAAGCAGTGCTGGACCGCATGCCCTAGAGGTGCAGATAAGGGAGAGCTGGCCTGCCAACCAGCTCAGCTACCACCCAGGCTCGGATCTAGGGCTCTGAGTTGGCCCATCCCAAAATCTCTATCATCTGTGAGTGGTTAGGACATGTGAAAGGGCCAGTCCTCCTGATCCAAAGCTTCAGGATCTCCATGGCACGGGGCAGCAACAGGATAACCTGGAGGAGTCCGGGTGAGGATACAATATTGATGGTGTCACAGAAGAAGCCACGGGTCTCTAACCAGACTGTAATTGTAATTGTAATGAACGTTTGCAAGTGAAGTGTGGACAGAGGAGCACACTGTGGACCATTGTGACATATTACACCTTCCAGGATGAGATGTTTTCTATGCTTTCATTCTTCGTTGTGTGTTTGCATGGTTTTTATTTCAGGAGGAGGTTGCAAAGGTGAAGGACAGATGCGAGGAACAAGGAGATGACTGAGATTAGGGTGCATGATGGGAAACTCACAAAGAATCAATAAAGGTTTAAAAAAAAACTAATTACTTCCTTGATTGTTCTCCCATGATTATGTTTGTGATCTTCCTGTAAGTTTTATATTACCCATATTACAATAGACACACACACTCTGTCTTTCCTTGGTCTCAACATATAAATAGGTGATATCATATTGTGTATCTCTCCTACTGCAACCAGCTTTAAATATTATAATAATAATTATTATTATTAGTGTGTGTGTGTGTGTGTGTGTGTGCATGAATATCTGTCACAGCATGTAAGTGTCAGAGGACAACTTTTGGGTGACAGTTCACCCTCGGACCTTGTCAAAGCCAGATCTCTCCCTCTCTCTGTAGTGTGCTACAGGTTAGGTACCCTGCGAACTTCTGGGTGATTCTCTATGATAAGTTATTTCTCAACACTGGTGAAGTGAGCCAATTCAAGCTAGATTAAAATATATAGAAGCAGGTTTATTGGGAAACTGCTCTTGGGTAGGAGAGTTTACTGGCTCCAAAGAAGGAGGCCAGAGAAGTCACCATGGGGAAGGAGAGAGAGGAGAGTAGGAAGATGGTGCAAGCAGAGAGAGGGAGAAAAGAGAGAAAATAGGTAGGGGGAGGCTTGAGGAGACCAAAATGTCTGGATTATATAGGGAAGAGCCTTCAGGAGAAGGGCAGCCCAGTCCCTGGGCTGGAGAGTTCAGGGTTGGGAGGCAGGCATGCACTGAGTGGTGCCAGGAGACCCTGGAGGGCAGGTCTGCTGTGGTGTGTGAAATAGGTACCACAGTTCCTGTCCCTGGGTCTGAAATCACATACTTTCTGCTTCTCCATTCCTCTGTAGAAGTACAGCATTGCAGATGGGAGCCACTGCATGCAACTTTTGGGGGTGTTTTTTGTTTTGTGTTTTGTTTTTTTGAGACAGGGTTTCTCTGTGTAGCCCTGGCTGTCCTGGAACTCACTCTGTAGACCAGGCTGGCCTTGAACTCAAAAGTCCGCCTGCCTCTGCCTCCCGAGTTCTGGGATTAAAGGCGTGTGCCACCACGCCCGGCTTGTTTGTTTGTTTGTTTTGTTTGTTTTTGTTTTGTTTTTTGGTGCATGCAACTTTTTTACACTGTTCTAGCTAGTCACTTCACACTGTCAGGCTTGTCTAGTTTTTACCTGCCACAAAACTTGCTTTTTCCCAACTTGTTCTAAGATTTCTGTTCATTGACATGTGTAGTTCTGGTTTGAGTCATTTAACATGAGAACTGTTTTCCATTATATTAATGTGTCAAAATTTATTTCTCTTTCTTTTCTCCATAGCATTTCAGTTGTTTCTGAATTTTCAGTGTAGAAATAGCTAATGTTGCATCTTAAAAGTTAATTTTTTTTTTTTACTTTATGTTAGGTGTATGAGTGTTTTGCTTGAATGGATATATGTGCATCCCATGCATGCTTGGTGTCTGCAGTGATCAGAAGAGGGCATTGAATGAATTTTCTAAAACTGGAATTACAGAGGGTTATAAACCACCATGGGGATGCTGGGAATTGAACCCAGGTCTTCTGCAAAAGCAACAAGTAGTCTTAACCTCTGAGCCACCTCTTCAAATCCAAGACTTTATCTTACCGAGTCTATCTGAATCTGATGACTCGGGCCTGTCAAAATGGATCAGTTTGTAAAAGTTATTGCCACCAAACCAGAGGACCTCAATTCAGTCTCCAGGACCTACGTGATGGCAGCAGAGAACTGATTCTCACGAGTTGTTCTCTGCCCTCCCCACAAGTGCCCCGCCCCCAAGGATGCACAACTGAATACACAAATATAATTTTTTTTTATTTTTTTAAAGATTTATTTATTATATGTAAGTACACTGTAGCTGTATGTAAGTACAGCTACAGTACAGCTACATCTCGCCAGCCCCTGTATTCATTTTTTTTAAAAAGTTATATTTGTGGGCTGGTGAGATGGCTCAGCGGGTAAGAGCACTGACTGCTCTTCCGAAGGTCCAGAGTTCAACTCCCAGCAACCACATGGTGGCTCACAACCATCTGTAATGGGATCTGATGCCCTCTTCTGGTGACTATGAAGGCAGCTACAGTGTACTTATGTATAGTAATAAATAAATAAATCTTTAAAAAATAAAATAAAAAAATTTTAAAAATGAATACAATGGTTTCTGTGGGAAATGTGCTGCTGACTATCTGCTGCTGAACGGCAAGATTGGATCTCCCCTTTCCCGTCTGTCATCTGAGCCTGGGGCTGGAGAGATGACTCAGCAGTGAAGACAACTTTTGCAGATGACCTGAGTTCAATTCCCAGTCCCTACAGCAGGTGGCTCAACTTGCCTGTAACTCCAGCTATAGGAGCCTCTAACAAGACTGAGCCTCTGGCTTCCATATGCACCTGTGCTCACATGCACATATAAAGTATAGACACAAACACATAATTAAAATAACAAAAATAAAAGGAAACTAAAGCTCTTCTGTCATTGTTTGTTTGTTGTTTTGTTTTGTTTTATTTGTTGTTTTGTTTTGTTTGAGACAGGGTTTTTTTTCTGTGTAGCCCTGGCTGTCCTGGAACCCATTCTGTAGATCAGGCTGGTCTCGAACTCAGAGATCCACCAACCTCTGCCTCCTGAGTGGTGAGATTAAAAGTGTGCATCATTGCCCAACAGGAAACCATTGCTTTTATAAAATGTGACCAAAGTAACTTTCCAGGATTTAAACAAACAAACAAACAGGAAAGTAAAAAGGATGCAACAGAAATGCCTACCTTTGCCAGGCATGGTGGCACACGCCTTTGATCCCAGCACTCGGGAGGCAGAGGCAGACGGATTTCTGAGTTCGAGGCCAGCCTGATCTACAGAGTGAGTTCCAGGACAGCCAGGGATATACAGAGAAACCCTGTCTCGAGAAAAAGAAAAGAAAAAAGAAAGAAAGAAATGCCTACCTTGGAACTGGAGCATCAGGGATAGGGCACAGCCTAATTAAATAGGCTGGGGATGTGGCCCAATGGACAAGATGCTTGCCCAGCATGCACAGAGCCTTGTTGAACCCTAGAACTGCATAGGTAGGTTTGTGATGTAGTAACCCATGCCTACAATCACAGCACTTGGGAGGTGCAGGCAGGAAAATCAGAAGAGGTTTGAGGCTCATTCTTAGCTACAAAGATAGTTTGATGTTGGCCTGGACTGTGCTAAAAACAAAAGAACTAGGACAACTTTAGCTTGATGAGGACATTAGCTTCTCTAGGGTTACACTTGTAAGCAGCTCCATTCACCACCCACCTCCACCCTCACCTTCTGCACACCTATTTTATTTTATTATTTTCTTGTTTCATTATTTTATTTCTGAGACAAGGTTTCATTGTGTAGCCCTGGTTAGCCTGGAACTCAATATATAGATCATGCTAGCCTGGAACTCACTAATCTCTACTTGCCTCTGTTTCCTGGATGCTGAGATTAAAGATTGGCATCACTATACCCAGCAGACACATTTTTAAAAATTATTTATTTGATTCTCCTCTTTCTGTGCCCCATCTCGTGTGTGTGTGTGTGTGTGTGTGTGTGTGTGTGTGTGAAATATGTATGAAGTATGTATGTGCATTTATGAGAGTGTGTATGTATGGTGTGGGTGGTATGTGTGTATGTGGGAGGAGTGTATGTAGTGTATGTGTGTATATGTGTGTGGGGATTGTGTGTATATGTGGGGGGATTGTGTGTATGTGTGTGTTGTATGTATGTATGTATGTATGTATATGGGAGTGTGTGCATATGGTATGTATGTATGGGTGTATGTTGTACATATGTATGTATATGGGAGTGTGTGTTGTATGTATGTATGTATTTATGTGGGAGTATGTATATGTGGTGTGTGGAGCATGTATGTGTGTGTTGTGTAGTGTATGTATGTGTAGTGTGTTGTGAGAAGTGTGTGTGTGTGTGTTGTATGTACGTGTATATGTGGGAATGTATGTATGTGGTGTATGTGTGGGTGTTGTGGGTGTGTGTTGTATGTATGTACTTGTTAACATAAATGTGTGCACATTTGAGGATGTGGAGCCCAGAGGCAGATTTTTGGGTGTCTTCCCACCTTGATGTTTTGAGGTAGAGCCTCTCACCTGACTAAGCATTCTGGCTAATGAGCTTGAGGTGTGTGTTTCAGCCCCCCTCCCTACAAACTGCTGGGGTTACAAGGAGCTGGAACCCCAGAACTTTATACCAAACACCCAATTCTTCAATACAGAGCACTCAGTGAACCAAATAATTCCTACAGTAAAAACCCATCTACCAGAACCTCTATTTTGGGTAGGTAGCAGTCTAGAAACAGCACGTCCTTTGCAAAGTGTCCTTACAGCCCTACCAGGCTGGGACAGGACAAGTCTGCCTCTGCTTCAGTGCTCAGCCTAATTCATATCCAAGGTCCATGGAACAGACACTTCTCAGGTAGTCTTGCTGAGTATGCCACCTTGAACTACACAGAACTATAATCCCAGCCCACGGGAGTCTGAGGTTCTATGGTCTGGAGTTCAGGGTGATTCTCAAGAAATAGAAGGAGATGGGGGCAAGCCTGGGATACATCAAACTCTGTCTCAAAAGGCTAAGCAACAACAACAAAAGGTAGGAAATAAAGATACACATCAATAATACACCAAAAACATGGACCAAGAAAAAAAAATGATTTGTCAGGAAGACTATAAATTCCAGGTTAGGCTGGCTATAGTATGTGCCACAACAACACAGTGGTATTTGTCTAGCTTAAAGCCCTGTGGCTCTGAATGGTACAATGACCTCCCACTTTGTTAAGGTGAGGGATGTAGTTCAGTTTATAGAGTGTTTGCCTAGCATACAAAATTGCCTTAGGTCTGACACCCAGCACCACATAGAGTGGTTAGATGGCATTGACATTCCAACCTTCAGGAGCAGGAGCAGAAGGAGAAGGATCAAAGTTCAAGGCCATGCTGGGTGTGGTGATCCAGAGTGCCTTTGCCTGCCCCTACTCCAATCAACCCATTTCCACTAGGTCTCAGGGTTTCTATCCCATGGTAATGAAATACCATGATCAAAAGCAACTTGAAGAGAAAAGGGTGATAGTGTTACTAGAATTTCTGGAAATTTCTACTGGAATTGCCTCATATTACCAGAGAAATTGGGGCACCCATTGGGGCTCTGCTTCTTCATCACTGAGGGAAGTCAATTTAAGACAGGAACCTGAGCCGGACGTGGTGGCACATGCCTTTAATCTCATCACTTGGGAGGCAGAGGCAGGCAGATTTCTGAGTCCGAGGCCAGCCTGGTCTACAGAGTGAGTTCCAGGACAGCCAGGGCTACACAGAGAAACCCTGTCTTGAAAACAACAACAACAACAACAACAAAAAACCAGACAGGAACCTAGAGGTAGAAACTGAAGCAACAGCTGTGGAGAAACACTGCTCTCTAGTTTTCTCACCGTGGCTTGCTCATGCTGCGTTCTTACACCCTCCAAGGCTGGCACTGCTCCCAGTAGGCTGGGTCCTTCCACATCAACCACTAATCAAGAAAATGCAGTACAGACTTATCTATAGGCAAATCATATGGAGGCATTTTCTCAATGGAGAGTCCCTTTTCGGAAATGACTCTAGCTTGCATCAAGTTGATATAAAGTTACCCAAAACACACCTTATACTAACATCTAGGACTTTTTTGTTTTTAATTCACTATACCTGTTTATTTGACTTCAAAAGACTGTATAGGCAAATAGAGCATACAATACTACTCATGTGTCTGGCTCATTACAGAATTTCAGCTCACCTATGCTGTGCCAACTGGTAGAGTTTCTTACATATTTAGGTCTGAATAATAATAATCTGTTGTATCTTCTTGTTGTTGTTGTTGTTTAGACAGGGTTTCTCTGTGTAGCCCTGGCAGTCCTGGAACTTGCTCTATAGACCAGGCTGGCTTTGAACTTAGAGATACACCTGCTTCTCAGCCTCCTGAATGCTGAGATTAAGTGTGAGTGCCACTGCCACCTGGCTTATTTCTTTCTTTATAGGTTGTGGACATGTAGGTTGATTCGATACCTTAGCTATATTAAGTAGTCAGTGCATATATCTATTCAACATATTGATTTTGTTTCCTTTTGCTATATGTATAATACTGGAATCATAGCATCTTTTTTAAAAAATTATGATACTTTACTTTTATTATTTTTACTTATGTATATATGTGCACATCTATTTGTGACTGTAAGAGAAATGCCCCTGGAGACCAGAGAGGGCATCAGATTTTCCCCTACAGCTGAAGTTACAGACAGTTGAGAGCCACTTAATGTGGGTGCCAGAATCTGAACTCCAGTCCTCTGTAAGAGCAGCAAGCACTATTCACTGTTGGGCCATCTCTTCAGACCCCATATGGTAGTTTTGGTCTTAATATTTTAGGGAAACCTCAACTGCTTTCCATAATAACTCCACTAAATTTACATCGTCATCAGCAGCTGCAAGGATTGCGTTTTCCTCATAGTCTCATAGCACCCATCACTTGTCTTTTATAGTTAACAGTCTGTTCATAGTTAATAGGAGCTGGTGAAATGGCTAAGAGCACTGGCTGCTCCTCCAGAGGAACTGGGATCGACTCCGAGCACCCGCTGGGATCTGGCGCCCTCTTCTGGCCTCACTTTGCTACAAACTTGCAGACAGAACACGCCTACGAATAAAATAATAAACCTAAAGAGATGATCCCCATTTTTGCAACTGTGGGAGAGCTTGGGTGTGCATTTCCCTAGTGATCAGTGATATGGAACACTTTTCCTAGCTATTGTCATTTACATTATATTGGTAAGTTGTCATAAGCTGTTTGAGCTCATGGAGAACCTGGCTCTGAACTCAAACTTGTACCCTCATCCCTACCTCCACCCCCTGTTTCAGACACGAGCATGTTTGTCTCAAAAGTATTTTGCAAAGAGTAGGGATGGGCTGGCCTTCCAACTCTGACAGAGAGGGAACAGTGTCAAGGATCTAGAAGTCTGGATCATGGCAAACATGGCACTGGCAGGCCTTGCCCTTCCCCTTTCCCCTTCCCCCCTTTCCCACTTTCCCCTTCCCCCCTTCTCTTTTTCCCCCACCCCCCACTCCTGCTAAACCATAGATAACATTCCTAAAGCTAGCCACTAAGGTCCCTTATGTGGCCCCACCCCAGCTCACAAGCCCCCTTTCTCCCAGTCCCATTTAACCCTGAAGATCTTTCCCACGTCAATTCTCCTTGCTTTTCCAGGAGACAGCCTTGGCAATTTGAAATCAGTCTTTTTCCCTTTTCACCCACAGAGAGGCTATTTTGTATTCTTTACCGTGTTCATTTTCAGGATTAGTAAAGTTACCAGTCTCCGTATCGACCTTATCTATGATTGAAGGTTTTAATTTCATACTAAAAGAGCTCCAAGTCAAAATTGTATTTTAAAAAAAAGTCTATTTATTTTATGTGCATTGATATTTTGCCTGCAAGTATATCTGTGAGGGTCCGAGATCCCTTGAAACTGGAGTTACAGACAGTTGTGAGCTGCCGTGTAGGTGCTGGGAATTGAACCCAGGTCCCCTGAAAGAGCAGTCAGTGCTCTCAACCACTGAGCCATTTCTCCAGCTTCCAAAATTGTTATTTTTAAGGCTCAAACCAAACAGGGATAAAATTGCAAAATCCTAACATTATATAAGCTACTAACTATTAAAGATATTAAGATATACAAGTTAACTGAAATTACTTTTGGTGACACATCCGCTCCTGGCAGCACCCCTAACCTCTAAAGAAGATGATGGGCACAGGAGAACCTCCAGCTAGAGCTTGCTTTAAATGTGGCAAAGCTGGATGGACATTGGACTATAAACCATCCCTCACCTCTACTGCTTGCAGCACACTGTCCAAACGGTGGACAAGCCGGACACTGGGGAGTTGATCACTCTACTTTGCCTAGACAGATGTGACAGTTCCCCCACCCCCCACCCCTCAAGTTTCTTACTCCACAGGAAAGTCTGTCAGATCTTCTAGGCCTGACTGGCAAAGACTCACACTGCCATGGGACCTCTGCCCCTCACCAACCATGGAGGAACCTAGGGTGATTGTTCAGGTGGCTGGGAAGTCTGCCGTCATTTTTAACAGATATGGAAGCTGTTTGTCTACACTTCCTGTTTACTCGGGTGAAATGTATCCTTCTCGGGTCTCGGATGGGATTCATGACTAATGAGAGTTCTGTTAGTTTAACAGTAGCAACCAAGGTTTCAGATGCCTTCTCAGTCCTCTTTATTTGTAAAAATCAGGCTTCAAGCCTCACTCTTCCAGAGCTGCTACTACTAGGTCTACACACAGTCTACTGTGTTACCAGACTCAGAAATCAGCTTTCCAGGTAACTTATTACCATTCCTTCACTTAAAGGAACTCCCTTTACAGTGACTGCTTCCAGTAATCAACCACCTGTGTACTGTGGTGAATCATTACATAAAAAAAAAAAAAAAAAAAAAAAAAAAAAAGATGTTAAGAACAAGGTTTATGTAAGGTCTGAGGAAATGAAAGTTTAAGTTGTGAGGGACCTAAGAGACTGTTTTAGGGTCTAAGAAGGTGTTTTAAGTAAGTTGTATAAATTTGAGTTATGAAGGTTGTTGGACTTGAAAGGTTAAATGGTGATTTTTAGCAATAATCGCACCTCAGATAAACCTCATTGGCTACGATTCTGCCACTGCACAAAGCTAAATGATCATTTTCAAAAAGAGATTTACGGCAGATAAAAGTGATTTACGGCAGATAAAAGAAATAAAAATGCTTCGTGTTCCTTTTCTTCACTCTGCTTCTGCTGTATTAAGACTTCCAAGGGTCACAGTTTTAGCATTGATCAAGGGAGTTCATTTGTAGTCGGCTGGCCTGATGCTGCTTGTATTCTAATGCTAGTTAGGTCCCTTAAAACTGCTTGCATGAGAGGGTCTGCTTAAAAGACACTGAAGGACCCTGCCCCAGTTAATTCTGATTGGTAAATATAAATGCCAGCAGCCAATGGCTGGGGAGAAGAGACATAGGTGGTGTGTGTGTGTGTGTGTGTGTGTGTGTGTGTGTGTGTTTGTGTTAGGTTTCCCAGGTGGAACAAGGGGAGGGAGAAAGCTGCCATGCCTTAGGAGAGTGTGCAGGAAAGGGGAGAGGAGAGCTGCTATGGAAGAAGAAGAAGAAGAAGGAGAAGAAGAAGAAGGAGAAGGAGAAGGAGAAGGAGAAGGAGAAGAAGAAGGAGGAGGAGGAGGAGGAGGAGGATGGGGGGGCAGAGAAGAGCCACCATGTAAAAGAGCCAAGAGAAACATGGCCCAGAGGCTGCTCAATTGGGTCAAGAGCAGCCAAGATGGAACATAGAATTAAGTAAGCAATACTGGGGTTATGGATAGAAAGTCGATTCTAACAGCATGGAGGTTAGGCAGCTGCCCAGCTATGGTGCTGCTTAAGGCATATTAAAATATAAAGGCTGTGTGTGTGTGTGTCTTTTATCTGAAAATATAAATGGTGTAAGGCAGGAAGAAATCCATGCCAGGATCTATTAAAATATTCATATTACAAGTTCTGATAATATTATTATAGTCACAATCTCAAGGTTTTAAGTTTGCTGTGCTTGTCTTCTGAGTATAGACTTAAAAGTGTTTCTCATTGTGCTAAACCTATGCACGCTCAGTCTCCTGGACAGAGAAAAGGAGCCCCTCTGTCACAGTCTGTAGTCGTACTGAAAAGTGAAGACTAAGCAAACGTTGGCCCTTCTCCTTCATAGTATTCATGCTTTTAGCCCAAAATCATTCCACAAGCTTCCTCCATGACACAGAGCTGTGAGTCTACTGTCTTTTCTACATGGTGGGCCTCAGTACAGATTATAAACAGTGGTAATGCTAATATGCCTAGAACTTTTTAAAATGTATTTATTTTATGTATGTGAGTACACTGTCGCTTTCTTCAGACACACTGGAAGTGAGCATTGGATCCCATTACAGATAGTTGTGAACCTCCATGTGGTTGCCGGGAATTGAACTCAGGGCCTCTGGAAAAGCAGTCAGTGCTCTTTACCACTGAGCCATCTTTCCTGTCCATAAATTTCTTTTGTAAACTGAGAAAGGGGGTGGAGAGGGGGGGGGAAGGAAAGAAAAGAAGAGAAAAGAAAAGAAAAGAAAAGAAAAGGATTTTTTTAAGCTTCAGGGAATTGACTTGACTCCACTTCTCATGTGTCAAATGGACTCTGGTTAACAACTCTTGTCAATAAAAGCCTAAGGTGCCCCACCTATTGACTATTCCAGATGGTGTTGTTTTGGGACTTGTCTCCCCCAACTACCAAGTCCATGGGCCTAAAAGTTTCAAATGTACAACTAAGAAAATATTTTTCTGTCTAAGCTCCTTCATTTTATCTTCTGCCCCATGTGTGTGTGTGTGTGTGTGTGTGTGTGTGTATCCTGCCAGATCCAGGTGTTCCCTCAACATCTGCATCCAGGACAGCTTCAAACCAGCTAGCCGTAGGTTGTCTTGCCTCACAGACTGCGTCATCTAGGCCTGAACTTTCTTAGCCCCAGATAGTCCTACAGAGCCTGGACAGCAAGTGAAGCAGCCAGTTCTCCCAGGGCTTGACCAGCATTCCAATTTGCTTAGGGTCACCAAAAATAGTGTTGCCCAAGACAGCAGGAAGCAGTCTAAAGAACACGAGACTCTCCCTCCTTCCTGCCTCAACATCACCCCTTCCTAGTTCCTCATTTCTTTAATTAAACAAAAAAGGGAGGAATGGTACTATATAGGCAATCCCAATGGCCTGCTTTCGGGGACCTAGCAGCTGCTTACATCATAACCTTCTGCGGCCAGGGTCCCCAGATGTGTACTGGATTAAAGTGACTCCAGCCATCCCACCATCCCAGAGCTCTCTCAGCATTCTCTCTCTGTGTCTCCCTCTCCACCCCCCTACCCCTCCCTCTTTCCTTCTCTCCCTCTCTCTTCCTTCCTTCCTCTCTCCATCTCCCTCTCCTCCTCCCTCCCTTCTCTCTCTTTCTTCCTCTCTCTCCCTCTCTCCCTCTCCTCTTCCCTCCCTTCTTCCCCCCACACCCCCATGGTCTGCATGGTAACATTTCTGGCCTTGTTCTTTGAGACTGGTAAACCAGGCTAAGCACTGCCCCCAATAAACCTGCTTTTATACTTTTTAAATCTCATTTGATTTGGTTTATTACATTGGCAAAGATACTTATTACTGAGACAGAAACCTATTATGGCAGCAATCGCCCCTCCCTTCCTCCCGGTCTCGAGCCCACCCCACCCCCACGCCCCAGGCAATTCCAGTAAGGAATTCATTCTGTGAGCTACCACTTTAGCAGGAGCATCGTTTAGTAAGCTAATAACCTGCTCTGCATCAGGTGTTATTTTGCCTTAAGAATTTACCTGAGAGTCACCAGAATGCCACTGGGGAGTAGAGCCAAATCCTCAGTAGATATAGGCAGATAAGGACATGCCCTACTCATGTAAGTCATTGAGGGTGCATTGTGTGGAAAGGTTGAGCTTAGAGAATGATGGGGGATTTGCTATTGAGTAATACGATTGTTTTGTATTACATCTGGAGCTATGTGGACATTTTGCTCTTGTAGTTTATTTCAAATGAAAGTTAAGCACTCACCTCAGTATTAATTAGACAATCAGGAGAGAACACATCTGTATAACAAATGATCTAGGCTCAGAAATATAATCAGCATGGGCTTAGGCGCTTTATATCTGAGTTGCAGTTGTTGCTATACTAGAAGTCGGGTGTGCACACTCTTTTCCATTGAAGAGACCATTGATCAGTCTGTACTGTGTTATTCTATCTGTGAGAGGAAACAAACAACAAAGAAACAATAACTAAGCTCTGGGGCAGCTAATCCATAGGTCAAGCAGCAGAGGAGACCCTCCCCAAACCCACCCCACTCCATCAGATGCCCCATGCTCCACCCTCCACCAACTTGGAATTCCAGCATTGCTCCAGCAGCCTTTCTGTGCTCTATCCACTTGGCAGTGGAAAGGGCCAGAGTGGCTTGAGCCCAAGGACTTCTGTGTTCCCAGTAAACATTACTGCTGGCTCACTGGAGGCCAGGAGTCTTCCCACATAGAACTGTGAATAAAGATCTTGTTTTGCGACCCTGAACTCTGCCTCCCTCAGCACCTCTGTAATAGAGCCAGCTGGACTTCAGCACCAATGGGCAAGGCTACAGCTATTACCACATTCCTCTGTTTGACAATATGTATGTCTGTCAGGTGACAGTGTTCACTCTGGAAGTTGACACAGTGAATCCACTCCTTTATGGAGGAAGAACCTGGTAAATTTATAATGCTGTATGATGGATTCATGTTTATAATAAAACAAGAGTCTAGGCTGTATAGAACTGTTTATGGGGCAATTCAAGGATTACAAGATTCTGACTGTGGGATTGGTCTTTCTGGATTTGGTAAGTACTTTCCATGACTCTCCTTGGTTTTGTTAAATCTTCTCCCTATGTGTAGATTGGTTAACTTCTTTAATCTTGGAGAGTGGCCTGGAGGAAACTCTCACAGTTATAAAATACAATGGACCCGGGCAATGGTGGCCCACGCCTTTAGTCCCAGCACTTGGGAGGGAGAGACAGGTGGATTTCTGAGTTTGAGCCCATCCTGGTCTACAAAGTGAGATCCAGGACAGCCAGGAGTACACAGAGAAACCCTGTCTTGAAAAAAAAAAACTTAAAAATCAAAAATAAAATAAAATACAGTGGAGTAAAGGGTGGGTATCTAGTGGTCCCATGGCAAGGTGTGCTCCTGAGTAAATACACCATGCAGCAGATCCTGGGTAAAGGAGGGTTAGTGGGGGAATGAAGAGGAGTAAGGGCAGACAAGTGGACATGTAGACAGGCAGACAGATAGAGCATAGAATAGCCATGACTGTGAGTGTTTCTGCTCAGATCAAAGGGTCTTGGAAGCCCAGTGACCATATAGCTCTGAGTAGAGAAGGTATTGCAATGAAAAGGTATCTTGAGACACAGGAGTGCAGGAACCACACAGCTCTGAGGTGGGACCGTGTTCCAAGGGAAGGGCATCCTGAGACAACCACACAGCCTCCTCAGCATAGCTTTTGCAGCTCCCAGAGGAGGGCATTCCCAGCTGAGCTGAGGAATCCCTGAGGAGCCTCAGCTCTGCTCCTTCTCTTCCTTCTTCCTTTCTTCTCTTCATTGCTTCTTGGCCTCTTCCGATGAGTATCACACAAGGCAGCAAATCTCATAAAAGAAACTTATTGGAGTGTCAAGTGAGAGGAGCTACAAACTCAGGGATGGCTGCCCCTGCTTACAGGAGTGTGAATTGAACAAATAGTAGGGCTTATATAGGATTTCTTAGTGTTCATGATAGAGATTTCCAGACTGGAGATTTGGGGATTTCAAGTCCTGATCTTGGGGTGCTCAAGATTTGGTGGGCTTTCATGTTCAAGGATTGGTGGGGTTTTCTGCTCAGCAGAAAGGATTGGTGGCTTTTTTTCCACCCCACCCTCCACCCCTTTCCCAGCATCAGGCCCATGGCTTAGAGTGGAAAGTCCTGCCTGGTCCCAGATGGCCTTGGCTGCGGCACCATCTCTATAGAGCTTCTTGTGGTGGTTGGAAAGGAGGGGCTGCCACTGAGGAGGACTCTTGCAGGACAGCTGCTGCTGAGATGGGGAAAGGATGAGCCGTTCTGGAGAGCTCCTGTGATTGCTGCAGGCTGAGGAACAGTCCTGTACCCTCCATTTTGACAACTCCCGTGGGAGCATCTTAAGGCAGATAGGCTGGGGTAGAAATAATGGGCTAGCAACTTCTTTGATGGAGATTGCTGCAAGCTGCTTTGGGACTACAGTGAGGGTGGAGAAGAGGGGGTGCGCAGAGAGAGACAGACAAAGAGACAGACAGAAACAGACAGACAAACAGACAGAGAGGGAGAGGGAGAGGGAGAGGGAGAGGGAGAGGGAGAGGGAGAGGGAGAGGGAGAGGGAGAGGGAGAGGGAGAGGGAGAGGGAGAGGGAGAGGGAGAGAGAGAGAGAGAGAGAGAGAGAGAGAGAGAGAGAGAGAGAGAGAGAGAGAGAGAGAAGCACATAAAATCCATCAAACCAGATCCTCAAGTATCCAAGTATCCAGGCAAAACTACCTGAGGAAGTCCCTTCAAGCTGATGAAGTCCCTTCAAGCTGAGGAAGTCTCTTCAAGGCAACTACTAACTGACAGAGTCCTGGGCAGAGCAGAGCGTTTCTTCAGGGAAGGCTTCTAAGTAAAAGAACAGAAATCATGAAATTGGGAGCTTACAGACATCCATCCAAAACCAGCCTGGAGAGGCTGAGGTTGCAAGCTGGAGTTCTGGGTTAGGTTTTCACCCCATGACTGAGCATTCAGCTTCTCTATAACACTGCAGGAACTTTTTTACCATGCGTGAGCCCTGGGGATCTCTGTTGGAAATGGTTTACCTGGCAGCTGTTGTCAAGGGCAATTTGCTTGCTGGCTTAATTGGTTGGTTGGTTGGTTGGTTGGTTGGTTGGTTGGTTGGTTGGTCGGTCTTGAGACAGGATCTCACAAATGTAGACTAAGCTGGCCTAGAACCCACAGGGCTCCTCTGGCCTCTGCCTCTGAAGTTCTATGATTGAAGGTGTGCTCCACCATTCACTGACAGGTACAAGATTTTCGCTTTTGATGTTCTGTTTGAAAAGACTGGAGTTTGCACAGGACACACCAAGACCAAGTTCTCAACACAAAGGAGATTTATTTGCTCCAGAGGGACAAAGAGTGTGGATAGAAGACAAGGGAGAGGGGAAAGAAATATTTGCCCCAGACAAAGGGACTGCCTCTGGATAAAGTGGAGACAGACATGGTCCTTAGGCAAATGGCAGTTTATAAAAGTAAAAGAGGAAACCTGTGTTAGGATGAGTTGCTTTGTTTTGATTAGACATATTAATTAAGGTAGCCAAAGGGAGGCTTTTGATTGCTGGACTTTAATATTTTAATACCAGGCTGGCCTTGACCTCAGAGATTCACACGACTCTGCCTCCATAGTGCTGGGATTAAAGGCCTGTGCCACCAAGCCCCGCTTTATTTTTATTTTTATTTTTTTATTTTTTGTGTAGCTTTGTATATCTGTGTGAGTATATGCCATCTGCGTGCAGGTGCCCATGATGGCCAGAAGAGGTCATTGTTTCCATGGGAACAAGAGTTACAGGGAGTTTTAAGCTACTCATCTCAATGGGGTGCTCTGCAAGAGCAGCAGACACTCACAGCAGCAAGCCATCTCTTCAGCCTCCATGTCTGCAGGCAAACTTGGACATTGGTAATTTGGAAAAAAAAAAGGATATATCAACTTGACCGTATGTGCATGCACATTTTGTTTGTATTCATGTGCTCCACCTGTATGCAAGGCTTAAAGAGGTTGGAAGAAGGGATTAGATTCTCTGGAATTGGAGTTACACATGGTTGTGAGCCATCACAATATTGCTGGGAATCAAACCTACTATAAAGCCTTCTCTCTAGCCCCAGTAATTTACTTATTTTGAATCTAAGCATTTAGCTTGATGAGAGGTAGTTAGACTAATAGATACTAATAGATAGGGATTCTGTTTGTCTCTCTTGACCTAAGATGCTCTCTATTCTTTTTGTTTGTTTGTTTGTTTCTCTTGTTTTGTTTTGTTTTGTTTTGTTTTGTTTTTTCGAGACTGGGTTTCTCTGTGTAGCCCTGGCTGTCCTGGAACTCACTCTGTAGACCAGGCTGTCCTCAGACTCAGAAAGTTTTTTGTTTTTTTTTTAACACTCCAGATTTTATACCACTCGTGGTCCACCCTCTGACTATTCCCCATCCCATACCTCCTCCCTACCCCCTGTCTCCACAAGGATGTCCCCACCTCCCCAACCCCCAGCCCACCAAACTTCTCCACTCCCTGGGGCCTCCAATCTCTTGAGGGTTAGGTGCATCTTCTCTGGCAACCCAGACCTGGCAGTCCTCTGCTGTATATGTCTTAGGGGCCTCACATCAGTGAGCTTAGTATGCTGGTTTTTCAAGGCAGCATTTCTCTCTGTAGCCCTGGCTGTCTTGAAATTCACTCTGTGGACCAGGCAGAACTTTCAAAGATCCTCCTGCCTCTGCCTCCCTAGTGCTGGGATTGCAGGTGTGTGGCTCTACCACCCAGCTAAAGGCTGTCTTTAAAAAAAAATAAAAAGAGGGGTTTGGGAGATGGTTCAGTAGGTAAGGGTGTAAACACGAGGGTTTGAGTTTGAGTTCCCAGCAACACATTTAAAGATCTGATATGAACTTTGTGCCTGTAACCCCAGAGCTGTGGACACAAAGAAAAAGATGTTTAAAACTTTCTGGATGCCAGCCTAGCTCTAGAGTCCAGAGACCCTTTCTCAAAGAACAAAGAAGACAGTGATAGAACAGGATGCCCTAAGTTCTTATATTCAGAAAGGGGTTGTGTACATACATGCAAAACATGGTCTCCTAATATAAAACGAGATTGTCCATGTGGTGCATAGAGAGAAGTATAAAACATGGAACCAAGTGTCGTAGTGGGTGAGCCAGGGGTAGCTTCAGCTTTCTGTCATTGGGAGTCCATTTTTTTTGGTGGCCACACCCAGGCTCTCCATCCATGCAGCCTCAGATCCCTCAGGAGCACTCAGGTGGAACAGATGAAGGACAGAAATAATTCCACTTCGTTGCGGACAATAAGCTTCCTTGGGTGGATGTTGTCTGGCACATCTAAGGTGGAGGTCATTTCCCATGCATCCACAAAGGCCACTCGGAGACCAACAAAGGCAGCTCGGAGCAAGCGATTCACCTGGAGTGTGAGCCAGTCACTGCCATACACGGATTTGTAGCCAGTATTGGCCAGTTTGATGATGACCAGAGTACTGGGTTCATGGTCCAACAGGGCCTTCACAGCTGCCCGAATCCCTACCAGTCTTCGGGCAAAGATGGAGGGAGGGAAAGTGGTAAAGTGGGCTCCCATGCCCAGCACCACCACTGTGTAGGGTCCCCCAGCCAGGCCGTGTAGTTCTCTGGCCACAGAGTGCAGGGAGGCCACTGGGGTGCGGAGAGAACGCAGGGGCCAGCTGTGGACTCTCCAGTGCAACACTATCCCCCGAGTTGTCTCCACGGCCATCAGAGGACCTACCTGATAAGTGACATGTAGATCAACTGGCTTCAGAGCTGTTGGGAGGAGGAGAAGGAAGGTTTTAACTTAGGGAACCAAGCAAGATGGCTCAGGCAGGAAGGGCTCTTGCTGCCATCATTTATAACTTGAATCAGATCTCCTGAGATCCATATGGTAGAAGGAGAGAATTTGTTCTTGCACATGGTCCTCTGAACTTCTCATACACTACAGTATGTGACTTGTGCGTGCATGCACACACACACTCAGTGAATTAACATGGGGTTGTTAATGATCTTCTTATACACGTATTGGCAAACCTCTAAGACTGTTTCAAACTCATGATCTACTACATGTAAAGAGGAAGTCTGTCTTCCTTCCTTGCTCTCTCTCTCTCTCTCTCTCTCATATTTATTCTTTTAGGACGGTCTCACTATGTCGCCCTAGCTGGCCTGTAGAGCACTGTGGAGACTAGCTCTAACACAACTTGAGAATTGGACTGAAGAGGTACTCATTTGGTAACCTGTTTACAGCACTGTTTAGAGGTGTGGCCCTGTCAGAGTAGGTGTGGCCTACTTGAGTAGGCAGACCTAGGTGTGTCACTGTGGGTATGGACTTCAAGATCTTCATCCTAGCTGCCTGGAATCCAGTCTTCTCCTATCAGCCATCAGATGAAGATGTAGAACTCTCAGCTCTTCCTGCACCATGCCTTCCTGGATGGTGCCATGTCCCACCTTGATCATAAGGAACTAAACCTCTGAATCTATAAGCCAGCCCCAATTAAATGTTGTCCATATAAGAGTTGCCTTGGTCATGGTGTCTGTTCACAGCAGTAAAACCCTACCTGAGACATATCTCCAGAGTGCTGGAACCATAGGAGTACACTGCTATACTCAAGTTGTATAGTATTTATCTCTCCACTACAGATATGGATTCTGAGATCCTAGAATGTTAAGTATTTTACCATGGTCACAAACAATGCTAGCAGGGGATGTAGCTCAGCATGTGGAATGCTTGCCTAGAGTGGTAGGGCTAGTGGGATGACTCATTAGAAAAAAGCTTTGTGATACAGGCCTGATGACCTGAGTTCCATCCAAGGAAGGAGAAAACTGACTTCTGAAAGTTGTCCTCTGAACTACATACATGTGCCATGACAAGTGTACAACCTTGCACGTACCACACACACACACACACACACACACACACACACACACACACACGCACACGTACCCGGTCTCACTGATAATTATAAAATAAAACATAGTACACTGTATCTAAGAGTGACATCAGAAATTGTTTTCTGTCCTCCACCATAGACAAACACACACACATGTGTACATATACTCATGTGCACATACACACATGCACACACACATACGAGAGATGATGGCTGCAGATTTTATTTAGAAACCCAATGATGATGCTTTTGCTATCATTCCACATTGCATTGTTTAAAGGTTTGTTGCACTGTCCTTTAGCTATTTTCGAGAGCTCTGGTAACTAAATAGGGAAGGCAACTTGCTGAATGATTTCATTCTTTCAGGCTGGGAGTGTGCACTGGTTAGGGTTTACCTACCACACAATCCCATGTTATATCCCAAATACCCCAAACATAACACCAACAAGGTATGGGAGCATATGGCTGTAAGTTTATCACATGGGAGGTGGAAACAAGAGGATCAGAGCTTCATGATCAACCTTAGCTGTATAGAGAGCTTCAGGCCAACCTGAATTACATGAGATGTCTTTCATTCATACTCACACATGCATGCATGCATGCACGTGTGTGACACACTGTTCTTAAAACTCACTCCCAGCTGGGATGTAAGTCTAGCACTCAGGATGTACAGGCTCCCTCAATGCAATCACTGTCAGGCTTCTCCTTCAGGAGTCCTCACAGGCCCTCCTCTCCCCTCATGGTCACTCACAGACTCTCCTGCCTCTGTCTCTTGGGTTCTAGATTTCAAGGAGTGGTACACCATACCTACTCTCCTATTTGTATTTTTACATTATTTAAATGTATGTGCATGTGTGTCTAATGTGTGGGTGTGAGCATGTCAGTGTGAGTTCCTATAGAAGCAAACCTCATGTAGCTGGGCAGACTTTTCTCTATACAAACTGTTCTCTAACTTCCACAATCTCCCTCATCCTGTACCAGGCAGCAAGCATCTTGAGGGTGACTTTCAGATGTTTTGGTTTTGGTTGTCATTGTTTTGTTTTGAGACAAGGTGTTATGTAGCCAGGGCTAGCCTCAAACTCATTATGTAGCCAAGTAACTCACTGAATCTCTCTTATCTTTCAGCTTCTACTACCTGAGTGTACCGCCTAGTCTACTTCCTAGTTTTTCCTTTCCTTTTCTTTTCCTTTCTTTTCTGTTCTTTCCTCCCATTTCTCTTTCTGTCTGCCTGCTTTCCTTCCTCTCTCTCTCTCTCTCTCTCTCTCTCTCTCTCTCTCTCTCTCTCTCTCTCTCTCTCTTTCTCATATTTATTTTTAGGATGGTCTCACTATGTAGCCCTATCTGGCCTGTAGTGCACTGTGGAGACTAGCTCTAACACAACTTGAGACTCGGGCTGAAGAAGTACTCATTTGGTAACCTGTTTACAGTACAAACATAAGGACCTGAGTTAGAGCCTCAAGAACCTATGTTAAAAAGCTGGGTGTTGTGGTGTATACTTGTAATCTTAGTGCTGCACAGGGGACTGGTGTCCAAGTTTGTTCTTTGCTAACCTGTCACAATCTAGAGTTGTCTGGGAAGGTCAACCTCAACTGAGAAAATGCCTCTACCATAAAACAAAGCAAACACCCCACTCTTTCACTCATGGCCCTTCAGAAAGATCCAGCAGCCTGCACCATCTTTCTACTAATCGAGGGAGTCTCCCTCAATGCAATCATTATCAGGCTTCTCCATCAGGAGTCCTCACAGGCCCTCCTCTCCCCTCATGGTCACTCACAGGGCACTGTGTCTCGCAGATACTCCCACCACTGCCGAAGTGTGGAATCCCCTATCATGTAGACAATGCGGCCAGCCAGGCAGTTCAGGATGCTGTCCACAGTGGGGAAAGAGCGGCTAGAACAGAATGTTGAGTGCCATCTGTCTTGGTAGTAGAAGCCAGAGGGTTTTGGAGACAGGTGGCCCGGGTGGCATGGAGGCCTTGAGGGCAAGGCTACAGGGGAGAGAAGAATGGAGTAGATGCAAACAAACAAACAAAAAACAATAAAACCCCCACCTTTTACATCTTTTTGTAAATGAATATTTTACATTTGTGTGTGTGTGTGTGTGTGTGTGTGTGTGTGTGCATGGAACAGCACATGTGTGACACTCTGGGGACAGGCTTTGGGAGTCAGTACTCTCCCTTCACCATATATATCCTAGGGTTTGAACTCAGGTCATCTTTGCCCACTGAACCATTTCAATGGTCTAGTCAGGCAATCTTCTACATTCTTTACATGTAGTAGATCATGAGTTTGATCTTAGAGTTAGGGTTTTACAGCTATAAAACAAAACAAACAAACAAACAAAACAAGCACATGACCAAGGCAACTCTTATATAGACAACATTTCATTGGGGCTGGCTTACAGGTTCAGAGGTTCAGTCCATTATCAAGATAGGAGCATGACAGCATCCAGGCAGTCGCAGTCCTGGTGCAGGAGGAGCTGAGCTGTCTACATTTTTATCTGAAGGCTGCTAATAGATACTGGCTTCTAGGTAACTATGAAGAGGGTATTAAAGCCTATGCCCACAGTGACACACCCACTTCAACAAGGACACACCTATTCCAACAGGGCCACACCTCCTAATAGTCCAACTCCCTGGGCCAAGCACATGCAAACCATCACATAGTATGAGGTAGCCTTAAATGCCTATGCAATTGAGATTGCCCTGGACACCTTGGGTGGTTTAAATAGGTTTGGCCCACATAGATTCCTGTGTGTGAATGCTGAGCCCACAGAGAATAGCACTACTAGGAGGTGTGGCCTTGTTGGAGTAGGTGTTTCCTTGTAGATGTGGATGTGTAAATGTGGAGGTGTGCTTTTATGTCTCCTAGGTTTAAGCTCTTCCCAGTGTAGAATTCCAGTCCCCTCCTGGTGGCCTACAGAAGAGAGCCTCCTTCTAGCTGCCTTCAGATTAACATGTAGAACTCTCAGCTCCTTCTCCAGCACCATGTCTACTACCTGGATACTGCCAATATTCCCACCATGATGATAATGAACTGAACCTCTGAAACTGTAAGCTAGCCCCAATTAACTATCTTTTATAAGAGTTGCTTTGGTCATGGTGTCTGTTCACAGCAATGAGACAACATCTAATCTTCCTGCCTTCACCTCTAGAGTGCTGAGACTTCATATGTGCACCTCCAAATTCAGGGGGTAGCACTGTTCATGTCTCCAGTTATAGATGGGGACTCTGAGGACCTAGAATATTAAGTAAGTAATGTACCATGATAAAGAACAATGATACACCTTTAATCCCTGCACTCGGGAGGCAGAGGCAGACAGATTTCTGAGTTTGAGGCCAGCCTGGTCTACAAAGTGATTTCCAGGACAGCCAAAGCTATACAAAGAAACCCTGTCTCAAAAAAAAAAAAAAACCATAAAAAAAAATAACAATGATGATGGCCAGGCATGGTAGCCCATGCAGTTGGGAGACAGAAGCAGCCAGAGGTTTATGAATCCAAGGCCATCCAGGTCTATCTAGCTCATTCCATACCAGCCAAGGCTACATAGAGACATCCAGTCTCAAAACGAAGAGAGAGAGAGAGAGAGAGAGAGAGAGAGAGAGAGAGAGAGAGAGAGAGATGCACACATATCAAACCCATCCAAGCTGATGCCCATCCCCAGCCCCAACATGTTCCAGCCTCACTCACCCATGTTACTCATGTTCCCCTGGGCTGCTGGTATGACCAGGATTGGAGGTACACCTGAAGGGAGTTTCTGGTCAGTCACATTCCTGAAGAAACACTGAGTGTGAGCGTTGAGGGAGGTTGACCGAGTGAAAATTAGACTTGCAAAGAGCAGACCATGGCTGACTGGTTACCTGTCCTATGCCTAAATCTGGGTCACTACAATAGAGTGCGCACACTAACATAGGGTGAGTATAGTCGTTAGAAAGAATATACAAAGAAAAAAAAAAGGTGTTATCAGTTCACTAATAGTTAAGATAATAGAAGAGTCACATAGTTCTCTTTTATAAGAAACAGAGCTCCATATCACATAAGAAAATCAAATTTTCCTGCCACTAAAGTCTAGAAAAAAATAATAAATTTTGTCATTGTTCTTACACAAACGGTCACTAGGGAATATAATACCCTCCTCCAACCCATGCCTTCCCACCCCACCCCTGCTTTTTTGACACAGGGTTTTATGCTCATTCACCCCAGGCCAAGGAGTCCTTGAATTCTTAACTTTTCTGCCTTCATTAAAAGGTGGGAAGAGAAGCCCCTTGGTCTTGCAAACTTTATATGCCACAGTACAGGGGAACACCAGGGCCAAGAAGTGGGAGTGGGTGGGTAGGGGAGCAGGGCTGGGGGAGGGTATAGGGGACTTTTGGGATAGCATTTGAAATGTAAATGCAGAAATTATCTAATAAAAATGATAAAAAAAAAAAAGGTCAACCTCAACCACACAAAAACTCAAGTTCA
The DNA here is from genome assembly GCF_978045245.1 of Mus caroli. Lineage (NCBI taxonomy): Eukaryota > Metazoa > Chordata > Mammalia > Rodentia > Muridae > Mus > Mus caroli. The sequence goes on along the minus strand of NW_028227259.1, from coordinate 142,435,819 downwards.
CTCCAGGTGTAGGAATCTCTAAATGATAGGGATGATGATGTCGGTGATGATGAAGAAGATGATGATGGTAATGATGATGAAGATGATGAAAACCATGTTCTTGCTGCCAAGCCCAATAGACTGAGTTGATACCTGGGTCCCACATGGTGGAAGAAGAGAACTAACTTCCTCTAGTTGTCTTCTCACCTCCACATGCCTATGGTTAAAATTGGGACTTGTTCAAGATTCTAGATTTCTTACCCAGCAAGCAGGGCTTCATCATGTGACGTGGTCACCTTCAGATAACTTCCACTTGAGTGACCCACTAAAGCATTGCAGGGCAAAGTAGAGGGTTGAGCACAGAACCAGCTCTCCCCAGAAACCACATCCTTGTACTGGCAGGTAGGCCCTTTGGCTCCAGTTGACTGGGGGTCCACGTTACAGATGACAGTCTCTAGAGAGCCATCTGTTCCTCGGAAATACCCTCTAAAATCAACAGTGGCTCGTTTTTCTCTCCAGACTCTTTGCAGGACCCTAACTGCCTCACTGGAGTGGATCAGCCGCACTTGCACCTGGGCCCGTCCAGCCCAGAGCAGGGGGAAGGACAAGAGGTAAGTGCCATTCTCCAGATCCTTCACCTCCCCTGGGACTCCTGCTCTCAATTCTGGGCCCAGCAGCTGTGCCCGAAACAGATCTCCACCATGAACTTTAGCTCTTCCTCGGTGATCCCTAGCCACAAGGATGGCTTCTAGGTTACTTCCCAGAGTAAAGGTGGTGTGGGCTGAACCCTTCAAGTAGTATGTGGAGGTTCTGGGGCTGGTAGAGGCCAAAAAATCATCCCTGTCTTCACCAGTTGGAGGCCAATATAGAAGGCTGGTCAGGTTGGGGAGTTCTTGAGGCAGAGAGTCCCAGTGGGTGGATTCTGAGACATACTCAGGCACAGTACTGGGTTGTGGGAGCCAATGGATAATGGGCTCAGGCCAACGCATCATGAAGAACAGCACCTGTGGTAAAGAGAAAGGATTATGCCATCATGCTGTGTGTGTTCCATTTTCTTCCTCGAAGGAGGTATTCCTTACTTTTTTGTTTTGTTTTGTTTTGTTTTGTTTTGTTTTGTTTTGTTTTGTTTTGTTTTGTTTTGTTTTGTTTTTTGAGACAGGGTTTCTCTGTATAACCCTGGCTGTCGTGGAACTCACTTTGTATACCAGGCTGGCCTTGAACTCGGAAGTCTGCCTGCCTCTGCCTCCCAAGTGCTGGGATTAAAGGAGTGGGCCACCACCACCTGGCAAAGAAGGTGTTCCTATTGGCTAAGTAGCACCTAAGTGTCCTATCTGCCTGTGTCTTTCTGTCTGTCCTTTATAAGCCTTGCATTTGAGTCACCATGACCTTTATGTGAAAGAAACATCTCAAGGCTGGCGTGATTGTGTTACTAGATTTTCTGGAAATTGCCACTGGAGTCACCCCATGTTAACAGGGAAATTGGGGGCCCCAGTGGTATTCTTATTCATCTTTTTTTTAATGTAAGTGTATGAGGGTTTTGCTTTCATCTATCTATGTACGATATAAAAGTCTGGTGCTCAAGTAGACCAGAGAGAACATTGACTCACGGGAAACTCGAGGTACAAATGGTTGTGACGTGAACTATGAGTTCTGGGAACTGAACCTAAAGACTCAGTAAGAGCAGTCAATGCTTTTAACCACTGAGCCATTTATCCAGCTTTGAATGCCTGTTGAGTTTGTATTTTCTTTCTAAACAGGGTGTGTGTGTGTGTGTGTGTGTGTGTGTGTGTGTGTGTGTGTGTGTGTGTGTGCATGCGCACACATGCATGCATAGGCACACATCCTTTGGCCTGAATGTGAACATCAGAATACAATTTGTAGGGTCATTTCTTTCCTTTCTCCATGTCCAGGGGATCAATTTCAGGTTATTAGGCTTGGTAACTAGCTCCCTCACATGCTGAGACATCTTGCTGATCCCATTGTTGACATTGTCTGATATGCTAGAGAACAGTATCTTGGATGCTTACAGACTCTGCAGACCCAAGAACTTAAAAATCTAAACTGACTGTGAAAGAGAGAATGGAGAGGAATCTCACTGTGTACATTGGTAGGTCAACAAGATTTTGGGTAGGTAGAACTAAGAAATGGGGCTATGGAGGCCAGGAAATGGATTCTGTGAAGGTTCACCTGAATACTATGTTCATGGACATGGGTAATATATAATATAGGCATATAAATGCTACTTAACTAACCTGTATGTTGAATACAGTGAGGATCAGCATCTAAGTTACTTCTATTTGTGTTTGTAAATTACAAACTTATTATAGCATTAATAAGCATGGAAGAAGGCCAGGTATGGCATATTTATAGTCCCAGACTTCAGTAGGTTGTAGCAGGAAATTCAATAGTTTCAGGTAATCTGAAAGCAGAGTTCCTGGGGGAGTAGATCAAGTCCTGAATGGGTGAATTCCTGAGTGAATGTATGCTATTGACATGGATACAGCTATGTCAAGGACCCCAATGCCTCAGACCATGGGAAATTGGAAAAACCCTCTCTAAGCCAGTCTTCAGGAAATTGCAAAACCTCCCCTCCTGGTCTGAGAGTGAATGTTGATAGTGATGACCACCAAGAACAGCATCAGCTGTGGAGTAGAGTTAGCCAGAACCTAGAATGCTATGGAGGGCAGAGCTGGAGAAGTGACCCAAGCCCTTTGGAAAATGCTAGAAGATCATGTGTGGACGCCAGCCATTAGAACAAGAAGCTGTAAAGTTAAATTTGCCTTGGAGACCCCAAGATGTAGAGATGCCAGAGCCAGGTGATACATGCCACGGAGAGCTGCTAAGAGGAACTGGAACCAGCCAAAGAGAGGAATCTGTTGCAGTCCACAGTGCTGAAACGAGCTGGAGATCTGAAGAGCACTTGGACATCAGACATGGAAATGCAGACTTTAGAGTTTGCTCCACCAGTTTTTAGTCTTGCTTTGGTACATTTCCTCAATGTGACATTTTGAAATGGCAATGTATATCCTGTGACGTTGAAAGTCTGTCATCTGCTTTTTTATTTTGATTTTATATGAGATCACAGTTAAGTGATTGCACAAATCTCAGAAGAATCTTTGAACTTTGGACTTTTAACATTGTTGAGACTGCTATAGATTATGGGGACTTTTGAAGTTGGAATAAATGTAATTTGATTTGTGCTATGGTTAGTTATGGCCACCTATAGATTCATGTGTTTGAACAAGCCTGTGGGGGCAGGAAGTGGAATTTGCTGGTTTGAATATGCTTGTGGCACTATTTGGAGATGTGACCTTGTTGGTTAAAAAAATATATATATTACTTTTTCAGAGGACGACAGTTCAGTTCCCAATACCTGTCACTGAGTCCCAGACCTTGGCACAACTGACTCCATGAAAGAAGTGTCATTCCTGCTAAAAACTCAGTACACAGACAGCACCACCTGCCAAGACCAAAGACCTAATCTGGCAAAGGTCATAGTTATGGGAAAGTCTCTTAAATGCACTACTGTTGCTTTTAGGCTTCTGTAGTTCTGCTCTTGTTAACTGAACTGCATTCACCAAGGACATGGTTTGCTGCTTCAAAGCTCACCCTGAGAAATGCTCTGGGCTACACTGTGATCCCAAACACCTAGAATAGTCACTGGCCTCATAATAAAAATTTTCTACTGACTTAAGCCTATGTCCAAGCAATCTTCTGGGGTGAACACCCCACATTATTTCTGGAAGCTCCAGCGAAACAACAGAGGCGAGACCTTGTTCAAGTGTATGAATATGTGGCAACCACCCCTGGTTGTTTTTTATTCATTATCATTCTCTCTCTCTCTCTCTCTCTCTCTCTCTCTCTCTCTCTCTCTCTCTCTCTCTCTCTCTGTGTGTGTGTGTGTGTGTGTGTGTGTGTGTGTGTGTGTGTGTGTGTGTGTATGTATGTGTGTGTGTCTATAAGTTTTGTTTCCCCATATTGACAAGTGGCTTTCTCTGGTGTGAGACACTCCACTCACTAGGCTTAAGACCTGTGCCCTGTCCTGTGGATGACCCGAATCACTTTTACTCTGCCATGTCACCCAGAGAAACTTAAAACACCTCTACCTGTCCACTCTGGGAGCAGGAGCACTTGCTTGGTGTGCTGACTGACTCCTGCTCACTGTCAGAATTGATCTCTGGGTGGAGGTGGGCCTCTCATCCAGGGACCCCTGCCATCTAAGCAGAATGCACACAGAGATGGGAAAATAGGTAATTCATGTGACCATTTTCTCTGCCCCATGCCTGCTCTAAGCAGACCCAGGGAAGCATAATTTAACCAATGATTCATACAATCCAGCAATCTCTGAAATTTTTTTTTAAAAATGCCCTTAGGCTGAGCAGGGCATCTGTCACAGCCATTCAGCCTAGACATAACATATTTTCCTTTCTGTCCAACACTAAACAAGGAGACTTTAAACAATTTAGCTAGTTCCTTTTCAAAGGATTAAAGATAGATGCTAAAGAATATTTCTTTGTCACCCCTTGGCCATATATCAGAAAAAAACCATAAAAGATTAAAAAGTTTCAAGATATAAGTAAAACCCAATTTCTGGAGGTGGCTTTAAAAAGTGTTTTAACAACAGACCTGATTGGAACAAGACCTTTAACATAAAGTGGAAGCCACTGTCGTCTTCATTGTTGATGAATGCAGTTAGACTTACAGATACTCATGGCCATGGAAATGGCCTGTGACATACTATCCAAACATTTGTACCCTGTGGCAGCCATAGGATGACCCATCTGTCTAAGAGCTGTGGTAACCACTGCTAGGGTAATAAAAAAGCTAAACAAGAGAACAACAACAAAAACAAGTTAACTTGGGGTCAAGATGTTAGACCCACAGCACCCCATGGGACAGCTGAGGCCCTCCTTTGCAGAGCACCAAAACACCAGCTATCTAAAGACTGTGTGACCCAGTAACATGCCCTATGCCTAGCTCATTTTCAAGTCCTATTTGAGGAAGCCACTGCCATCAATCAGTTCAGCTACCCCTTTTCTGACGACCCAGTGCTCAACCATGAGTGTCAGGACATGAAAGATGAAAACAAGGATATTGGGGCTGAAGTAGTTACTTTAACAGAGAGGATTGGGGCCCAAGCCAGGCACCTGAGCCTAGAGAGCATAATTGATTAATCTGATGCTGGCTCTCAGAAGAGGAAAAAGAAAGTCCTCCACCATATACCCAGACTGTCAATTGATCTCCCTTTACTACTCAGGTTATGATCTATAAAGTAAGAGGCCTTCTCATTGCTGGGGAAAAGGATATTAGAAATTCTTGGTCCTCCTAGAGGGTATTTGGCCTCCCCTAGAAATTGCTGTCCTCCACAGTAGGAAGAGAGGGTAACAGTCCACCTGCCACCACTCTCTGACCTCAACTTTAAGCTGAGAAAGACAGACACAGGGAAGGTATTAGCTAGTGGCCACACACAACAACCCATTGGAAGACAAACACAGGCAATATATTAACTAGAGTGACTACACACAGCAATCCATATCTATCTTCACCTTTGCCTGCTGATGCCCACTTTACATGTCTAGTTTATGCAGAAAGTATAGCAGGGAAGGTATAGCAATTATCTTTGAGATTGAAAGAAAGATTTTACAATTCTGTGTGTGCCATGTGGCTGGATTGCCAGGTTGCCAGAAAGAAGGGAGCTTCCATTGCAAAAACAGGGTTTATAAAACTAAGGCTTCATGGGGAAAAAAATCCTTTTAAAAAATTCTGGCCTTGGGAGATAAGAAAAACCTGTGCCAGCAAGGGACTCTGGGGATAGAGTTAATCATTTTCAAAAATGAAGCAAAATCAGTCAGTGTTGCTGATTATGCTTAGATGCCCCTTCCCTGTACCACATAGTGACAGAAACTAACCAGGCTGTCAGCTCACTCACTGTGACTAACAAAACTCACTGTTCCTGGGGAGAGCCCGAATTAACATTAGAGGACTTATATGGTGCTGAAACGTATCTAATAGCCCAAACTTTTAACCTAGGCATTTCCCCTCCGTCTGATGTCTGCGGATCTGCCTCATGGGTTATTTCATATGAATACCAACATTATTCCTGGGCCCTGAGACTGCTTGGTGAGCACGTAATGGTTTGAATGAATGTTCCTCTTTTGATGGTTTCCAAACTAAGTACATAGGTGGATTAAGACCCAGAAGTTTTAAAAGTTTCCATTTCTGAATTAAAAAAAAAAAAAAACAGATTCTTTTGCAGAAATGGTTCTATAAAACTGGAGAGGCTTAGATTTCTCATGAGATAAAGAAAATTACGTCTAACTTTGGAAGAAACCTGTTGTTTCCATGGTAATATATGAGTAATTAGAATAATTCTTGGCACTGTTTGGGGAATATTGATACCAGTCACTGTTCTCTAGTCCCCCAGGCTAGGTACTCTGCTATCAGCACTGGATGGGTCCTTAAATTTCATTCTAACTGGATTAGCAGTGAGACTCTGCTAATCCAGTGAGGCCCTAAATCTTAAACTAAAACAGTATGTGTGCAGGTATGTATATGCACACATTACATGGCACATGTGTGAAACTCTGATGATAACTTTTGAGAGGTAGTTCCCTCCTTCCACCATGTGAGGCTCAAGAGACCGGACTCAGATTGTCAAGTATAGCAGGAATCACCTTCGCCCACTGAGCCACCTCAGCAGGCCTGAGGATTTTTTGTTGTTGCTTGGTTTGTTTATTTGAGAAAAGTCTCACTATGTAACATTACCTGGCATGAACTAGACCAGGCTAGACTAGAACTCACAGAGATTCTCCTGCTCTGTCTCCTAATGGCTCAGATTAAAGTATGTATCCCTAGCCATAAACTTCTCTACTATTTTTTTTTAAAGATTTATTTATTTATTATATGTAAGTACACTGTAGCTGTCTTCAGACATTCCAGAAGAGGGCGCCAGATCTTGTTACGGATGGTTGTGAGCCACCATGTGGTTGCTGGGATTTGAACTCTGGACCTTCAGAAGAGCAGTCGGGTGCTCTTACCCACTGAGCCATCTCACCAGCCCCTTCTCTACTATTTTTAAGATTTATTTTTATTCAGGTGTATGTGTGTGTGTGTGCCATAGATGTTCAGGTGTCTGTGAAGGTCAGGTGTCTCAGAACTGGAGTCACAGGCATCGTGAGCCACCAGGCATAAGTACTGGTAACTGAATGCAGGTTCTTCTGCAACAGAGGCAAGCATTTTTAACCAGTGAACTCTCTAGCCCCCCCATTGCCCTCTTTTGAATTCCTCCCTTTTCCAGGTGATCACCCTTGTCATCTCAAATAGTTCCCAGTCTGCTTTCCTCTGTGTGTGTGTGTGTGTGTGTGTGTGTGTGCGCGCGTGTGCGTGTCCATGCGCTAATTGGTTTAATTATGGTGGCTCACAAGTTCATAGGTACCTTACCAGTAACCACAACACTGACAAAAGCCTCCCCCTCTTTCCACAGTGACCATTGGCAGCCAGTAGATTTACGGGAAAGGCCTCTGAGCCACTCTGTAGTAATTACTTTCTTCTTTGGTTCCTTTTTTTGAGGTGGCCTTTGAGAAAGGTCTTACTGCACTATTGGCCTGAAGATTGTTTTGTAGGCAAGTCGAGGAATAGAGAGGGTAAAAAAAAACCCTTTCTCTTTCATACAACACACAGTTGCTATGGAAATAAAATCAACATCTCTAAAAAGAAGGAACTGATTTTTAAAAATCTTTTAAACCCTTATTGCTCGCAGAATAATGTCCAATTTCTCTTCTTACACTTCAAATCATTCATCGCCTAAGAAAAGGAAAAAAGTCTATATTTTCATGCAAAAAAAACCTTACTGCTTAAATATCAATAACAATACCCTGTGAGTCAAAATATTTCTGTTTTCATAGACAGACAGGAAAAGCTTCCTCCTGACACATCTTACCTTTTCCTTGTATATAACTTCATAGAAGAAACAAAGGTTTATCCTAATCTCTTAGCTTGCTTTTGCCGGAGGCAGGGATTTAAATTGGTTTCTTGTGTGTGTGTGTGTTTTGGTTTTTGTTTGTTTTGTTTTGTTTTGCTTTGCTTTGTTTTGTTTTTTGAGTTACATGCTTTCTCCATGAACCCTGGCTCTTCTGGGACTTGCTCTGCAGACCAGCCTGGCCTTGAACTCAAAGATCTGCCTGCCTCTGCCTCTGCCTCCTGTGTTCTGGGATTAAAGGCAGGAGCCATCACTTCCCAGTCTTCATTTGTTTTCTTATTTCCTGTCTCCATTTCATCCATGTGTACAATGCATTTCCATCACACGCATGCCATTATGGTCTATCTCCCTCCCACTCCCACTGACCCTTTTCAACCGCTAGCCCCAAACCTTTTGTGTGTGTGTGTGTGTGTACATAAAACTTTTTCTATTTCCTAACGTTTCCCCCATGCATTCTAAAAAGAGGACCAGACATCAAAAGACTTTTTTCTCTTATCTTGGACAGAGAGGACAACATCTTCTAAAGGCAAGTGAACTGAGGAATTGCTGGTGTGGAACACAGCCACTAATTACCATTTTCACCAGAGCGGCTGGGACAACAGGCAAGGGAGCCTGAGCCAGGCCGAGTCTGCAGACTTTCCCTTGTTGAACCAAGGTTTGGGGGGAGAGTCCTTAGGTCCTTATCTGAAATTCCAGCAGCCTCACACACCCCCTCCCACCACCTTTTCCAGCTGTCTGCAATTCTGCTCCAGCTTCAGCTGGTGTCTGAAGGTGCTGGAGCATGTAAAAGTGATAGCCAATAACAGGGCGAGCTCCATTTATGCCGCTTGTGTGCAGAGCCTGTTTGCTTATGTGGTTGTTTAGGGGCAACCTCTTATTTGCCCTCCTCTAAGCAAGCCAAATAAACCCATTTATTCGCCAAGCTAGGCATAAGTACACTTCCTCCCTTGCCTGCTGTTCATGCCCTATGTTGGGCAAGAAGACATTTGCTCAGGGCTCCCCAGCAATAGTCCAGGTATTTGTCCATACCGTTCTCCTTGGGACTTTGCTGGACAACTTCTGAGCTTAGATTTCCTGATGGACCCCAACACATGGTACCTGCTCCCGGTCCTTGTAGATGTTCTCCCCGGCAGTTGAAGCCCCAAATATCCCTCAGCAGTAGAAGTTGGAAGAATGACACCTTCCCCCAGTTAACTCTCCAAGATTAAAGAAACTAACCAATCTACACATAGGTAGAAGTGGTAAGCAAGCCAGCAAAAGGCAGGGAAAGTACTTACCAAAACCAAAAAGACCAACCCCACAGTCAGAATCTTGTAGCTCTTGAATTGCCCCATGAGTGGATCCACACAGCCTAGATTCTTGTTGAATTATAAGTATGAATCCAGATAGCTCCGTCAGGGTAGCCTCCCTCAGCCCTGAAGCAGGCTGATCCAGACTTTGACCTTACTGCCACATAGAAGGAGATTACCTAGGGTGGAGCCTTCCATAATAGATGGCTCTTTTGTTCTGTTACCTGCCACTGCTCTATCCAAGACACTTCTGTTACCCACTGAGAAGCCCCTGAGATATTCCGGAGGAATATCCTATCCGGCAGGTCGCCTACAGACTGGCTCCAGACACCAAGAATGGACTGCCAGGGCATGGGCCTTCCCCTTTTATAAGCACACTCTCTTAGTAAACTGGCGGGCCTTGAACAGAATCATGTCTTGGTCTCCATTAATCTCTCGCCGTCTGTACTGGCTAGCTTTGTGTCAACTTGACACAGCTAGAATTATCACAGGAAAAGTAGCTTCAGTTGAGGAAATGCCTCCATGAGATCCAACTGTAAGGCATTTTCTCAATTAGTGATCAAGGGGAAAAGGCCCCTTGTGGGTGGGACTATCTCTGGGCTAGTAGTCTTGGTTCTATACAAGAGCAGGCTGAGCAAACCAGGGGAAGCATGCCAGTAAAGATGATCCCTCCATGGCCTCTGCATCAGCTCCTGCTTTCTGACCTGCTTGAATTCCAGTTCTGACTTCCTTGGGAATGAGCAGCAGTATGGAAGTGTAAGCCATTGAATAAACCCTTTCCTCCCCAACTTGCTTCTTGGTCATGATGATTTTGTAGGAATAGAAACCCTGACTAAGACAAATTGGTACTGGGAGTGGGGTATTCCTGTGACAACCTGACTATGTTTTGGGGAGGACTTTGGAACTTTGGGCTTGAAGATCCATTCATTTTAAAGAGCTCTGTCAGATGTTGTGTAGGAGCTTGGAAGATAATGTTGAGAACAGGGCAGAAGATGGAGGTCTGGCTTGTGAAATTTCAGAGGGAAAATTAAAGACTCTTTTCAGGGCCATTGCTGTTTTGATTGTGAAGATTCTGTAGCTCTGGTTAGCTGGGGCTGAAGAATCAGCTGTGATTAACAAGATACCAGAACTACCAAAACAAAAACTTTGCATTACTGGGACTATTGATGCTGGTTAGCTGGAGCTAAGAAATTGGTGGTTATTTAAGAAGAGACCAGCATCATTGAGGTGACATCTTCTGGGAAATGTTTTCTGAAAGCACAATGAGGCTGTGTTCCAGAGACAGCCAAGATTGTACTCTTACTGCAGCGAGACTTGGTAATGTGTAAGGGTCACCAGGTGGTACTGGTTTTGAAAGCAAGAAGTTGTCACACAGAGCAGCTGAGGCTGGGCACTGTGAGAAGCCATGGAAGGCCATTGGTGAAGGTGCAGCCTCAGTTGTAATTGATGGCCCAGGACTGAATGGGTCATGCAGTGTTTTGGAGATGCCAGTACCACGAGATGACCACCAAGAGCAGCAGCAGCAGTGGAGTACAGGCATCTGGAGCCTAGAGGACGACTCATGTGCTACAAAGAGCATGGCTGGAGAAGTGAACCAAGCCCTTGGAGGAGCCCAGAAGATTGTGAGTTGGATCCCTGACATTGGATGGTTGGAGAACTGTGCCCAACATTTTTCCTTCTTGGAGGAAGTTTTTTTTAGTGAAGCCCACAGTTAAGAGACTTTTAGTTGTAAAGACTTTGGATTTTAAGAGAGGATGAAATTTTAAGAATTTTTAAAGGCTGTGGGACTTTTAAAGTTATTTAGATCTTGGGGATGAATAAGAAACTAAGGGCTTACCAGTGATGTGTTTGTGTGTCAAGTTGACAAGGAGTCAATTGTACTGGCTAGTTTTGTGTCAACTTGACACAGCTAGAATTATCACAGAGAAAGGAGCTTCAGTTGAGGAAATGCCTCCATGAGATCCAACTGTAAGGCATTTTCTCAATTAGTGACCAAGGGGAAAAGGCCCCTTGTGCGTGGGACTATCTCTGGGCAGGTAGTCTTGGTTCTATGAGAGACCAGGCTGAGCAAACCAGGGGAAGCAAGCCAGTAAAGATCATTCCTCCATGGCCTCTGCATCAGCTCCTGCTCCCTGACCTGCTTGAGTTCCAGTCCTGACTTCCTTGGTGATGAGCACCAGTATGGAAGTGAAAGCCGAATAAACCCTTTCCTCCCCAACTTGCTTCTTGGTCATGATGTTTGTGCAGGAATAGAAACCCTGACTAAGACACCATCTAAGTCTCTTTCAGCCCCAGTCTGCCTCCCAGGTGTACCCGGTTTTTTCCTCATTTACATTTCCAATGCTATGCCAAAAGTCCCCCTGACTGCCCCCCCCCACTCCCCTACCCACCCACTCCCACTTTTTGGCCCTGGCATTCCCCTGCACTGGGGCATATAAAGTTTGCATGTCCAATGGGCCTCTCTTTCCAGTGATGGCTGACTAGGCCATCTTTTGATACATATGCAGCTAAAGTCAAGAGCTCCAGTGTATTGGGTAGTTCATAATGTTGTTCCACCTATAGGGTTGCAGATCCCTTTAGCTCCTTGGGTATTTTCTCTAGCTCCTCCATTGGGGGCCCAGTGATCCATCCAATAGCTGACTGTGAGCATCCACTTCTGTGTTTGCTAGGCCCCGGCATAGTCTCACAAGAGACAGCTATATCAGAGTCCTTTCAGCAAAATCTTGCTAGTGTTTGCAATGGTGTCAGCGTTTGGAGGCTGATTATGGGATAGATTTCTGGATATGGCACTCTCTAGATGATCCATCCTTTTGTCTCAGCTCCAAACTTTGTCTTTGTAACTCCTTCTATGGGTGTTTTGTTCCCAATTCTAAGAAGGGGCAAAGTGTTCACACTTTGGTCTTCATTCTTCTTGATTTTCATGTGTTTCACAAATTGTATCTTATATCTTGGGTATTCTAAGTTTCTGGGCTAATATCCACTTATCAGTAAGTACATATCATTTGAGTTCTTTTGTGATTGGGTTACCTCACTCAGGATGATGCCCTCCAGGTCCATCCATTTGCCTAGGAATTTCATAAATTCATTCTTTTTAATAGCTGAGTAGTACTCCATTGTGTAAATGTACCACATTTTTTTTACCCATTCCTCTGTTGAGGGACATCTGGGTTATTTCCAGCTTCTGGCTATTATAAATAAGGCTGCTATGAACATAGTGGAGCATGTGTCTTTCTTACTAGTTGGAACATCTTCTGATATATGCAGGAGAGGTATTGCGGGATCCTCCGGTAGTACTATGTCCAATTTTCTGAGGAACCACCAGACTGATTTCCAGAGTGGTTGTACAAGCTTGCAATCCCACCAACAATGGAGGAGTGTTCCTCTTTCTCCACATCCTCGCCAGCATTTGCTGTCACCTGAATTTTTTATATTGGCCATTCTCACTGGTGTGAGATGGATTCTCAGGGTTGTTTTGATTTGCATTACCCTGATGATCAAGGATGCTGAACATTTTTTCAGGTGTTTCTCAGCCATTCCGTATTCCTCAGGTGAGAATTCTTTGTTTAGCTCTGAGCCTCATTTTTTAATGGGGTTATTTGATTTTCTGGAGTCCACCTTCTTGAGTTCTTTATATATATTGGATATTAGTCCCCTATCTGATTTAGGATAGGTAAAGATCATTTGCCAATCTGTTGGTGGCCTTTTTGTCTTATTGACGGTGTCTTTTGCCTTACAGAAGCTTTGCAGTTTCATGAGGTCCCATTTGTCAATTCTTGATCTTACAGCACAAACCACTGCTGTTATATTCAGGAATTTTCCCCCTATGCCCATATCTTCGAAGCTTTTCCCCACTTTCTGCTCTATAAGTTTCAGTGTCTCTGGTTTTATGTGGAGTTCCTTGATCCACTTAGATTTGACCTTTAAAAAAGGAGATAGGAATGGATCAATTCGCATTCTTCTACATGATAACCACCAGTTGTGCCAGCAGCATTTGTTGAAAATGCTGTCTTTTTTCCACTGGATGGATTTAGTTCCCTTGTCGAAGATCAAGTGACCATAGGTGTGTGGGTTCATTTCTGGGTCTTCAATTCTATTCCATTGGTCTACTTGTCTGTCGCTATACCAGTACCAAGCAATTTTTATCACAATTGCTCTGTAGTAAAGCTTTAGGTCAGGCGTGGTGATTCCATCTGAGGTTCTTTAATCCTTGAGAAGAGTTTTTGCTATCCTAGGTTTTTTGTTATTCCAGATGAATTTGCAGATTGCTCTTTCTAATTTGTTGAAGAATTGAGTTGGAATTTTGATGGGGATTGCATTGAATCTGTAGATTGCTTTTGGCAAGATAGCCAGTTTTACAATGTTTATCCTGCCAATCCATGAGCATGGGAGATCTTTCCATCTTCCTAGATCTTCTTTAATTTCTTTCTTCAGAGACTTGAAGTTCTTATCATACAGATCTTTCACTTCCTTAGTTAGAGTCATGCCAAGATATTTTATATTATTTGTGACTATTGAGAAGGGTGTTGTTTCCATAATTTCTTTCTCAGCCTGTTTATTCTTTGTGTAGAGAAAGGTCATTGACTTGTTTGAGTTAATTTTATATCCAGCTACGTCACTGAAGCTGTTTATCAGGTTTAGGAGTTCTCTGGTGGAATTTTTAGGGTCCCTTATATATACTATCATATCATCTGCAAAACGTGATAGTTTGACTTCTTCTTTTCCAATTTGTATCCCCTTGATCTCCTTTTGTTGTCGAATTGCTCTGGCTAGGACTTCAAGTACAATGTTGAATAGGTAGGGAGAGAGTGGACAGCCTTGTCTAGTCCCTGATTTTAGTGGGATTGCTTCCAGCTTCTCACCATTTACTTTGATGTTGGCTACTGGTTTGCTGTAGGTTGCTTTTATCATGTTTAGGTATGGGCCTTGAATTCCTGATCTTTCCCAGACTTTTATTATGAATTGGATTGGATTTGTGTTGGATTTTGTCAAATGCTTTCTCCGCGTCTAAGGAGATAATCATGTGGTTTTTGTCTTTGAGTTTGTTTATATAATGGATTACATTGATGGATTTCCGTATATTAACCCTGCATCCCTGGAATAAAACCTACTTGGTCAGGATAGATGATTGTTTTAATGTATTCTTGGATTCGGTTAGCGAGAATTTTATTGAGTATTTTTGCATCAATATTCATAAGGGAAATTGGTCTGAAGTTCTCTATCTTTGTTGGATCTTTCTGTGGTTTAGGTATCAGAGTAATTGTGGCTTCATAGAATGAGTTAAGTAGAGTTCCTTCTACTTCTATTTTGTGGAATGGTTTGTGAAGAACTGGGATTAGTTCTTCTTTGAAGATCTGATAGAACTCTGCACTAAACCCATCTGGTCCTGGGCTTTTTTTGGTTGGAAGACTATTAATCGCTGCTTCTATTTCTTTAGGGGACATGGGACTGTTTAGATCGTTAACTTGATCCGGATTTAACTTTGGTACCTGGTATCTGTCTAGAAATTTGTACATTTCATCCAGAACAGATCATGGAAACAGAAACCAAACAGGGACACAGTGAAATTAACAGAAGTTATGAAACAAATGGACTTAACAGATATCTACAGAACATTTTATCCTAAAACAAAAGGATATACCTTCTTCTCAGCACCTCATGGTACCTGCTCCAAAATTGACCATATAATTGGTCACAAAACAGGCCTCGACAGATACAAAAATATTGAAATTGTCCCATGCATCATATCAGACCACCATGGACTAAGGCTGATCTTCAATAACAACATAAATAATGGAAAGCCAACATTCACGTGGAAAATGAACAGCACTCTTCTCAATGATACCTTGGTCAAGGAAGGAATAAAGAAAGAAATTAAAGACTTTTTAGAGTTTAATGAAAATGAAGCCACAACATACCCAAACTTATGGGACACAATGAAATCATTTCTAAGAGGGAAACTCATAGCTCTGAGTGCCTCCAAAAAGAACTAGAGAGAGCACACACTAACAGCCTGACAACACACCTAAAAGCTCTAGAACAAAAGGAAGCAAATTCACCCAAGAGGAGTAGATGGCAGGAAATAATCAAACTCACGGGTGAAATCAACCAAGTGGAAACCAGGAGAACTATTCAAAGAATCAACCAAATGAGGAGCTGGTTCCTTGAAAAAATCAACATGATAGATATACCCTTAGCCAGACTCACTAGAGGGCACAGGGACAGCATCCTAATTGACAAAATCAGAAATAAACTTCATTTTTTAAAAGGTGTTGCTGGAGGTGCAGAAGGATACGGGCTAAGTTTGGAACAATGTTAACCCGGTGCTTTTTCCACTTAGGATTTCAGCGAAATATGTGTGGGACTAGAAACTGTGAATCAGGTGGTTGTCCACAGCTTTTAAAGCTGTTTCAGGCGAGAGGAATAGGGTTTAAAATAATGAAACAGGCAGTTGTCTGCAGTCGAGAACTGCATCAGGCTAGAGGAATTGGGCTTAAAATGATGGAGTCAAATATATAGAGGAAAATGGATTTTGAAACTCTCCCAGAGACAGAGAGAATTCGGGGAACGCCCTGCTTTATTCTCTCTGGCTCTACAGCAGAAGTTCTCTGCCCTCTTTGTGTTGTCTAATGTCTGGTGTACCATTGTCGATTCATGTGTGTTTTGTTTCACTGTATGAATGACTGAATGTTCTGTGTTTCACATTGGAAAATAAAGATGGCTAAAACTTTATCTGCTGGTTTAGCAGGAGAGTGGCCACAGGCTTTAGCCAGGATCAGGCACAGCAGGAGGGTTCCTGCTAGAAACACAGTTTTTTGAGAAAGGGAGTCTGCAGCCTCTTAGTTTTGGGACAATAAAAGCTGATAGATGGTTTTTTGCCTGGAGGGTTCTCTGCAATTGTGATTAATGTGTTTAGCCAATGACAAAGTGCTTTTTTATCTTATAATTACAGCTAGAAAAATTAAAATTATTGATTGGTCTAAGTTTATAAGACTCTGTCCCGCTCTATCGTCTCGCCAGCAAGAATGCACACGGAACACAGGATCCTTCTGCAGCAAAGCTTTATTGCATCTTGGAGAGGAAGACCCCGAGCCCAAAAAAGGCAATGCTTATATACACCTCAGTGCGGTGTGTCCACACCTGATTAGCTGCTCACCCATGACCTCATTTACACGCCCCCAAGATGGGCAGTGACTTGGCGCGAACACACTCTTGCACATGCGCATATTGCTTGTTTAATGGCGATTGTAGAATGCCAGAAGCGGCTCTCCACATCTCCCCTTTTTTGTTTTATTAAGACAAGGCTGGTCTAGGCAATGCAGCTCTGTCCATCTGCTGTGATTCCTGTTTTAGGTCATTACTTCGATGCCACAGCCTTACCCGTAGTAGGGAAGCCCTATCACCACCGGGCCCTGTGTCTTAAGTTGGTCTGTGTATGAGGAAAGTTGCCCGTCTCTGGAAACCACAGTGCTATGCAACAGTAACTGCTGGAAGGCCTAGGGTGAACTCTACAATCAAGGCCAGCCATTAGACAGTGAGCCTCTCTCATCCCAGTGGAATGGATCCACAGATCCTTGGGGTGCAAGAGCAGAGAGCTCAGATGCCAATTAAGCCTTAAGCATGGATAGCCAAATTTCAGGGGAGACCCCTTGTTCAATTGCTACTAGTGCTTGAGTGATCACCACCTTGTCACGTTTCTGTTGAGATCTGAGCTTGCAAACCAACCATAGCATGAACACTAATCCACAACACAGGGCTGCGCCAAACAGAACCACCCCCACCCACTCTTTGAAATAAGAAAAGGCTGAAGAAATCCAGGAAGAGAGTCCCTCTGTCAGCAACAAGTCCACTCGTGTCAATAGCCAACACTGCTGCCCTCAAGGACTCAAGAATCTCGTCAAATCCTTCTGACCAGTTTCCTGCATGATACAATGACAATTGCCTAGACAAATTAGCTGCTCGGGTAAAATTTTCATATTGCATGCTGGCAATGCAAAGCACCCCCAATTTTCTTTCACATCCCAATTGGGCCAATGAAAAGAGAATATCCAGTTTTTCCTCTACTAGATCAAGGTGTTGGTTAACAACCATTAATCCGCCCTTCAACTGGGCACTAGCAGAGGTGTGAAGATTAACAGCATCTGCTACTGTGGCTGATAATTGATTTAGGGCTGTGCCTGTTTGGACTGTGGTCGCCATGGCAACCCCAGCAGCTCTTGCAGCAACTGCACTAACGGAGATTGCCACAACAATGGCTGCAGTTATACCGAAGTCTCTCTTCTGCCTGAACAAGGACAGGGTGGAAGGGGTCTCCACGGGGACAGGAATCCACCGCGGGACTCTGGCAACCATGGCACGACTAGCCTGTTTTGAATTCCAGCATTGTGACATCCAACAGGAGTCATTAGAGCAATCTGCAAATGAACCATTTGAAAGGATGAATAAAAAAGGGGGGTATACACAGACTGGGATAGGTGGGTAACTAGTCTGATTCACCAGGGTTTTATTGAACCCAATGATTTTCACAGTAGATTCAGTATATGTTTCTGTAGTTCCATCAGGTCCCTGGGTAGCAGAATCTAGCCCCCAGTGTTGAACAGATTGTGAAATGCCAGTAAAGGAGGCCTTTCCGGCAGCTCCTCCTTGGATAAAGACCAAGGGATTGAGATCTGTACAGCTGCCATTAATGCCACAAAGCACCCACTTATGAAAGGGGTGCATTCTAAAGTCCTGTAGAAAGAGTCCCAGTTTCATAACGAATTCCACCCCTGGGTCTACCATCATGTTGGGGGAAAAGGTAAAGGTTCTACTCTGATCAGCCCAGTGAGTAATGGAAGATTGACAATCAGACCAGGGTGGGATTAGCCCCTCATCCTCCCAACTACAATGGGGGGCTATTCTGAGTTGACGAGGATGTTCTCTGTCTATAAAATTAGGCGATAGAAATGTGCCATTAATCCAAATTGCCTCTTGCCAGAAGGTCCGGTTTGTAATCGTTTTATTTGGATTAGTAGTATCCTGGGTTCGCCCCACCCAGCCTCCTTTTTGCCCATCAAACATTCCTAAGGCTCGGCCTGTGAGCTTGAGGCATTCTCCCGTTACATCAATTTGAAAACAGAGAGAACCTCGTTCTGATAGAGAACGATTTTCCCCTAGTGGTGCCCAGGTGGGATCATATGGTAAGTATGGCAGTTCTAAAGTTTTATTAGTTGTAAAAATCTTAGGGAAAACAACTGCATCATGCCGGACAGGCACGGGCTTCGGGAAGGCAGACAAGATTGCCCATCTATATACTCCCAATATACTAGGAACCCAAATCCAAAGGGGCAGCACGAGGGCTAAAGGTAGTTTCCAAGTGATCCATCCAGGAGTCATTTTCAGGTGTCAGAATTCTTCGTGTCAGTTGCTCCGGTAGCCAGAATGGATTGTCTTCCCCCTGCGGGAAAACACAAACAGCTCCCCTGGATCTTATTAAGATAGGATCCGGGCCTTTCCATAGACCTGTCAAAACATCCTTCCATTTAACCATTTCTTTTGGCCTCTCCAGCTCTGTGTTATGACGATCAGCCGCAGAATGGCCATGTTCATTAAGGTTCAAAAAATTAAGGGTAAAGAGTGCCATAGAGACAGCTACTCTTGGTATGGGGGGGGGGGTAACACTTCATCAGTTCCCCCTTTTTGTTTTATTAAATATGATTTGATGGTGCAGTGAGCACGTTCTACAATGCCTTGACCCTGAGGGTTATAGGGAAGGCCAGTGAGATGAGTGACATCCATTTGATGGCAGAATTGTTGGAATTTTGTTGAGGTGTAGGCTGGACTGTTGTCAGTTTTTAAAACCTTTGACTTTCCCCAAGCACTCCATGCCTCCAGACAATGTTGTATCACATGTGAGGCCTTTTCTCCCGTTAAGGGTGTGGCAAACATAATGCCAGAACAAGTATCAATTGACACATGTAAATATTGACTTCTTCCAAAAGAAGGAATATGTGTGACATCCATCTGCCAGACCTGTAAAGGCCTTATGCCACATGGGTTTATTCCCACATGAGGGATAGGTAAGAATTCACAGCAATTTTGGCATTGAGTAACAATTTCTCTAGCTTCTTTTCTAGTTAATGCAAAGCGGCGGCGTAAAGTTTCAGCTGTCACATGAAAGCGCTTATGAAATTCTTTTGCAGCTTCTACCTGGGAAGACAGAGCAACAGCCATAACCTTAGTGGCTTTGTCCACCAAATCATTTCCCAGAGACATAGGGCCAGGGTGGCCCGAATGTGCCCTGACATGAGTAATATAAACAGGGAACCGTCTATTTAATAAGGCAAATTGTTTTTGTTGAAAAATGTTGGCAACTCTACTGGAGGATTTTATTACCCCAGCTGTCTCAAGGAGATTAACTGCATTAACTACATAGGAAGAATCAGACACAATATTAAGCGGCCCTGGGAAGGCCTCAAGAACCTCCAGTACCACTAAACATTCCACAACTCGAGGTGAGGTTTCATTATATTGCTTAGATACTATTTTACCATTAATCACATAAGCACCTATAACAGTTTTTGACCCATCAGTGTACACTACAATCCCATCTGTGAGTGGATTCTTGGCTGTTACTTGCGGAAACACTATAGCCTGACTCAGGGCAAACTGTAAGATTGGATGCTTTGGATAATGATTGTCAATCTGTCCTGAAAAGGAGGTGACTAGAATTGCCCAATCATTAGATGTAGCTGCCAAGGTTTGAATTTGTGCAGCAGTATATGGTACAATCAAGGAATTAGGGTCTTGTCCAAAATGAGTAATAGCTGCTTTTATTCCTCGAAGCGCAAGTTGCACAATTGCATTAGGATACCAATCTATCATTTTTGCAGGAGATGCATTTGGATGAACACATAATAAGGGTCCATTTTATGTGGTTGGCAACTGGGCTGTCTTAAAGACACACAAATCAAAAGGTTGTGACTCATCAATGCGTTGTAATTGAGCCTTTTGCAAAGCATTTTCTACTGTCTGCAAAGCCTGATTGGCGGCAGGAGTAAGGGCCCTAGGGGAGGAGATATGAGAATCCCCTTCCAAAATATCAAATAAAGGTTTTAACTCTGCAGATTAAATTTTCAAAAATGGTCTCAGCCAATTTATATCCCCTAATAACTTCTGAAAATCATTTAGGGTATGTAAATGATCTCTACAAATCTCTAACTTCTGAGGAACAACCTCATCAGGATAAGTTATGGACCCCAAAAAGGTTCCCATTTTTGCAATCTGCACCTTTTCTGTGGCAACGTGAGGTCCCCATTGCTCTAACGTTCTCACCAGAATGGGGAAGGCTTCTTCCAAAATATCCAAATCTTTATTACACGGTAAGATGTCATCCATGTAATGTACCAAAAGCAGGGAGGGAAATTGTTCTCTTATTGAGCTTAGAGCTAATTGTACAAACAACTGACATATGGTGGGACTATTTACCATCCCTTGTGGCAGAACCTTCCATTGATATCTCTTATCGGGTTCTACATGATTAATTGCTGGAACTGTAAAAGCAAACCTTTGCTTATCTTGGAGACACAAGGGGATAGAAAAAAAAGCAATCCTTAATATCTACTACTATAATCTCCCAATGCTTGGGAAAAACTTAAAGCAGTGGTAAGCAGCGTTGAATTGACCCTAGTAATTGCATCTGTGCATTAATAGCTCTCAAGTCATGCAAAAGTCTCCACTTTCCTGACTTCTTTTTAATTACAAAAATATGGGTATTCCAAGGTGATGTGGAGGGTTCTAAATGCCCAAGTCTCAACTGTTCATTTACCAGGGTAGTAACTGCCTCAAGCTTTTCAGAGGAAAGAGGCCATTGAGGAACCCACACAGCTTCCTCTGTGAGCCAAGGTATGGGTATAGCGTCCTCAACGGCCCCTAGGAAAAACCCAAGCCCTTCCTTCCTTTATTGCCCTCCTGCAGGACAGGCTCCAGTCGACCCTGTTCCGCCTTTCTAAGTTCTTTGCCTTCCTTATATCCCATTTTCTTCATCATTTGGGTAGCTGGCAGTGAGTATTCATTGGATTAAACCAAAACTAGGGCCTGCAATATGTCTCTTCCCCATAGATTAACAGGGAGAGGGAGAATGTAAGGAACAAAGCTGCCAGATTGTCCTTCCGGGGCTTGCCAATTCAAGGAACGTGAACTAATTGTGGGTCTGACTTCATACCCTAATCCCTGTAGGGAATGGGATGATTCTGTTACAGGCCAAAATTTTGGCCACCAATGGGAAGAAACAATGCTTTTGTCCGCCCCTGTATCTAAAATGCCTTTGAAAGTTTTTCCTTCTATTAGTAATTCCAATGATGGTCTGGAATCAAGATTCATGACCAGATAGGCTGAATCATTTCCAGAGGAGCCAAACTTCCTGGTTCCTCGAGGGAGATCGGAAGAGGGAAAGTGGTCATGCAAACTTGGCAGGATTACTAGCTGAGCAATCCTGTCTCCTGGTGAGACAGAAAAAACACCCTGAGGGCTGTAGCAGAGAACCTGAAGTTCTCCTTCATAATCTTGATCTATAACTCCAGGGTGAACGACAAGTTCTTTCATTGTCAAGGAAGAGTGGCCAAGAATCAGTCCCACATTTCCTGCAGGTAGGGGTCCCTTAAAATCTGTAGGTATGGGTTGTATACCCATCTGTGGCATTAACATGAATTGGGCGGTGGAACGCAGGTCCAATCCTGCTGAGCCCTCTGTTGCTCTACGGACAGAGGTGTCTGCCTCTTGTTCATTGGAGTCCCATATGTTTTGGGGCCCTGAGACTTGGGGCCCTGAAGCCCGTTTTTTGGATTATCCTCACTCCCTGGCTGCAACAGTCTACCTCTGATATCCCTAACAGAGCGACATTCGTCAGCCCAATGGTAACCCTTTCCACACTTCATGCAAATACCAGGAGCTCGTTTCTTGTTAAGGGCACAGCAATCCTTCTTTAAATGTCCGGGCTTGCCACAGTTGTAGCAGACCTTTAGGTCTGAAGTGGCCGGACGTCTCTGTCCTTGCAGAATGGCAGCCACTAGCCCTGCATTAGTTAAGGGGCCTCCAAGCTCACGGCATACTCTTAACCAATCCTGCAGTCCTTTACTCTTTCTAGGTGTAATTGCTGCTCTACATTCTTGTGTAGCTTCTTCATAAATGAGCTGTTCTATTAACGGCATAGCTTGCTCAGGATCTCCAAAAATTCTTCCTGCTGCTTCAGTCATTCTAGCTACAAAGTCTGAGAAAGGCTCCTGGGGGCCTTGTATGATCTTTGTTAAATGTCCCCCTGATTCCCCTTTCTTAGAAAGCGCCTTCCAGGCCTTAATGGTGGCAGCTGAGATCTGAGCATATGCTCCCCAATTATAAGTTGTCTGATTAGCAGCATATTGTC
The DNA here is from genome assembly GCF_978045245.1 of Mus caroli. Classification (NCBI taxonomy): domain Eukaryota; kingdom Metazoa; phylum Chordata; class Mammalia; order Rodentia; family Muridae; genus Mus; species Mus caroli. The sequence goes on along the minus strand of NW_028227259.1, from coordinate 142,413,177 downwards.
CCTGTCCTGTCAATAGATCAAATGTCCAGTTTCTTTGTTCTCCCTCTGCAGCAGCATTGATTTTAGCCTGTGCTTGGGAGGCATCATACCATAAGGCTTTCCACTCCATATATTGACCCATGCTAGTGAGGGCTGCCTTTGTTGTGGTCTGCCAGTCTCCTGGGGTCAAGGTTAAAGTTGCAAGTCTTTCAACTTGAGATACAGTAAAATTAGCACTGACCCCATAATTATGTACAGACTCGGCAAGTTCCTTTATCTGAATGTACTCCACGGGTGCATGTACGCATCCCCCTTCAGCACCCTCAAAGACTGGAAATGCCTGATGTAGTTTTTTTGTTCCTCTCTAGAGAGGAAAGAATCAGAATAGAAATTTTCCACATAAGATGGAGGAGCACTAGGGCCAGAAAGCCAAGAGGCAGCCTGCCCTGTGCCCCCAGTGACCCTAAGTTTTTTCTCTGATCTCTTCGCTCGCCTTTCATCTGGATGATACCTTTCTTCCTCATAGTGAGCTGCCTCTTCCTCTAAATCCTCCTCCTCTGAGGGACTGAGAACAGTATCTGAATCTAAGCTATCAAGTCCCAGAGCCTCAGGTTCTTTTACTGGGTAAAGGCTCTTTCCTTTTGGCGGTTTCTCCTTTTCTTTCATTTTCTGTCACAGGGCATCCTTTCCCATGTCTCTCACTTCCTCGGATCCAAGGTCCACAGAGGGCCTTTTTTCTTAGGCGCACCCTTTTTCTTCATAGCTCCTACTCTCTCACCCTGCTCTGTTTCTGACATGCTGTCCTGAACCCCCTCCAACACTCCCTGTCCTGCCTTTACTGATGGGCGGCATCTCTCATCCTCTAGGCATGATTTTATGAGTTTCCAAAGCGTCATAGTCACTGCCTTCAATTTCCCATGCTGTTGTTCTCTGACCAAATCCCCTCTTAACTTTTCCCATGAAGCAAGTGTCAGGGATCCGGAGCACATGTACCATGGCGCTATGCGATCCACTTCCCTAACAAAGCAATCTAGAGTTTTTGCCGAGACTTTCAAGTCGCGTTGTTTTAAGAGAGACTGTAGCTCCGTGAATACTGATTGTGAAGCCCCCATACTGCTCCTTTATCTACAGGAGAGGCTTATGTATTGGGTAGGCACCACGGCTTATCTACGTCCGTCTAACTGTGCCTGGCGGTGGTCAGTAATCAACACCACCCGCAGTGAGTACAAAACGAAACCAAAAGAAACAGGATGAGCGCCGCAAGAACAATCACAAAGGCTTCTACTGCCCCTTCCCAAGGAGGAGAAAGATCAAGACCAAACATACCTCTCAGAGCTTACCTCGTCCTGAAGTTCTGAATCCACCCCGCAACTGGGGGGTCTCTTTGGCGCCGGAGATGGTGAGGCGTTCCCGGGTTTTTGGCACCAACTGTCCTGTGCTATTGTCTCGCCAGCAAGAACGCACATGGAACACAGGATCCTTCTGCAGCAAAGCTTTATTGCATCTTGGAGAGGAAGACCCCAAGCCCCAAAAAGGCACTGCTTATATACACCTCAGTGTGGCGTGTCCACACCTGATTAGCTGCTCACCCATGACCTCATTTACATGCCCCGGGATGGGCAGTGACTTGGCGCAAACACACTCTTGCACATGCGCATATTGCTTGTTTAATGGCGATTGTAGAATGCCAGAAGCGGCTCTCCACAAGACTCGTGTAGCCGCTTCATTTGGTTTTTTGCTGGTCTTAGAGGTGTATATGCTCTGCGTGTCTTCATTGTAGAGTACTAGCTTATAAGTTATTGGGTATGATCAAAAGGGTATAACACTGGTTACTAGAAAGTTAGTTTTAAATTGGCAACTCAGAAGTCTTTCAAACACATGGCATAAAGCAAGCCAAAAAACTAGGCCTCTAAGGATACTTCTAGTTCAGATAATATTTAATGTGATTCTTATCCTAGAAAGTAAAATTAAGATAAGATTTAAAGCAATGTCTCTTCAATGAAGCATTAAAATTTGCACATCATGCATTCATAGGTATAAATTGGCAGCCAAACTTCGTAACATGATAGTAATGCTTCTAATATTGATTTTAAAGATGATAAATTGTTTTGAAATTGGATTTTGCTTTCCCAAGGTTGTGGATATTATCCTAACGTTGCAAAAGAAACTTGAAAATTATGGTTAAAACTGCCACTGTTCCATTGACTGCAGCTTGTAGTTTGATCGCAAATTTAAGATTTTCTACTCACCCATATATTGCTAATTAAGATAAGTACAAGAGTAATCATCTTATGAGAGTACTAATACAGCTTTCTGTGGCCATACAGCCATACAAAGCTAGGAGCAGCCTCTGCATGGTTTGTGTGACTTTCTTTTGTCTTGCAAACAGTGCCTAAGGAAGCTCTCCTTGCCTTCAGGGAAATTTTCCTTTTAGTTATAAGAGCACCTTTGCAGATCTAGCCAGATGCTGTTCTAATAAAGTTCAAATTCAAAGTTTATAAAAGCGTCAATCAGACTGTAGAACTTATAAAGGCATTATAATCTGGCTTTCCTACTTCATGCAAAGTTATTATAGGTTTAAATATTCTTTTTTTCCTTTGCATGGTAAAGGGTTCACTTTTAGTGAACTGGTGATCACTGGAAAATTTTGCATCTAGGTATGACTGAGATGACTTTACATTATGTAAGAAAAAAATTTATCATCTTTGCTTCAATATAAGAAGCTATGAGTTTGAATCTTTCAGTGTATATTGTTTCCTAAGTGGAAAGTATTTTATTAACTAATGCCTCTCAAGGGAAGTTTACTTTGAATCCTTGCTCTCACACAAGGAGCTTTTAGGTTCTGGGGAGTAGCTGTTGCTCCAGAAAAGATTCTGAGGCGATATCTTTTTAATACTTAGGGTTTTAGTTATACTATAAGATTGAGATACAGAAAATCTAAGTACAAAAAAATGATTTGCTTCAAAATTTTATTTTCAAAAGCTTCCAGGAGATGTTAATTGGCTAAGATCTCACCTTAAACTCACCACAGGAGAACTTAAGCCTTTGTTAGGTGCTATTAAGTGAGGCACAAATTAACTGACAAAGAACAAAAGGCATTGCAGAAAATAAGAAAGCTTTTATAATTGTTATCAATTATAATCATTGGTGATTAAATATTACCTGCTTATTTTAGTTATGTGCCCACAGCAATTCCTTGGGAAGAGAAACCATTGTTGTAAAATCATCCTTCTTCGCCTCAAAGTAAAGTTTGAACATCCTATTAAGGCCTTTGTGGTGCTAATAAGGAATTTTAAAATAAATTTTCTATATTTTAAAAAACCTATAACAAAAACTGTGTCTTAAGAACCTGACAAAGTGTCTGTTCCTTGTTCAAAACGGCAATTAAATTGGTTATTACAGAATATTAATAATTGATCTATCACATACCATCATTTTAAATAAAATTGACAATCAATATCCCAAAGATAAGTTAAAAACCGTTTTTATGCATGCTTTTGTATCTTCTATAAATTCATGCATGTATGCATCCCAGTTACTGTGTTTAAAAACAACCCCTCTATGGGAAATAAGTAGATGTTAATTAAATCACACATTTATTCTTTTGAGTTTCCTCCTGTTTCAGCATAGATAATTATGTTGTGTGCTGTGGATGGTGTTTTGAAATGCTGAACAATCAAACCTTAATTTGTATATTAATTGTCAATATTATATCTCAGAGCTCACAATTGCTTAAGATTTTTCGTCCCACGGATGCTATTAATTCTCAAATTTGCAATTGCTTATGCATATACAACTCATAAGAAAAAATGCTGTCCTTTTAAGAAGGCTGTTTTTGGACATTTAATAAATTGTTCTGGATTGTCTGGACAAGATATCTTAAAGCAATGCCATGCTGGATTTATATCTCAAGCAGTCTATAGGTCCTACATATAAGATGGATTGGATATATAATCTTGTTCTTTATATATTCAAAACAGTTATGTGAGGGAAGCAGGTGTGGCCGCATGGGCCTAGATGGTGCCCTGGACCATTGCCAGGCCTGTGAACCCCACTTGTTTACTGCCTTACCTGAGCATGTGCAGGGAAAAAGCATGCATGGGCTGCCTGCCAGGCTGGATGGTTCCTCGTGATCCGGACCTGTCAGCCTATCCATGACCGACCTGAGCTCGTGCCTGGAGCATGTGTGAATTCTGATTGGATGAGGTGGGGTGGAGCTAGATGAGGTCAATTGGTGCGAGGATAGGAGGGTTGTTGTTGTAGCCCTTGCCCTAAGTAGAAGTGGTTGTTGTAAGTAAAGCTGCAAGAAGGACTAAAAGAAGAAGCTGTTGCATGAAACTGATTGGTGTCCCTGTCGTTCTTGTCTCTGCGGGTCGGAGACAGTGACAAGTAGTGGCCTGTATGGGGAATTCATCGTGTTGGTCAGCAACGGTAAGTAAAGTACAGGCCTTAGAAAATCTTAGTAAACACTGGTAAGGAAATTTTAGTAAACAGCAGTAAGGAAATTTTAGTAAGCAGCGGTATATTGGTTAGAGTTTTACTGCTGTGAACAGACACCATGACCAAGGCAAGTCTTATAAAAACAACATTTAATTGGGGCTGGCTTACAGGTTCAGTTAGAAGTTCTGTCCATTATCATCAAGGTGAGAGCATGGCAGTATCCCGGCAGGCATGATGCAGGCAGAGCTTGAGAGTTCTATATCTTCATCCAAAAGCTGCTAGAGGAAGACTGACTGACAGGCAACTAGGGTGAGAATCTTATGCCCACCTCCACAGTGACACACCCATTCCAACCAGGTCACACCTATTACAACAAGGCCACACCCCCAGATGGTGCCACTCCCTGGTCCAAGGATATACAAATCATTACAAGTGGTAAGGAAAGTTTAGTAAGCAGCGGTAAGGAAATTTAGGTAAGTGGCCAGTTTAGAAGCTCTTTAGTTAAAGTGTAAGAGTCTGTGGCTACCTCTAAATTCTGTGTTTTTATCTAAACAATACAGAGAACATACCACTGCTGAACGCCTTTTTTATTATTTGGAATTTTAACTTACAAAAATTATTCTACTCTGTCAGAGGTACATGTCAGCATTTATTGTAGTTATCTTAAATGTTCCCTGTTAATTCATTTTTCTCTTAAGTTTTTTGTTGTGTTTAGTTCTGTTTGATACAGGGTTTCAACACATAGGCAAATATTTATTGACTATTTAGTCAGTGAGAAGTCTGTAAAGATGTATAAAATTCTTCCTGTTCTCAAAGAAA